>NC_041380.1:439335788-439350238 GCF_002162155.2 Triticum dicoccoides
TGGGTGCCATGGCACCCCCTCTGAAATTGCTAAATAGTATAGATGTATCTAGACATGTTTTAGTATATAGGTACATCCATTTTTGGACAAATGGAAGTCAAGTATTTTGGAACGGAGGGAGTAACAACTTAATGCTAATTTAAGACAGTTTGTTTAGATTATGATAAGATTTAGACCTAATTACACTATTTGTAGTGTAAATTTTGACAATTTTTTATTGTGGCACCCCCACCCCCAATTATAAGGTTCTAGGTCCGCCACTGCATGAAAGTAGTATCGGTGAAAACCTGTATTAGCTTCATCTGCATGTTAAAAATACATATTGCTTCAAAATGGCAAATACGGCATGTACTTTGTTCTGCCTAGTGCTGTATGAATTGCCATGGAGCAATCTTTTCATAATGTGAACCAGAGAATGGTATTCTGAGTGCATTTTGACATGTTTTTTCCGTGGCCATTGACTGTCTTTGCGTGATATTTTGTTTGCTTTTGTCTGAGTAATTTGGCATCTTATCATATTTTACAGAACCGTTTTCCTGATCCGAAATCTATGGCTGATGATCTCCATTCCATCGGTTGCAAATCAATCTGGATGCTTGATCCAGGAATCAAGAAAGAGAAGGGTTACTTTGTATATGATAGTGGTTCAGAAACTGATGTTTGGATTAAAAAGGCAGATGGCAGTCCATTCATTGGTACATTTCATGACTTAAATAAGCTCCTTTGGTCATCTCGATGAACTTATCAGTAAAAGATCCCTCATGAACTTTAAATCCAGGCGAGGTATGGCCCAGTGATTGTGTTTTTCCTGATTTTACCTGTGAAAGAACACGCACCTGGTGGGCTAGTTTGGTCAGGGATTTTGTCTCCAATGGCGTTGATGGAATATGGAATGATATGAATGAGCCTGCTGTCTTCAAAGTATATGTTCTATCATAATTCATTCTTTTTGCCATATGCTTAGTCATAGCTCCTTATTTTATATCCTATTATTTCATTTTGTCCCATGTAACCAAAAGTGATGGTGTCAACTTGCAGACAACTACAAAAACAATGCCGGAAAGCAATATACATAGAGGCGATGCAGATATTGGTGGTGTCCAGAATCATTCTTACTATCATAATGTATCATTTTATTCCTTTATCAGTAAAAGTAATGGAATGCAGTCAAATAGTTTGGCTACTTTACGTGTTTTATGCTTTGATCTTTATAAATTTTCAGGTCTATGGAATGCTAATGGCAAGGTCTACATATGAAGGAATGGTGATGGCTAGTACAGACAAACGACCATTTGTTCTTACACGAGCTGGTTTTATAGGAAGCCAGCGTTATGCTGCAACATGGACTGGTGATAATCTGTCAAACTGGGAGCATATGCATATGAGTCTGCCAATGGTTCTTCAATTGGTAAGTGAAATATTTATCCTAGTCCCAATAGTTCCATCTAAAAAATGTACCAAAACCTAGTCCTCTTCCGTCTTTGACAGTATCCCAGTTCACCTTAAATCATGCTCAGTTATTCTAATAAACAAATTAACAATCAAGCAGTCTATGAATTAATTGTGTTGTGAATATAATCTTCTGACCTAAAAGCAACATACAAGTTTTGTTTGTATTACGCTTGAAAACCGTTGTTTCCTGTATTAGTTTAAAAAGTCGGTTCTTTAGTAAATTGTAGTTCTATTTTTATGACAAGTCTGTTTCTTAGTATGTCATTCGTAATCTGTTGCATAAGTAATTGCAGCATTTTTAGTATATTTTTACATGAAAAACTATCACTGTGTCAAACTTACTATTACTGGTGTGATTTTGAGGAGACAGTAGCATACATTTCTAGGAATCTAACTATGCGGTTATCTTGTCAGGGTCTTAGTGGTCAGCCACTGTCAGGTCCTGATATTGGTGGGTTTGCTGGAAATGCCACTCCAAAACTTTTTGGGAGATGGATGGGAGTTGGTGCATTGTTTCCATTTTCACGTGGTCATTCTGAAACTGGAAGCATTGACCATGAGCCATGGTCCTTCGGTGAAGAGGTACTATTTTTTTTTCTTTTTTGCGAGAGGTACTGTTTTCATGCCTGCGGCCCCCACCAATGCACATAAAGAAGCCTAGATCTCTTTGCATGATGCTTTTCTGCATTTTACTTGCCATGATGTATGAATTGCTAGCGAAGGTATTTTTCTATTAATATCTTTTTGCTTAGTTGACATGCCAGCCTTGTTAAAAAAATGCCAGATCTATAAGTGAGTTCTCTTGATATTGAGGTACTATACATTTCCTTCAGCAATCCATTTTGTTGGGTCAGTCAATTAGCCACCCATAACCCTAAGTTTTTGATTCGATAATTGATACTCCCTCTGTAAACTAATATAAGAGCGTTTAGATCATTAAAATAGTGATCTAAACACTCTTATATTAGTTTACGGAGGGAGTATTACATTATGGGGCCAACTTTTTCTTCAGAAAATGGGTTACTGTCTAGGGACTTTTTCTCATTGTGTATGTTGCATACAATCATGGGTCGCTAACCTTGTGATCATTTTAATCTTTTTGGGCTTGTTCCATGGAAGTAATAATATGTTTGGACAGTTTTTCAATTTATTTTCTAATAATAGTTAACAAATAATCATGTGTGATTATTTTAATCTTTTTGGGCTTGTTCCATTGGAGTAATATATGTTAGTTTTAATTTTTTCCAATAATAGTTAACATATAAATCATATGTGATCATTTTACTCTTTTTGGGATTGTTCCATGGAAGTAATAATATGTTTGGACACTTTCCATTTATTTTCCAATAATGGTTAGCATATACTCCCTCCGTCCGGAAATACTTGTCCTAGAAATGGTTGTATCTAGACTTATTTTAGTTATAGATACATTCGCTTTATCCATTTCTAGGACAAGTATTTTCGGACGGAGGGAGTAAATCATATGTGGTCATTTTAATCTTTTTGGGCTTGTTCCATGGAAGTAATAATATGTTTGGACAGTTTACATTTGGCCCTAAAGAACTCCGGCAGAAAGTCCACAGCTTTACCTTTAAACTCTAAAACCATTTAGATCTTAACTACGCTTGTTCCAATCTGGCACAGTTTCGAGCCATCTAGATCTCAACTCCATGGACTAGTGGACCATAAATTACCTAGCTTACACCTCCTAAGTACCACCTAAAGGGTAGCCTTGTCATTTGTCAATGATCCCTAAGGCTATAAATAGCCCCCATGAGCATGTACTCTCATTCACTCTCACATAAATCAACAAGGGAGAGGCACCCCCCTCCAAGGGGACCTTGTAAGTCTTGGAGCTGGGTGTCGGGATCCGAGGGACCTTTTAAGTCTTGGATCGTCAAGAGAAGGGGAGCTTCGGAAATGGCTACGTCTACGGACTTCTGACGAGCTAAGCACTTCTATCGTTGCATCTCCTAACGTGGGAGTACGTCATGCCCCACGAGGTAACTGAACCTATTTAAAGAAACATTGATGTGTCAACTTTGTCTGTATACGGCGACCTTTGCATAAGGCCCCCCTACACACCCACACTAGCTTCACTTTGCAAGTACTAACTGTATCACATCATTATAAAATCTTAGTGAAGGGTTAAGCTGAAAGACTAAAAGAGAGTAAACGCCCAAGCCAACACACTCGGCACTAGAGTGACTTATATTAATCGGAGAAATCTTGTCTATTTTGAGCCTTGATATGATGAGAGATCAGCTGAGTATCCTTCAGAATTTAGCTTTCCAACTCGCAAACTTCGACCTTGGTATGATAAGAGATCAGCTGAAGATCCTTCAAGAATTTAGCTTTCCAGGTTTGCAACTTCAGAGGGTTGTGTATTGGAGTGTCAGGGCAATACTCTTCTCCACTGTGCTATTGTTTGAAGTTGAACAGGTCTCGTGTGTCAGCGTCTGAGAACCTGAACTGAAGTTGACATGCAAGTTACCTTCTTTTGGTTGTCACGTTGATTTTAGCTAATTTAAAGTCAAGCCCCTTCGATTTCTGGCACTGCTAATTTCTAACAGCTCATATATATTTCAGTGTGAGGAAGTTTGTCGTCTTGCGCTGCTAAGACGGTATCGCCTACTGCCACATATCTACACTCTATTTTACCTTTCACATAAGAAGGGTGCTCCAGTTGCTGCTCCACTTTTCTTTGCTGGTAATAATTGCTGTCTCACTGTCCCACTAATGTATCTAAGTAGCGGATACCCATATTCTAAGTCACATCCTTTGGTTGCTGAACTGCAGAATACGTTTGTTTGGAGAAATCTTTTCTGATTCTAACCAATGCCAGCTATTTGAATTCTGATGCAAAATTAGATATCTAAAAAAATCCACCCTTTGTCTTCTTCCTTACTAAGACTGTCTCATTGGTGGGCTGATAGAAAGTAATCTTGTTAGGATGGATTTATTTTGTGATACTAAATCATATCCCTTGTTTTCCTTGTAGACTCACAAGACCCAGGATTGAGGAAAATAGAGACTTCCTTTCTCCTGGGACCACTTTTAATCTGCGCAAGGTAACGATTTCACGTCAATGTGCTTACAACAAACTTCTTGCTCCTGATTTTCTTCTGTATATGTGCTTGAATGTTATTGTGCCAAAGGGCTTGTCTGCAATCTGATTTTGCATTGTTGGCTGTAAAATACTTGATTTTCTGTCATGTGTTATCATGTATACTGAAATAATAGCGAAATAATTTGTATTTTCCGCCTATTCTTTGGTGTGACTTCAGTTGCTCTGGTATTTTGGCAGCACTTCACCTGATAAAGGTGCTCATGAATGTGCACATAAGTTGCCGAAGGGTGTTTGGTCACGTTTTGATTTTGGAGATTCACATCCTGTAAGTTGGTTGGTAAACTTTCATTGTGCTGTTTTTTTAGGAATCTTTCATTGTGCTGTCATGAGTGCTAGTCTGGAGCTGAACTGATTTTAGTTACAATTGAATGATTATACAGGATCTGCCGGTGATGTATTTACAGGGTGGAGCCATACTTCCTGTAGGCCGTCCTATTAAGCATGTTGGTGAAGCAAGTTTAGATGATGATTTATCACTAATTGTTTCACTAGATGAAAATGGTATGTACTACACACATCATGCATGTTGTTCCTTTAAGTTTTGTCTGGAACGATTTATTTTTTTGGTTTGTTGCGCATCAGAGATTGGTTATGTTTAAGGGAAAATCTAAGTGGGGCATGTTCCCACTTAGTCTACATAGCTAGTGGCCTTACTTTGGTTAAGTCTGTCCTTGTCGCTATGCCTCTCCATCAGCTGGTGGTTCTAGAGCTCAACAAGAAGGCTCAGAAGATCGACAAGATCCTTCGGGGCTTTCTTTGGGCGGGCAGGAGGGCCGTAGTGGGCGGTCACTACCATGTCGATTGTGTCGACCCCTATGGCTTGGGGGTTTCGGTGTTTCGGATCTAGGTAGGATGGCAATCATTCTTAGGGTTCGTTGGTTGTGGAGGATGTGCACTGACCCCATCCGTCCTTGGAGGGGCCCCGACATGCAATTCTCTCGAGAAGAGCACGCGGTGTTTGCTGCATCCACCAGGATGGTAGTTGGCAACAAAGCCTCAACCTTATTCTGGGAGGATCACTGGCTTGATGGCTGCGCTATTTGAGATTGCGCCTGAGCTATTGCTTCTAGTCTTTGGGCGCATCTGAAAGCGGTGGACCATCCAGGATGCCTTGGTAGACCGCCGATGGATCTCTCACATCAGGGGTGCCTTAGCCCTATTGCCTTAGGGCATCTCTAACCGATCCCCAATAGCCGAAAAAGGTTTTTTTTTGCCGAAAAAGAACCGATCCCCAATAAAGCGTTAGAGGAGGAAAAATCTGGTTTTCCTTCTCTAACCAGGAACTAACCGAACCCCTAAAATCGTTAGTGGAGTAAAAAAATTACTCCATGGTGGCCGCGACTCTTAAATATTCTCGACCAGCCGGCCATGGAGTAAAAATTCTCCACCCCATTCCGCCTCACCTCCCACTGCCCCCGCCGTCCAATCCATGCCGGAGCGCACGCACCCTCACCCACATCCACTCTGCAACCGATAATGGCCAGATCCAGCCGCCGCCAACCCATTCCCAACATGAATCCATGCCGCCACAAGTGTCGCCGTGCCGACACTTCCTCCTGCGCCGATGTATCCCGTATCCCCCATCTGCTATCCAAAATACATAGGCGTGCGACAATGCCGGTAGGGGACATGGTTCGCAGAGGTCACCGGCCGTGACACCCACAAGCGGATTTTGGATTGGCTCCTTCCACTCCACAGTGCGCATAGCACGTGAGTACGACATCATGTTAGTCCGCCTCCACTGTGCCAACGCCCGGTGCAACTTCCCCCACGGCCTGCCGCGGTTGGAGCCGGTCGACCCTCGGGTGCCACTGCACAGGAGATGCGGGATGACCGGGAGGTCCGCGAGCATGTCGAGGCGGAGCAAGCCAGCAAGGCCTACATGGTGGAGCTTCGCCGCCACTGCTCTGTGATGAGCACACGTCACCAGATCAGGATCCGGGCATCGCCACTGCCGCGACAGAGAATGAGCCCGAGCCCTCCATTGCTACACCCCTCGTCGTCCAGACGACCAAGAGACATAGCCACTATCGTCGCTATGAAGCTAACCATGTGAACCATCACCCAGGGCACCCAACCATGGTAGGAGTGGAAAACCTCCTCCATTCCTAGCTCGGCATCAGACATCAGGTCTGGGGCGCCTCCACGGTAGGAAGCGCCCCCACCCGCCTCACCAGCCAATCTTGGTGGACTGGGGGCATACAACCCAATGACTGCCGACGGCCGTCGCCAAGCAAGCTCGAACGCCACCATGCCTGTGGCCGCCGGCGCCAATCCGTCCAACGACACGACAACGCATGGAAAGACCAACTCGGATTGACACCACCAACATGCAACAGACAAGAGCACAACGCGAAGGCAACCAACCCGGACAAAGTCGGCCCTTGAACCTGCGCGCTGCCGGACGTCACCCAGCACCACGAACCAGATCTACGCCGCCCACCGAAGACGCCAACGACCTGGATCGCGCCGCTGCCAAACCACAACAACCACACCGCCCGAAGGATCCTGGCCCGAAGGATCCTGGCACGTCGTCACCGACTGCCACCCGGACCGAGCCCACCTTCGCCTACTCGGAAAGGAAGCCCCGACTCGCCTTGGGCCTAGATCTGGCCCACTAAAGCACGAACCCTAGGTCAAAACCACCTTCGTTCTGCGAACAGCCTGCGCGCCGCCGGCTCGGACCAAGGAGAAGGACACCACCACCGTCCGCACCCCTCCGCCGAACACCTGCAACCGACGAATCGATGCAACCACTATGACTCAATAGAATCAGATTGGGGCAGAGCCGCCGCCACGGACGAGCGCTCCACCACGACCCAGCCTACCGCCAGACAGGCCGGTGCAGCCGCCATGCCACTACCATCCCCGTCGCCATGACGCAAGATGGCTGCCACATGAGCCCAGCACCCATGCCCAAGCCAGCCGTCACGAGGGGAAAGATGCCCCGCCGCCATCCACTGTGAAGGGCTTTGCCTTGGTGGCCCCGTTCGGCTGTGACGGCGCCGCTACCCGCGGGGGGCCTACGCACGGGCTAGGGTTGGGGATGCATACTCACCGGCGGTATGGGTGGAAGATTTGGCCAATATACTTCCAAGAGCTGCTATGATGTAGTATTTCACGGAGGGTCGATTCGAGCTCTTGGAAGCTTGACTGGAAGACTAGGGCTCCCGTGGAGTCAAGTTCTTCGTGTGGCCAGCTTGCCAGGATAGTTGCTACATCATTGAGCGGCTTGCGTGCTCTGCGATCAGTCGGGTGAGGCGATGGCCCATTTCCTCACTAGTTGCTCCTTTTCGTGGACAGTGTGGCACGAGGTGCACTCCTAGATCTGATCGACCCCTCCCCCCCTCGTTCTGGAAAGTCAACGGCTATAGTCCAGGTGGTCGGTGCATCTGAAGCATCACAACACTATCATCTTCGTCAACGCCCAAGCAATAGGCTGCAGCAAATGTGAGGGTTCTCGTGGCTTTGCTTTCGATGGTGGTGGCGTTTAGCGGCATCGTGTTATAAACTCCGGGTATTGCCCTTCTTAGGGCTTGTACAAACTCTTCTTTCTACCAATGCATCAAAACTCAAGGCTTTTGCGTATTCTAGAAAAAAAACCTCCCACTTTCTCTTTGTGAAGATCATATCTAGTTACATATAGTAATCTGCAGATACTCGTGTATTTTTCTGGGATAAACTAGCAAAAGAGCCTGTGCGTTGCAACGGGAGAAAAACATAACACACGCTCTTAACCCAACAACCATCACTCAAGACCACAATAGGTCCACCCCCTTCATTTTAGCGAGGCATCATATTGTGTTGCCGCTTATCCTCCTTCTCACCCTCGCCGGCGGTGGCCTCAGTGTTCACACAAACCAAAACGTGTTTGAATGTGGTTAATCCTAAGGCGTCTCTCTCTCTCTCGCTTTCTCTCACTCGTCATGAGAAATCTGTTGTTTTCCCGTACGACGTTTGTCAGAGGTATGCATGTGTAGTTATCGATGTTTTCTTTTCCCTATATGGTTATAGTGGGTGTTTATTTGCAATTCGGATCGCCGCCGGTACGAAAGAAAAATGGATCATGCGCTATAGATTATAAGTTTGCTTCCAAAACAACATTTTAAAAATATTTAACAAGTAAAATTAACATCATATTCAGATTCCGCACATTTTTCTAATCAAATTTCATATATAACATGTTAAAATCGGAGTTACGGTTTAAAAGATACGGATAATTTAGAAAATCATTTGTTTGACTTAAATATCTTCTTAACAGGTAAAAATAATCTCATATTCATATTCTACATATTTTTCTAATCAAATTTCATATAAAACATGTTCAAATCGGAGTTATGGTTTAAAAGATATGGATGATTTAGAAAAGCATTTGTTTGACTTAAATATGATCCGCGGATGAATTACCTAAAAGGTCAGGGGGTTTTCATAAAAATGTAAAATAACGGTTCAGGTGTGACTTAAGTCCGGACTGCGGGTTGATTTTAAGAAAACACAGTTTTTTTTTTGCAAGACGGACCGGCAGAACCAATCCATGCTTTATTATTAGGTATAGATAATCGAATATGCTGTCAATCTATTTAATTTGTATTTCCATCATCTCTTATGTGTTGCTGCATTGGTTAGCCCATTTTCTGCGTTCAAGCGACTGATTTAAAACATGGTCATACTGAATGATTCACCCTGCTTTGCACCATGACTGACTTGTTTTATAGGTAAAGCTGAAGGTGTCCTATTCGAAGATGCTGGGGATGGGTACGGGTTCACACAGGGGAACTACCTTTTGACATATTATGTTGCCCAAGTCCACTCATCAGTGGTTTCTGTGAAAGTTCTGAAAACCGAAGGATCCTGGAACAGACCAAAACGTAACTTAAACATAAGTGTATTACTTGGTGGAGGTGCTATGGTATGTCTATTGACTTGTGGTAGGATCAAGTACTCTACCAGGTCTAGGGCGTAGGTGGTAAGGGAAGGATGGAGGGAGACGTGGCGAGGATCGGGCGCGCCGGCGGCAGGGCGCCGTCGTGGCTAGGAGAAGGGCGGTGGCTAGGGCTGTTGGCGGCTAGGGTTCCGGCTCCTCAGGGAGCCGGGCAATAGGAGATAATATTCTTCTTATTGCTTGCCTTCAAAAAGAGTCTTACAACCTATATTTATATCCTAGATAACTTGTAGAAGAATCAACCTAAGATAACTTGCCTAAGATAACTTGCCTAATCTGAAAATAAAAACTAAGATAACTTGCGGGCCTAAGCCGGCCGGCCATAACACTTCTCCCCGCCTGCACAAACAGCTCGTCCTCGAGCTGTAAGGTGGGGAAGCGCTTGCTTGAACTCTTCGAGGTAATCAACCAGCGTCAAACACCTTCTCGACATCTGGGGCGGCCAGGTCGGCGGCGACGGCGTCCTCCGGAATGTAGTCTGCCACCTCCAGGTAGAAGAGTCGCGGGCAGGCGTGGCCGGGCTTGTAGGGTTCGTCGCAGTTGAAGCACAACCCTTGGCGGCGACGCTCGAGTATCTCAGCTGGGGTGAGCCGGCGGAACGGGCGCCCCGCGGTCGCGGCGAGGGGTGCCGCAGAAGCCTGCACAGGCCGACCCTGCGCGGAATCCGGTCCGGGTAGCGACCCAGCAGTCTGGGACGGTGATTCCTGCTGGATGGCCACCGCGCGACGCTCGAATGCGCGGGCGTAATACATGGCCGACTGGAGATCCTGGGGTCCCCGAAGCTCCACGTCCACGCGGATATGGTCCGGTAGACCGCCCACAAATAACTCGGCGCGCTGAGTTGCGGAGACGCCCGACGCGTGGCACGCCAGGGCCTGGAAGCGGTTGGCGTAGTCCTGCACCGTGGATGTGAAGGGTAAGCGGCCGAGGGCCGCCAGTCGGCTCCCGCGGATAGGAGGCCCGAACCGGAGGAGACAGAGTTCCTGGAAGCGCTCCCATGGTGGCATGCCGCCCTCGTCCTGCTCGAGGGCGTAGTACCAGGTCTGCGCTGCGCCTCGAAGATGATAGGACGCGAGCCAGGTGCGATCCGAAGCGAGCGTCCGCTGCCCTCGAAAGAACTGCTCGCACTGGTTGAGCCAGTTGAGGGGGTCCTCCGTGCCCTCGTAGGTGGCGAAGTCCAGTTTGGCGAAGCGAGGGGGTGTCGGCCCGCCGTGCCCGGGGGCGGCCGTAGTTGCCGCTGGCGCGTATGCTGGGTCGGGAAGCGCCGGGGCGTAGTTCGCCGAGCTGGAGGGGTGATCAAACCGCAGGGAGGGCGTCGGGTGTTCCGGTGCCGTGGAGTAGACCGGCCCCGAAGACGAGCCGGTCGCCCAAGCGGGGATCGGCGATGGTGACGGTGGAAACTGCACCTGGTGCAGGGGTCGACCCGTAGCCCTAAGCGCGGGTGGTGGTACTGTCGATGGCGGCGGCGCCTGGTGGAGCTGCACCGGCGCCTGCGGCGTGGGGGCCGGCGGTGACGCCGGAAGAAGCTGCTGGGTCTGGCCCTGCTCCGAGGCGCCGGTGCCCAGGTTAGGGCTGGGCGGGGCCGGTGGAGGACCCTGCTCCGAGGCCGCTGGAAGGTAGGGCGCGACGGAGGACGGCGCGGCCGGCGCGGTCCAGGTGGGCCACTGCGGCCCCGTGGTGGCGAGAAGTGGCGGGGCTGCCGGCGCGATCTGCGGCGGCCACTGCGCCCAAGGCGGCCGTGCGGCCGCTGGGGCGAGGAGCGCCGGGTAGCCTCCGGTGACGGCCCCCGGTGCCGAGTACCACGGAAGCGCCTGCTGACCCGCGGCCATGGCTGGATGGAGTCCGGTGATGGCCCCCGATGCCGAGTACCACGGAAGCGCCTGCTGACCCGCGGCCATGGCTGGATGGAGTGGTGGGGGCGGCCCGTACGGACCTGCCAGGTAGAGGCGGATCCCTTGAACCGCGGTGACGAGGTCGTTGAGGACGCCCGCCATGGCCTCCGGCGTGAACTGTTGCGGCTGCGGGGGAGGTGATGGCGGCGACGAGTGTTGGACGGGGGCCTGTGGCTGCCCTTGGCCCGGCGTGGTGCCGGGTGCCGTTAGGACCGGCGCTGAGAGCGGCGGTGGTGGTGGAGGAGTTGGCGGGCAGCGGTGGTGGTGGCGGTGGAATTGGCGGAGACATGGTCGAAACCCGGTTACCTGATACCAAATTGGTAGGATCAAGTACTCTACCAGGTCTAGGGCGTAGGTGGTAAGGGAAGGATGGAGGGAGACGTGGCGAGGATCGGGCGCGCCGGCGGCAGGGCGCCGTCGCGGCTAGGAGAAGGGCGGCGGCTAGGGCTGTTGGTGGCTAGGGTTCCGGCTCCTCAGGGAGCCGGGCAATAGGAGATAATATTCTTCTTATTGCTTGCCTTCAAAAAGAGTCTTACAACCTATATTTATATCCTAGATAACTTGTAGAAGAATCAACCTAAGATAACTTGCCTAATCTGAAAATAAAAACTAAGATAACTTGCGGGCCTAAGCCGGCCGGCCATAACAACTTGTTTCTTATTTCTCACTTGATAAATAAACAAATGTTGGCTGTAGGGTTTTAATGACTTTTTGCGAACTCAGATAAGTTCACATGGTGTCGATGGCGAAGAACTACATATTACGATGCCTTCGGGGTCTGAAGTGTCCAGCTTAGTCGCAACAAGTGAACTTGAGCTCAAGAAACGTTTGGGTATCGATCCCACTATTTTGCCATGGATATAATGTTTTAGATCTAGAAGGGCTTATCTCTGAACTTGTCTTATATTGCTATCTTGTGATGATCGTGCAGAGATGATTTCGCCTATACCTGATATAGATGAACCGTCAGGACAGGAAGGTGCTGAACTCTCAAAAATACCTATTGATTTGAAGAGCGGGGACTGGCTGCTTAAGGTTGTACCATGGATTGGTGGTCGTATTATTTCGATGACACATCTTCCTACTGGTATGGTTCACCTCTATTATATTATTAATGTGCTCAGGCCAGGTTTACAATCTCATTGTTACTGATAGGATGTATATGCGGTCAAATAGAGATTGCCCTGAATTGCTGTTGACCAGTACATCTGTTGCAAAAGAGTAGTTTAAGGTTATTCTGAGATGCTTCAACATTTGAGTAATGTTCTTGCAGTCCTAGTATGCCATTGATGATTGCGAATGGATTCTACATTGACCCAAGTCTTGTTATTGTTAACTTACGTATGGTTTATGCTTGATCACTACAGATTCCCAGTGGCTTCATAGCAGGATTGAAATAAATGGTTATGAAGAATACAGTGGGACTGAATATAGGTCTGCTGGGTGCACAGAAGAGTACAAAGTCGTTAGGTAAAATAAAACATCATTTAGACTGTTTCTTACTTCTGTTTGATGCTCTTTGACTTGTGGGTGAATAGTTGTGTAGCTCCACTTTTGGCAACAAAATAACTGTTAGTTGAAAAAATACAGGAGGTATCTTGAGCAATCAGGAGAGGAGGAATCTATTTGTTTGGAAGGTGATATTGGGGGTGGTCTTGTTCTTCAGCGCCACATATCCATTTTGAAAGACAACCCAAAGATTGTTCAGATTAACTCTAGCATTCAAGCAAGAAGTGTTGGAGCTGGCTCTGGTGGGTTTTCAAGGTGAGTGCTAAGTTTTATAAAAAAAGTAATGTTTGTAATCCTTGATCAGGAATTGTGCAGCTGCGACTTATGTAATTACACAATACAGAACGCTCATGTGAATGCCCACACAGATTGCATTGGTGCCACAAAACAAAATGCTTTCAGATTCTATTAAATCTTAGATTTGCTGGCATATGTTCTTTTTCTCCTGGGTATGCTTTGTTCTACCGTTCGGCAAGTTTTATAATTATTCCGATCCAACTTGAGTTAAAATTTTAGGCAGAGGTATCTTTGATTATTCAGAGTGAAATAGTATCTCGGAAAACTGAAGTATGTTCCTCCTGTGAAGGTTGGTATGTTTGCGAGTTCATCCTACTTTCACCCTTCTGCACCCAACAGAGGTGGTTGTTGCTTTTACGGCCATCAATGGCTCAAAGCAAGAGTTCTCTCCAGAATCTGGAGAAGTGACATTAGAGGGAGACCTCCGGCCAAACGGTAAATTAAGCTGTCCAAAGTTCTGAGGTTATTTAACTGATCAGCATTTTTTGCCCTTGATTTGGTTACTTTTCTGAGATTATTTGTTTCATTTGTTATCTTGTAAACTACCAGGGGAATGGATGCTAGTGGACAAATGTGTAGGGGTGAGCTTGGTAAATACTTTTGATCCCAGTCAGGTTAGCAAATGCTTGGTACATTGGGGAACAGGTGATTTGAACATGGAGCTTTGGTCGGAGGAAAGGCCAGTTTCCAAGGACACGCCGTTGACAATTTGCCACCAGTACGAGCTGAGACAAACATGCTAAACCTTGCCTTGGGATTTTCAGCATGCATCTTTCTTTGGTGTGTCGGCGTCACCTAGCACCAATGTGTTTAGAACTACTCCTACTGGACATCATTGTCGAACCAATGTTTTAAAACTACTGGGCAACATTGTCAAGGTTGGAATTTTCGGACAAAGTGCGCTCTGGTGATGAAACCTAGCTTGTTCATCATTAATAAAGTATAATAAAGTAGAGGCTGCGATCTCACTTGTTTTCTTCCTCTTCAATAGCACAGTGGCCCATTGGATCATTTTAGAGCATCTCTCAAATAAATCATCCCAGTAGGTTCAACATCATTTGAAATCCATACTTTATGAAATTTAATTCAAATATAACTACAACAAATGATGAATATATGGATTGCATATCAATTTCATCGTGAAAAACAACTCAACAAGGGAGCTTATGTGCACAATATACATGTTCAATCACAATGACTTTTAACAAACGCAGGAGATTCTTAGTTG
>NC_041380.1:439350438-439357860 GCF_002162155.2 Triticum dicoccoides
TGAATATATTACTCAAAGATAAGGAAAACCGGATCGAAAACCTTAACAAATTGACCCCGTTTATAAGGAAAACCGGGCTGAAAACCGTACAAGGCACGGCCTAGCTGACAGATATAAGACCATAATCATGAGAGATACAGGTAGATGTGGGGTGTCGTCAAGAGATCACAATATCAGGACTTTGCAAACAGCCAAACGCATTGGCGGGTATATCGGCCCCATGGCACAACTGAGGAGCATCCACAATCAACGAGTGTCATCCCAGACATGAACCTTGACTGCGGCTCCGCCACAGAAAAACGGAACGAATTGAAAGGCATCTTGCGCCATCCTTGAGCAAAGATGAGCCGAGACAACTCCAAGAGCACCAAGCTCGCCGCAACACAACGGTAACCATGAGAGGGTCTTGAGCAACCATTACCAACCTGAGCCGCACGAGAACACCACCACCGTAGACGAATAGCTCCAATCAACCGAGACCATCCATGATGCCTCAAGGCTATTGGTGCAGCCGAAGGGCAACGAGCGACCGAGTCCACACCCGGACGAAGAGTCACACGCAGCCGAGTCTACATCACAACAGTGGCACCGCCGGCGAAGCCGAAGGGCATCAAGGAGCCGAGTCTACACCCGGATCGCTTCTCCGAGCAGACCAGCGCAAGCCGGCCGCGCCACCACCACCGTCCAACCCGCAGTGAGCAGCCACCACACAATCCACCAACACTACAGGAATCCAGTACTTTGCCGTCTGCCATGGCGGGCAGCAAAGGCAGGGACGGCTGACGGCAAAGCACTTTGCCGTCCGCGGCGGACGGCAAACAGTGACGGCAAAGATAGGGTCGGCAAACAGGTCCTTCGCCGTCTGCTTTTTATGGCGGACGGCAAAGAGCCCTTTGCCTACAGTGACTGACGGCAAAGAGGGGGGACGACAAAATGTTGCACGTCCGCCAGCGTTACTCCGTTAGGCGGCTAACGGCGGCCTTTGCCGTCCGCCAGCGGACGGCAAATTTGAGCGCCTCTTTGCCGTCCGCCAGACGACGTCAGCTATACGTCAGCGCCCGCTCTTTTTTGCCGTCCGCCCGGCGGACGGCAAAGGCAAAGTCTTTGCCATCAGCTTTGCTTTGCCGTCCGCCACGGTAGGCAAATTGGCCAAATGGTCCATCCCCAGGAAGCACAGGTGGGCGCCACGTGCCCCCTTTGCTGTCTGCCACCGACGGCAAAGGGGTCTTTGCCGTCTGCCGCGGACGACAAAGAGCCTGCACTGCCTCTTTTTTGTTCTGTTTTTCTTATATCCAACAATTATCACAACAAATATTTCACAACACATATATATCCATCACATAAATATCCAGCACATATATATCCAACATAATAAATATCCAGCACATATATATCCATCCATACATACATAATAGGTTGCACATAGTTCCATCGATCCATACATATTACAATATGCAAAGTTTCATCATAGCAAGCGAGTAGAATACAAGAAGTGCATCAAAGGAAAAAACATAAAAAAGCAAGCAATCCATCATAGGAAGCTGGCTTCCGTGAAGTGAATGAAACCTGCAAAATGACAAATAAGAAAGTTAGAAAAAGAAGACTAGAAGAAGAATTAGACTAGAAGAAAAAGAATAGAAGAAGAAGACTAGAAGAAGAAGTATATGCCATATATTAGCTAACTTAGGTGAAATGTATCGTTTATGAGCTAACCTAGGTGAAATGGGTAGTTTATGAGCTATCCTAGGTGAAATGGATCATTTTGGAGCTAAGTTAGGTGAAATGGGTCGTTTATGAGCAAACCTAGGTGAAATGGGTCGTTTATGAGTAAACCTAGGTGAAATGGGTCGTTTATGAGCAAACCTAGGTGAAATGAGTCGTTTATGAGCAAACCTAGGTGAAATGGGTCGTTTATGAGCTAAGTTAGGTGAAATGAGTCGTTTATGAGCAAACCTAGGTGAAATGGGTCGTTTATGAGCTAACCTAGGTGAAATTGATCATTTTGGAGCTAACTTAGTTGAAATGGGTCGTTTATGAGCTAACTAAGGTGAAATGCCACGTTTTTGAGCTAACTAAGGTAAAATGGATCGTTTTTGAGCTAACTTAGGTGAAATGGGTCATTTTGGAGCTAACCTAGGTGAAATGGGTCATTTTGGAGCTAACCTAGGTGAAATGGGTCATTTTAAAGCTAACGTAGGTAAAATGGATCATTTAGGAGCTAATCTACGTAAAATGGGTCATTTTAGAGCTAACTTGGATAAATTGGATCACTTGTAAGTTAACTAAGGTAAAATGAGTCATTTTAGAGCTAACTTAGGTAGAATGGATGGTTTATGAGGTCAGTAAGCTTATTAAGTCATTTTGGAGGAAAAGAAGCTAACTCTAGGTCATTATGGTAAGCATATTGGAGGAAATAAAGCTAAGTCTAGGTCTTTATGCATTTGTTAAGCAAAACACTAGAGAAACTTACCGTGATCACGGAGGTGTAGGAGCGGGCTGGCTCGCGCCGGTAGCTGGAGAAGGAGCGGGCTGGCTCGCGCCGGTAGCTGGAGAAGGATCGTGCGATGCGTTTCTGGAGTTAAGCTGCACCAAAGATCATTTCCAATGTCTCATTAGCATTATGACACTCAAATGTTAAGACTAGCAAGTAATGTCCATTCAAATTAAACTCACCGTGCTCCCAGGAGCAATCACTGGCATCGGCGGAGCGGTCTGACCGGACTTCTTGCACACAGACTGCACATTTGGTTTTCACAACAGAGTCATACTAGTTAGTAATGAGACTCAAATGTTAAGACTAGCAAGTAATCTGCAGAAGAAACTTACCACAAGGAGCTCGTACATGGCCCTTGCCTGCATGTCATTCCGTGCCCTCTCCTGCTCCAACATCTTTGTCATCTTCTCCTCCAACTCCCGCTGCCTCTCTGCCGCCTCCGCCAGAAGTTTCTCCGTTCTATCTCTCTCACTCTGTATAGCAGCCTGCAACACCACTCACATGACCATTTGTAATCATTGATGGAAGCGCACACAATGTAATGGAGAAAGATAGCTGAGTACGTATAACTAACCTTGAAGGCGAGTTGGACTGGCCGTTCACGAGGCCTTATCTTAGGAGCGGAGCTCGACTGGCGCGCCTTGATCTCCGGGAGAGTGCTAGGACAACAGATAAGTCCATCTCCCATGGCTATGGAGCCATGGGACCTCCCGCCACCAGATATCATCAGCAGCTCTGTATCAATGGGACCCTGGCTCGGGTTAAAGTCCTCCCCTTTCCTCGCCTTCCCCTGATCTCTATATTGCACGAGCTTGTCGTGGGCAGAGATGTTGGTGAAGTTCTTTGGATCATCGAGGTCAGACGCAGAGAATGCCTTGACTTTCTTGTAAGGGCCAGTGTGGGCCATGGTATACAGGTCGTACACCTCTGGCACCTTATCCGCCTTATTGTAGCGTGCCTGAAAGAGAGAAACAAAGTAAATTAGTAATTAAAGGGCTAAAGCTAGCATGATGAATGAATTGCATGAATCATGAAGCAAACCACATACCCAGTTCCGCCCGTACTGAAATAAGTTGGAGCTGCCTTGGTGGTGTGGCACACCTTCCATTTGGGCACGTTTATCTTTGGCCTCTTTGTGGGTGGCCAGCCATTCTTTTGAGCACCACGCATTGACCAACACCTCCCAACAATCCATCCGATCCGCACACCATCTTGGAGGGGCCTAAGTTAGCAAATAGAAACTTGAGCGCTACGGCTATGAATTACTAAATGAAGGAAGTAAGTACAAGGCCTTAAGAATTACCTTTATGTACTTCTCCTTACTCAAAAACTTATCGCGACACTCTTGCTTGGGCTTCTTGATACCACGCCCGGCGTAGTAGTCTCGAACAGCCTGCACCCGAACCTCATGCCGTAAGTTCTGAAGTAGGCGCTTGCACTCCTTGTGGATAACATGATCCGTCTCCTCCTCGTATCCCTCCTCACACCTGTAGAATGTCTGCAATCAAATGAGACAATATTGATTAGTACAATTAATAACTAGCTAGTTGAAGATTTTTAATTGTGTAAAGGAGCAATTACCCAGAACTTTCTGATCACGACGTCTGCCCTCGTCTTGCACAAGACACCGTCGATAATCTCACCCGGCGGGGCCGGGGCAGCCAAGTAGTGCTCCCAAGTCAATCCAACCTCTGGAAGCCGACCCTCACCAGGCAACGTGACAAACCCCGGGAAGTTTTGCCGAATCAGAACTCCAAGGATGGAGTTGGGCCGGCGGACACTTTCATGGTGGTCCCAACCCCTGCAGCATGACAAGGCCAACACATCAGTTATTTGAAGAAACGTGAATGCAGAAGGTACAAAAAGATTAAATGCACTTACCTCTCCTCATCAGGGAAAATCAACCACCTCTGCTCGCGGGTCGCCGGCACGGACGGGAGCCGTGTAGCACCACGCTGGTAGATGTTGCCCCCCTCCTCCCCCTCCTCATCAGTCGGCTCCCCGCCATCATCAGCATGGCCACTCGGCTCCCCGCCATCATCAGCGTGGCCACTCGGCTCCTCAGGCTGACCCGACTAGGTACCCCATCCAGACGTGTGCTCCTCCGGGGTCTCGTGGGCCGAAGGCCCGTCGACCCGAGGCTCGTGGGCCGAAGACCCGTGGACCGGAGGCTCGTGGACCAGAGTCCGTGCAGCCTCCTCCTCAGACGAGTCCACCCTAGCAGTCACGTGCTCGGGTGAAACAGCTGGGGGCAGCTGCGAGGAAGGCGCCGTAAGAGTCACCCTACCTCCTCTCCCGCGACCACGTGCTGCACCTCCTCTCTTCTTCTTACCTCGTCCCCTGCTGGGCACCGCGGTCGACGAAGAAGGGCCCAGCGGTGTTGCCATACTGTCCAGCAACGCTCGGTGGAGAGGTGCGTGTGGAATGGAAGACCTCGCACCACGCGCCGACGAAGAAGGGGCCTCGGCGCGCTCCCGACCAGCGCCCACCATCTTTCAACACCTGCCATGACAAAGAATAAACGAAATTAGTACAACATAAAAAAAGTATCGACATGAATAATAATATGTATATCACTTATGTGTATCATCATCAAGTACAACATAAAAAAATTGAATACCTGACACTACTAATAATCTCGATCAGTATCATCAATAAATGCATAATCATCATCATCATCACTATAATCAATGATGGGCTCATAGGGTTCATTGGCATCAACATGTGCAAGTCCACCTTGACATAATCGGTCAAGCATTGACAGGTCATCCGCAGCAGTAACCTCTTCTTGTTCCGGCTCTTCTTGTTCCTCCTCTGGGGTGATGTCGGATTCATTGTCGCTGTCTACTTCAATGTTTTGGGGTGAAGTATAGCGGTTCTTGAAACGCCTTTTGGAAAGACGTGTCTCTTGGAAGATTTCTCCTTCATATGTGTCTGGGTTAATGTGAGGTTCATAATCCTCTTCCTTTGGGGGAGAAAGTCTAGCACGTGGCAGCACTTCATAACGACATCCCAACCTTTCAGATTTGGATTAGTTTGGCAGGCCCACGGTAGATAGAATACTTGGGTCGCCTGTTGAGCCGTAATATAGACATCAGGAACATCTAAATGGGTGCTTTGGTTGATTTCAACCAGCCCTATATGTTCATGAGTCCTTCTAGTCTCCTTCGGCTGAAACCAATAACATTTGAAGACTATGACATTCGGTGGGTTTTCACCATAGAACAGAAGTTCATAAATTGCTTCAACTCTCCCATAATACTCGGTACCTCCTTCGCCGATAGCAGATACACAACAATTTGTAGACTTTCGGTCGGCCATAGATAGCTCTTTGCCATAGGTACGAAAGCGATACCCGTTGATGTCGTACTTGTCAAATGAACAGACCTTATAGTCAAAACCATTAGCGACTTGTCTCAATTCGGCGTCCATAGACTCTGAATTAGCCTACAAGTTTAATATGAAAGGATTGTTGCATTATGCACAAATTAGCGAATGAAATGAAATTTTCTAATAGAAATTACCGTTTGTTTGAACCAAGAGATGAAACCGGTATAGCCGCCTCCTTGCTTTGCGAGAAGCTCATACTCTTCGATGGAATCCTTTTGGATCCCCGCTCCATACGAGAATATGGCGACGTATTGACTGTATGACATATCCAGGAATAAGAGCAGTTCAAAGGAAATAGAAGTTGCGAAACAATGTACCGTGACCTTACTCGATGTACGGCCGCACTTCTATCAGGTTGTTGAAGATATACAACGAAATGGTCCGCCATTCTTCGTTATCCAAAGATACTGGATGTGAAACACTAGCTGGTGCGAGATTCCCTTTGAATAGGCTGAGGTTGGATCCACCCTTTTTAGGCTCGTCAGTATTGTACCGAGGCTTCGGATTATGCAAATGACGATTTTTGGCTTCATAGTGTGCTGTTATGAAGTTTGCCGCCTCCTCTGTGATGAATGCCTCAGCCATCGATGCTTCAATTCTACGTTTATTTTTACATTTTTCTCGAAGCGTCTTCTGCATCCTCTCAGTTGGGTAGCACCAACGATTTTGCACGGGCCCCCCAATCTTGCCTCGGTCGGGAGATGCAAAATCAAATGCTGCATTGGATTAAAGAAGCCTGGTGGAAAGATCTTCTCTAACTTGCAGATCAACTCCGGCGCCAACTCTTCCATTTCTTCTAGCACGCCAGGCGATAGTTCTTTTGCACAAAGAACACGGAAGAAATAGCTGAGTTCTGCCAGTACTAGCCATTCATCCTCAGGGATGAAGCCACGCAACATCACCAGCATTACCCGCTCAATCCCCGCTGTTCTCCTGATACACGTCTCTGCAATAAACAGAGAGGATGTGTACCCGGAGAACAACAGGGGAGACACTGACGAAATTTATGCGTCGGATCCGGAGCAAAGCATACGGGAAAACGAACCCAATCTACACATACTCGGGCTGTCCATGGATAGCGTTGGACAATTCGAAAGAATCAAGGTTATAAATATGCAAATGCATGCATATTTATAACTATGACGCTTTCGAACGGGAGACACATATTGGTTACACATACTAATGATTCAAGACACATATATAGCTAGCTATCAAGTTTCATCGGAATAGATCAAATAATTAATGGGGGAGGAGGACTTGTCATTTGTGCTCACCCACGAACGAAGGGGCAGAGCTCGTCAAACGCACGGCGAGGTCGTCGAACACCAAACCTCGCAGCGATGAAACAACTGCACATTTAAAACTACACGATCAACACAATTATATATGATGTTTTTCATAACAAAATTGAAAAATATATGACCTAACTAATAATTCACAAATATATGACCCCATCGGCCTCTGGAAGGCCAAAGAACACCTTTTCGGGAGGTGTCGGGGGTCGGGGTGTCCTGTCGGTGTCGGGGTGCCGTGTCGGG
>NC_041380.1:439357870-439358517 GCF_002162155.2 Triticum dicoccoides
GAATGGAAGACCTCAGACCACGCTCCCGACCAGCGCCCACCATCTTTCAACACCTGCCATGACAAACAGTAAACGAAATTAGTACAACATAAAAAAAGACCGACATGAATAATAATATGTGTATCACTTAAGTGTATCATCATCAAGTACAACATAAAAAAATGTAATACCTGACACTACTAATAATCTCGATCAGTATCATCAATAAATGCATAATCATCATCATCACTATAATCAATGACGGGCTCATAGGGTTCATTGGCATCAACATGTGCAAGGCCACCTTGACGTAATCGGTCAAGCATTGATAGGTCATCCGCAGCAGTAACCTCTTCTTGTTCCGGCTCTTCTTGTTCCTCCTCTGGGGTGATGTCAGATTCATTGTCGCTGTCTACTTCAATGTTTTGGGGTGAAGTATAGCGGTTCTTGAAATGCTTTTTGGAAAGATGTGCCTCTTGGAAGAATTCTCCTTCATATGTGTCTGGGTTAATGTGAGGTTCATAATCGATGTCGGGGTGTCGTGCCGATGTCGGGGTAGTGCCGTGTCGGTGTCAGGGTGTTGTTTCGGGGTCGGGGTGTGGTGTCGGGGTCAGGGTGTCGGGTCAGGCTCGGGGTCGGGGTGTCGGGTCAGGCTCGGGGGGTCGGGT
>NC_041380.1:439359087-439384957 GCF_002162155.2 Triticum dicoccoides
GCCGGGGCGGCGGCGGGGTGGTGGGGCGACGGGGCGGGAGGGCGCTGGGGCGGCGGCGGGGTGGTGGGGCGACGGGGCGGCGGCGAGTAACTGGGGAGAGAAAGAGAGAGAGAGAGGGGCGGGGTGGGGCGCGGCCGTTAACGTTAGTGGGGCCCTCCCTCTTTGCCATCCGCCCCCCTTTGCCGTCCGCTAGCGGACGACAAAGAGGGGGGGGCGTTAGGTTTTTTTTAGCAGCTCGTCAGTGGGGGCCCTCCCTCTTTGCCATCGGCTAGCCGACGGCAAAGAATCTTTGCCGTCTGCTAGCCGACGGCAAAGAACTGGCTGATGGCAAATTAGGTCTTTGCCATCAGCCAGTTCTTTGCCGTCTGCTTTTTGGTAGCTGATGGCAAAGAGCTTCTTTGCCGTCCGCTAGCTGACGGCAAAGAGCTGGCAGATGGCAAAGTAGCTGATTCCAGTAGTGCAAGCTGATGCCTTCAGAAAGGAATGCGACGCGAAAAACACCGCCATCGGCCATTCCGGACGGACCAGGAACATGGGTTTCCCCAGGAACCTCGGAGGGGAAGTCACCATGACAGCGATGCCTCCAAGGAGGTAAGCGGCACCCACGAGCGGCACCATCGCCGGCTCCGACAGGAGCAGTGGCTTTCACCCAAGTGAGCAGACCACCTCCGAGGAGCACCGGTAGACTGCGAATCGCTGCTCCCTGCACCACCACAAAGCAAGGGTCACTGCAGCCCGCCGCCACACGTGACCAAATCTAGCTGACCGCAGGCCAGATCTCGCCTGCCCATGCCGCGCCCCTCCGCAGGGGAGGGCGGGAACCACCACGCGCGCCTCCTAGAGACAGCACCCCTGCAACTGGACCCACACCAGTCGAGCTCGTAGCCACAACACCACCTCGCCGTCGGCAGACGCCGACGAGCCGAACCCGGCCAGGATGACCAGATCCGGCGACCCCCAGCTGCAGACCCAAGGCCGGCAGCAGCCGGCCCGCCCGCGAAGGAGTCACCCAAGGCCGGAAGGGGGGGGCACCCCACCCCGATGCGCCGACAGGGGCACCGGACCGCAGCCCAGGAGCCCGACGACGCAGTCCCGACAGCTGCCACCTGCCGGAGACGCAACCTTGAAGATCCCAGCCACCGAAGCCTCCATAGTGCGCCGCCGAAGAGGGGCGAGCCTCCCTCCACCACGCGACCCAGCCGGGATCGCCGCCCAACCGCCGCCACGACACACCAGATTCACCCACGGCCGCGGCCGTCGGCGGAGCAGCGACGCCAGGGGAAAACCGGCCGCAGCCAGAGCAGTCCCACCGCCGCCAACACCGCACGGGCTTTGCCCGGCGGCGCACGCCGGCGGCGGCGGGGGAGGGAAGGGGAAGTTTGGCCGAGGGTTTCTAGGTTTGGGCGCCCCGGTGCCGCTCGGGAGCGGCACGGGAGCGGGAGCACTCTCCTCAGATTTGTTACAATGGTCAATTATTTATTTTTTGACGTGATGATGTGGGCAAACCATAGGGGTGGCCCAATCTTCTCGAGGTGGATTTGAGAAAGAACACGAAAAATCATGAGGTAGCACAAGAGAAACTAGTACAAATGAGCACACAAGTGGAGGGGCTAGGTCATGAATTCCCAGCTTATAGACGAGTCGGTTCATCCTGTATTCGCGATCAACCGCTAGTAAATGCATGACTCGGATTCTAAAACCCTACACACAACATGCACTTTATAAACATACATGCATCATGCACAATGTGTGTTAGACACTATATTTTTTTAGAAGAACACCGCACTTTATTTCATTCAATAATGTTTAAAGGGATACAAATGTGATCCGGTGGATCAATAAGCCATACACGTCTACCAATACAAAGTGTACTGGATGATCTAGCTAATCTGTGTGCCTCATCATTACTTGTGCGGTGTTCGTGGACAAACTCGCAACTCTGTAGTCTCGTCTTTCTATCGTCAATCTCTCTAAGGATCATGCAGTACTCCCCTAAGTTCCGCTCGCTCTTTAGGTCGTTTATGACTCTTAGACAGTCAGATGCAATGCATGCTTTTGAGACGGCCAGGTCCTCCGCAAGAGCTAAAACTTCTCTACACGCGCACGCCTCCAGAGTAGCAGGTTCTGTCACACCTTGAAATACTACTGCGGACGCCCCCAGGAATACGCCACGGTCACTTCGACAGACCACACCAACAGCACCAATGTTAGAAGATTTCGCCACCGCTGCATTAACATTCATTTTAACTTCCCCAATGCTCGACGGTAACCATTCTGTACCTCGCGAGCTAGGTGTTGCGTTTGTTATACATCCGATTCATCGCTTGGGTAGTTCATGTATCTCCTGCAAGTATCGCTCAATAAATAAATGTGTCGACAATGGACTCTGGAACTCGTGTTCATGGATAGCCCTTCTTCTTGCCCACCAGATTGCCCATAGTGTGGCTAGGACAGAGATGAATTTATCCTTGCTCAATGTATTACGCAGACTGAAAAGCCAAAGCTTGGGGTCCAGTGTCTCGTCTCCATAGTCCGGGAGTAGTGCATCATCATCCCGGAGTGACCACACTCCTTTGGCCATGTTACAGGTGAGGAAAGCATGCCTCCATGAGTCGACAGCAGCCAAACAGATCGGACATGTTGCATCTTCTGTCATATACCTCCTCCCTGCAAAAAAAACCCTCCTCACCCGTCCTTGGCCCGTCGGGAGAGACGCCCTGGCCATGTGTTAGACACTATATGAACTCTACGACTGAAACATCTAAGGTATACCTGGCCATGGGCAGCCCTACCCGAAAAAGCCGGACCCGGTCCAACCCGACCTTGCCCACGGGCCGGGCCTGTGCCTAGATTTTGAGCCCGATGGTCGGGCCGGGCCCATCGTATTTGTTGTTTAAGGAAGAGGCCCGAAGCCCGACAGGCTTTTTAACTGATGGGTCTGGCTTGGGCCTGATTTGTAGGCCTGACGGTCAGGCCAAGGTTTTTTGTGTCGGGCTTTGGTAGGCCCAACCCGAAGCCCGGCCCGGACCAACGGATGGCCAGGTATAATCTAAGGCTCTTAGAAGAGCAAACATAGCAGTTTAATATACACATAGGTCACATGACCCAGCATGCACATGCAACAATGAAAGCGAACTATTGTGAAACAGACCAAGTTAACAAAAACTTAAGACGCTTAAAAGGAAGAGACAACGACCCTCCCAAGGCACTAGACTACCATCTAGAACCTCCAAGCTACTCGTCAACGTCGATCTTCACGTAGAAACCACCCTTGGGTGCGGTGGCTTCCCTCTACAACAAAAATCAACGAAAGCAAGGGTGAGTACAAATTAAAAATCAACGAAAGCAAGGGTGCGGTGGCTTCCCTCTCGGGCAAGGGTGAGTACTACAAATGTAATTTTTTGCGGGGAGAGTATAAATGTACTCTCCCTTTTTTGCACTGAGAGTATAAATGTTCCAGTGTCAAAGAGTGTGTATGTGAACTAGCTTCACATAACGCCAGTTTTACCCTTGAAGGCTACTTTAGGCTATATCGAAAAAGGCTTTCGCCCCACTTTATATATAAAGCACCGATCAACGAGCACCCAGTACAAACGCACCCCACCACTACACACGCACACACCCTAGGTAGGATACAAAGGCGCTGAGCGCAGCAACACCACCCCTAGCACTACCACTACGAAGAGATGAAGCTACATATGACGATCCATGAGCTCCAAGGCAGCGCCTTCAGGAAGGGTACGACACCGGCGCGCCGCCACCGCCCGATCCAAGGATCAGAGTTTCCCCTGGGGCTGCATGATGGGCAATGAGAGCCGCGACGATGCCTTCAAGAAGGGAACGATCTTCGCCACTGCCGGTCCGTCCGAAGATAGAACAGGTTTTCACCTCGGCCAACACTCACCGCCACCGAACGCCACACCCAGGCTACCACGCCGCCCACACGGCCATGGCGAGCGGGCAGCACCAAGCAATGGGCTCTGCCCAAGAGCACCGCGCTACCACCACCAGGGCCGCCGCCCCGGCATCCAAGACCTTGACACCACCTCACCCGAGACCCGTCGCTACCCCAACCAAAGAGACGAGCGGAAAGGTCCCACCTTTCGCACCACCGGGCGACCCCCATCGTCGAGACCCGATAGGCCGGCCAGAACTGGCATCCATCAGCCCGTCCTGCAGCCCCGAGCGCGAGACGAACTCGATCCTGCAGCACCGTGAGGGGGACAAGGTCAGTCCTGCTGCACCGTGCATGAGACGAGCTCGGTCCTGCTGCACTGTGCGCGAGATGAGCTCGGTCCTGCTGCACCGGACGCGAGACGAGCGATGGACCACGGCTGGGAGAGGGCCAGCCCTTTGATGGAAGTAGTGCCCGGACGACGAGGAGATGGGGCGAAGGTCAAGACGGTCCGAACGCGGACGAGCCGACGCCGGAGAAGCCGACCGTCGCCGCAGTCAGAGCCGCCGAGCCACCATGAAGCCGCCACGACACCGAGAGGCCACCACCAACGCCGGACCTCCCGCGCCGCCGCCCACGGCCAGAGCAACGGCCACGCCCGGCTGCTGCCCACCCGCGTTACCCCGCAAGCTCCAAGCGTCGGAGCAGCCGAGCACGCACCACCGATGCCACACGCCGGAGCGCCAGCCACCACCACAGAGCATGCACATCCACGCCCTGGCCAACACCACCGAAAGCCCCACCAACCCACCGGAGAAGCACAGCCACCAGCAGCACCACCACCACCTTAGCAGGGCCGCCAGCCGTCCCCACCGCCACCAACCCCCAACACCAACCAGATCTGGGCAGAGCCACCCAGATTCGCCGCCAGAGCAACCCGCCTCCTCGGATCCCCACAAGCCGCCGCTGGAGGGAGGAGAGGGGGGCACTCCTGCGGGCCACCACGACGCCAGAGAGGGGAGGGAGCCGGAGCAGAGGAGAGCCGCTGCCTGATGCCGACGGGCAGGAGGGGGCACCCCGCGACGCCGGCCACCTGCGCGCGGGAGGAGACGCCCCGCCGCCGCCTGCACCACGCGGCCTTTGGCCGGTGACGCCGCCGGCGGCGGCGAGGGAGGAGAGGCTGAGGCGAGGGGCTGGGGCGGCGGCGCTAGGGAAGCCGCCCGGAGTCGCCCGCGGGAGCGACTCGGGGGCGGAGCGACTCAAGGGCGCTAGGGACGCTTTAGGCTATGACTACAAGTAGTTTTGCAACAGGGGTAGGAAGGCATCTAACTCGAGTCCATCTAGCTTAATCATCACATCAATACACCACAATGAATCCTCCCTCGACTCAACCATGAGGAATCAATCCATGTCACACACACTTATTTTGGCAATGTTAAGTTAGATGTTAAAGTTGTCTAGTCCAAGCTTAGATCACCAAGTAGTCACATGGACATAACCATGGACACGACCATTCGAATAGATTTAACAGTACATGGGTGAAACTTTGCCCACAACGTGTCGACCATCTCGTAATGCTGGTACCATTAGCACACTTCACATTGTGTTCCAACAGAGGGTGATGGGCCATGACCCTGACCTTAATTACACTCGAATCTAGTCCATGGAGTCGCCCATATGAATTCTATCCGTAATCGTGAGTCCGACCGAGTATCTCCGATGCAGACTCAAGTGTCGCGAGACACGACCCAAGCCTGTTGTATAGGATAGTTTGTCCACTTGACAAGCTAGCCCACTCCTAAACATGATATGCTTAGTATATATTCCATGTATATGCCGAATGCAAAGTACAAATCTTGGTGCAACTCATGGACCAGTCCAAGGAAAGTTAGTAGGTCGAGAGGGGACCGGTTTGCCCTCGTGTAAGTAGTGCACTTAGTCTTGGATCAAAGAAATGAGAACTCGGGTCCTAAGAGCAGAGAAAATGAGACAACCCACCATGTTCTCCAAATGGACTCTCATGTTCACCTTTAGTCATATTCTATACCGCACCCTTTTTAACTCCTCTATCATGAACATGACAACTACCACCTTCGATTCATTGTCCATGATGGAACAAGACTTGCACAACACCAAGCATGGCTAAGCATGACAATAAGTAGGGATACATCATGAATGTATCAAGCAACTCCTAATCATGCTAGGATCATTAGTAAAGCCCTATGTGGTTACAAGGATTGGTCATGCGGAGGATAGGTTCCATCTAGCTATCGAACAAGAAGTAGTTGAATCAATAAACCTAATGCTATTGAACGGGTGAAGGAAATATGTCCTAGAGGCAATAATAAAGTTGTTATTTTATATTTCCTTATTCATGGTAAAGGTTTATTATTCATGCTATAATTGTATTGATTGGAAACCTAAATACATGTGTGAATACATAAACAAATACCGTGTCCCTAGTAAGCCTCTACTAGACTAGCTCATTGATCAAAGATGGTTAAGGTTTCCTAACCATAGACATGTGTTTTCATTTGATAATAGGATCACATCATTAGAAGAATGATGTGATGGAAAAGAACCATCCGTTAGCTTAGCATAATGATCGTTCCGTTTATTGCTATTGCTTTCTTCATGTCAAATACTTATTCCTTCGACTATGAGATTATGCATCTCCCGGATACAGATGTGTGCTATCAAACGTCACAACATAACTGAGTGATCATAAAGATGCTCTACAGGTACCTTCGAAGGTGTTTGTTCAGTTGGCATAAATCAAGATTATGATTTGTCACTCCGAGTTTCGGAGAGGTATCTCTGGGCCCTCTCGGTAATACACAACATAAGAAGCCTTGCAAGCAAATGAGTAATGAGTTAGTTACAAGATGATGTATTACGGAACGAGTAAAGAGACTTGCCGGTGACGAGATTGAACTAGGTATAGAGATACCGATGATCGAATCTCGGGCAAGTAACATACCGATGGATAAAGGGAATTATGTATGTTGTCATAAGGTTCGACCGATAAAGATTTTCGTAGAATATGTAGGAGCCAATATGGGCATCCAGGTTCCGCTATTGGTTATTGACCGGAGAGGTGTCTTGGTCATGTCTACATAATTCTCGAACCTGTAGGGTCCGCACGCTTAACGTTCGTTGACGATATAATATTATATGAGTTATGTATGTTGGTGACCGAATGTTGTTCGGAAGTCCCGGATGAGATCACGGACATGACGAGGAGGTCTGGAATGGTCCGGAGGTAAAGATTGATATATAGGATGATATGGTTAGGCCAAGGGGTTAAGCCAACGGGGCTTTAGGTTGGTGCAAAAGGAGTTTTGCGGAGGCCAGGGGGCCAAACGCCAGAGACCCTGGCGTCTGGCCCTGGGCCAGATGCTGAGGCCCATGGCGTCTGGGCCAGACGCCAAGGACTGTGGCGTCTGGTCCTGGAAGTCCGAGAAGCACTACAAAAAAGACACACTTCCGTGATGATACGTGTTTGTCATAGTAGGTCGCATTTTTTGTCATGCATGTACATCCATGACAAATTTATGACAGAATCAAGATAGTCATACCTGTGCTGTCGTAGAAGTGTTCCATGACATTACCAAAATTATCATCACGGAAGTGTCCACTTCCATGACGATGAATCGCGCGTCACAGAAGTGCTTTCGTCAAGGGTGACCGACACGTGGCATCCACCGTAACAGAATGCCGTTAAGCTATCGGGTCGGGTTTTGGATCCGATAACCCGTTAAAAGCCCCGACCAATAGGGATTTTCCACGTGTAAAATCATCATTGGCTGGAGGAGACACGTGTCAGGTCCGCGTTGGCACAGGTGTCACTCATCCAATGGGTGAGACGCGCCTATTGTATGTTGACACGTGGACCGGCCCATCAAGTTTAAATGGGCCGGCCCAACTAAAGGCCCACAAGATTTTGCGGACCATAATGGGCCGGCCCAGCTAAAGGCCCACGAGATTTTGCGGACCATAATAGGCTAGCCCAGCTAAAGGCCCACAAGATTTTGCGGGCCATAATGGGCCGGCCCAGGTAAAGGCCCACAAGATTTTTGTGTGCCATAATGGGCCGGCCCAGGTAAAGGCCCACAAGATTCTTGCGGATCATAATGGGCCGGCCCAGCTAAAGGCCCACAAGATTTTGCTGACATTAATGGGCCGACCCATCTGTAGGCCCACAAGATTTTGAGGACCCTAGTAGGACGGCCCATTAACTGGCTGCCATGTTTTGGGCCAAATGCTGACCCATATTTGATCCGGTCCATTAATGGCATGGCCTGCCACGCTCCGGGCCTAATAGTGGCCCATATGAGATCCGGCCCATTAAAAGCCTACCACGTTCTGGGCCAAATTATGGCCCAGATCAGGTCCAGCCCTTTAAGAGGCTTTGGGCTCAATTATGGCCCATATCAGATTCGGCCCGTCAACTGGACACTATGCTTTTGGGCCCACTTGCTAAAGGCCCACTTAGTAATTCGGCCTGATATTAGTTTTGGCCTATTAAGGGCCCGTTTAACATTTCAGCCCTATATTAATTTCGGCCTGTTAAAAGCCCGTCATATAGTTGGGCCTAACTACGGCCTAGTTTGCATCCGGCCTGCTCGCAGCCGATATCTGATTGGGCCAAACAAGGACCGAGACAATTTTGGCCTGTTAAAAGCCCGTGATTTGATTCGCACAATCATGGGCCTGGGTTCATTTTAGGCTGCTGCCGGCCCGTGAGCTGTTCGGCACGTTTCAGGCCCAACCTACATCATGATTGCATGACGGCCCGATTATGTACCGTAATTTTACGGTTTGGTCGGTTTACTGCGAAGACATGATATATATACAGTAAAATAACTGCAGCATCGTGAATAAGAAAAAACCTAGACTATACAATAAAGAAATTACGGCATATTACATCCATTGGGCATCAAAGTTCACCACTATGATAATAAAGCACAAGCAGACAGCAGATTACATACACTGGGCATCAAAGATCGCCACCAGTGCAAATAAACACGCCGACAAAATAATATACAAAACCGACAACACTTCAATAGAGTTCAAGAAAGGTTAGCCCTGCTGGGGAGCTGCAACGCAAGCAGCTGAGCAAGATGATGAGACTGCGCTTGTTCAACACTTATATCTTCCTCACTCTGAAAGATAAACAATCAGACAGATGACAGGTTTTGCACATAAAAGTATCAGTGCTGACAATTCATCACATTTCTTACTGACGAATAAAGTGACACAGTTTAAAATTGCATTAACACAATATGGTATTGTTTAGGTCAAGACATGGCAGCAAATGACATTGTGAAGGAGTTGGCAGCTTCACGACACCACTGGATTACAGATCAAGAACTCATAAGTATCAATGGTTAGTGTGCTGTCAATTTATACCATTTCAGATTGGCAAATAAAGAGGCGGTTTAAATAATAGTAGAATGATATGACATTGTTCATAGTTAAGACATTGCAGAATATGGCATTGTGTTGTAGTGGGTAGGTTCACCACACCACTGGATTATGGATGAAGAACAGAAGCATACATGCAGTGCAAAAGAAGATCACTTGCTATGTATAGTTTAATTTACATGGTATGAAGAAGGAACTTGGTTGTACAACTGAAAACTTAAATTGAGAAAGGACAAACTTTTGTTTATGAACTACATAATAAACTTTAAACAAGCAATTTGATGCAAACACCAAAAATAAACAACTGTTGCAGTCATGCCTAACCAAATATATACAACAAAGTTTGAAGGCTTGAGATGGAAAAACTTACATTATTGGTGAAGACAGGCTCTATAAAGGCCTTGTCCATGCTGATGGGGGGGGGGGCAATTCAAGAAGTTTACCACAGAATCTTCTTCAAAAGCATTGCCTTTATTCTACATTTTGTTAAGAGTAAATATAGATGTGATAATATACGAAAAATGGAGAATATTTAAGATAAGATGAAGAGTGATGCTACATAACCAAGTAGCTATAAATGTAAGTGCAGCGATATAGGCGAAAGGTATAGCCAAGAGCAATGCACAGCTAAACTTCTTTAGTACCAACCTTATGGTAAGAGTAAATATAGATCTGATGTGTAGAAAATGGAGGGCAAAGGAAAATAAGCTGCAGAGTGATGGTACATTAACAACTACCTGTCATTATAAGTACACTGATAAAGGACAACATGTACTTACACAATGCAGAGCTAAAAAAACATTGGCATTGGATATATTCTACACTAATGTAACCATTCATACAGACCAGATAATTTGGAACGAACAATTGATAAGCAAGCTATCATGGATACTGCTGTCACATAATGAACCAGGTATGTATGCAAGTACAATGATACAGGACAACAGGTACTAACAAGAGCAAAGCAGCGGGCAACATATTTGCATATCCTGTCATTCTTGTCAAACCAGAATTCTTCTTCGAGCAGATTTCCTGCAAAAAAGATCTGTAAGGCACATGCAGAAAAGTAGAAGTTCAAATTGTCATGTGATTTCATAGACAGTATCTCATCCTGGGAACGAGACCAGTGCATAACAAGGTTTTTCCATTCAACGTCTTCTAAATTTAGCAGAGGAGACTTCACCGAAAATTCGTTTATAGACTTGCCATCAAAGTGTGATTTCCTCAGGTAACACCGATACTGCTGCAATGCTTCCTTGAAAAGCACAAGCAAGCTTTGCTCGTCATGACTATCCAGATTGACCCTCGCCTAGTTACAACAATGTAATGTAAATCATTGATGTGTTCAATCAGTAGAAAACAGGAAAATAATAACCATGAATAATAGCACTTACACGTAAGTTGGACAGGAAGATGTGAAAATGGTGTTTGTCTTCACAATAATCTTCCCATGATGGGAATATATGCACGTAGTCCCTAACAACATTGAAAGCATTGTCTTTTAAACTGGGAATAAATGGAATGGGGTTCCAATCTGCACGAATTGGCCGTCTCTGCAGTTGGGATAGGTCTTCGGCTGCTGGACTTGCTGTACTTTTTGCTGGAGTGGGATTTTTCTGTGGTACAGCTGGTGCTATGGCAAATGAAATCGGTATACCTTTTGCTGGAGTGCAGGTCCTATGTGGTGGGGCTAGTGGTGTGGCCAGTGAAGTATGGGTACAGTCTGCTGGAGTCGGTCCTACATTTTGTCGATCCTACGTTTTGTGTCACTGGTTGTACATCCAATATAAGTGGGGTGCTGTCTGATTTCTCCGGCACCACCACGTTTTTCAAGGACTTTGCTGGTGCTCCTTCAAGTTCGGCAATCACCCTCTTCCTTTTTGATGTATGATGCACAAGAACATCATTTGAGTGAAAAAACATGGTATGATGAAAGATGGAATATGTATTGATAATGGATGGGGATGGCATCTCGACATATATGATGAGTAAACTAAGCAGGTGGCGGTGCAACAAAGTAGAAGAAATGCAAGACAACATATGCAAGATACCCACAATCAATAAAACATTGCCAAATTAGAATAGGCACCTTGATGGGTGAACATGACAGACCATCTGCCTTTGACTCCTCGAGGTTAGAATAGTCATTAGGATCATATTCTGAACAAGAATCAACAAGTGGGGAGCGTATGAGTTTCATTGCATCCAGAATGGCACTCAATGCCTTGGTGCCAATTTTGTAAGTCATTGCAGTATTTAGCTTCAAGAGTGGATTGCTGCTAGTGCAACACAAAGCAGCTACACAGATCATAGTGTAGATATAACGGGAAAACCTTAAGCATCAGAGTAAAATCAGCAAAGTGGAACTTGCTGGAATATATGTGCTAGTATTTCCGGTATAGCTAGAAAGGCTTCGGATACCAGCTCTCTTGAAGTGAAGGTGCGGTACTGTTAATATCAGTGTAACTCTCAAAGGCGACACAGCTCCCCGCATTTCCTTGCTATTCTTATAGGATTCAAGTGGGCAGGCCATTACAAATCCTATTCCTATGTTTACAAGATCCTACGAATCAAAGAGGCTCAAAGTGTCCATCACAACCGACCATATAGACCTCTACACTGCAAATGTCCCTGCTCATCTTCAGTACAAGAAACATACTGTACTACTATCATACTCCCTCCGTTCAAAAATATAAGTCTTGGTAGAGATTTCCATTATGGATCACATACAGATGTATCCAGATACATTTTAGAGTGTAGATTCACTCATTTTGCTCCATATGTAGTCCATAGTGGAATCTATACAAAGACTTGTATTTAGGAACGGAGAGAGTACATATTAAAGAAGAACGGAAGAGGAACATGGTAAAGAAGAGCAAGCAGATTTTAGATAATAAAATGTTGGTTGCGCAGTGCCCACACATGATGAACCAGAGCGCATTAAGAATGCAACTCCCAGCTGTCTCTCGACCATTTCAGGCGGTTGGATGAAGATCCTACGTCTCCTAACCCTTCTTCTTCCCCGTCTCTGATTCTTCCCATACAGAACACCGCACGGGCTGCCAGCCGAACCATCGGCCCCCACCGCCTGTGTTCCTCCGCCACCCCCACCCCCAGCCCCGCCCCAACCCCCACCCGCGTCGAGTTTTCTTAGTTCGGCGAGGCCCCACAACCACCCGAGCCCCTTCGATTGCACCGGCGAACTCCGGCGAGCTCTGAAAAATTGACTGACCCAATTTTGAAATTTAGTCTACTGTGATTTAACTAGTGTGGAATATAAAAGGGGAAAACCATAAGCATTGGGAGTATAGTGTTGAGCGTGCCATGGCGGATCTGAAGGTGCAAACCGGACAAAGGCAACTTCGCAACCAAGACAAGAAATCAGAATAAAGCAGTGGCGATCTATTTTCTTGCTGCGATAAATAAGTTGAGCAGATACAAAAGAGTACCGCCTCTGGTGCGGCGCCGTGTACGCATCTGCTGAGAATTTGACGGTGCTGCGGTAGCGATGGCTGTTGGCGGTGTGGAAGCAGATCTAGGAGGGTAGACGGTGGCGGCAGGGCGCGGTGGACGAGACGGTCGTAGGAGCGGCGCCGGCAAGGTGGACGACGGCGGGGATGAAGTGAGAGGACAGGATGCAAGGATCCCGGTTGTAGGATCGAAAGTATGTCTAGAGGGGGGTGATTAGACTACTTGACCAAATAAAAACTTAACCTTTTCCCAATTTTAGTTCTTGGTAGATTTTAGCTATTGTAGGACAAGTCAAGCAATCATCACACAATTCAAGCAAGCATGCAAAGAGTATATTGGCAGCGGATAGTAAAGCATGCAACTTGCAAGAATGTAAAGGGAAGGGTTTGGAGAATTCAAACGCAATTGGAGACATGGATGTTTTTCCCGTGGTTCGGATAGGTGGTGCTATCCTACATCCACGTTGATGGAGACTTCAACCCACGAAGGGTAACGGTTGCGCGAGTCCACGGAGGGCTCCACCCACGAAGGGTAATGGTTGCGCGAGTCCACGGAGGGCTCCACCCACGAAGGGTCCACGAAGAAGCAACCACCCACGAAGGGTCCACGAAGAAGCAACCTTGTCTATCCCACCATGGCCATCGCCCACGAAGGACTTGCCTCACTAGCGGTAGATCTTCATGAAGTAGGCGATCTCCTTGCCCTTACAAACTCCTTGGTTCAACTCCACAATCTTGTCGGAGGCTCCCAAGTAACACCTAGCCAATCTAGGAGACACCACTCTCCAAGAAGTAACAAATGATGTGTTGATGATGAACTCCTTGCTCTTGTGCTTCAAATGATAGTCTCCCCAACACTCAACTCTCTCTCATAGGATTTGGATTTTGTGGAAAGAAGATTTGAGTGTAAAGCAACTTGGGGAAGGCTAGAGATCAAGATTCATATGGTAGGAATGGAATATCTTGGTCTCAACACATGAGTAGGTGGTTCTCTCTCAGAACATATGAGTTGGAATTGTGTATGTGTTCTGATGGCTCTCTCCACGAATGAAGAGGAGGTGGAGGGGTATATATAGCCTCCACACAAAATCCAACCGTTACACACAGTTTTCCAATCTCGGTGGGACCGAATCAACAAACTCGGTCGGACCGAAAAGGTAAACCTAGTGATCGTTAGAGATTTTCGGCGGGACTGACATGCAACTCGGTAGGACCGATATGGTTAGGGTTTGGGCATAACGTAATCTCGATGAGACCAATTACACAAACTCGGTGAGACCGAGTTTGGTAATAAGCTAACCAGAGAGTTGGTCAGGTAAACTCGGTGGGACCGATTTGCTCTTTCGGTGAGACCGAAAAGTTACAAAAAGGAAACGGAGAGTTTACATTGCAATCTCGGTGGGACCAATTCGCTCTTTCGGTGAGACCGAAAAGTTACGAAAGGGAAATAGAGAGTTTGCAATCCCATCTCGGTGAGACCGAGATCCCTATCGGTAGAACCGAATTGCTAGGGTTTGGCAGTGGCTTATGACAAGTGAAACTCGGTGGCGCCGGATAGAAAGAGTCGGTAGGACCGAGTTTGGCTTAGGGTTTAGGTCATACTCCTTGATAGTATTGGCTTTTCCTAAAGACTCAATGTGATCTTGGATCACTAAAATATAAAATGAAGAGTCTTGAGCTTTTGAGCTTGAGCCAATCCTTTTTCCTTAGCATTTTGAGGGTTCCACTTTCACATCTATGCCATGCCAATCATTGAGCTTTCCTGAAATAGTCATCTTGGAATAGCATTAGCTCAATGAGCTATATGTTGTTATGAATTACCAAAACCACCTAGGGATAGTTGCACTTTCAATCTCCCCCTTTTTGGTAATTGATGACAACATATAGATCAAAGCTTCGACAAATGATAATAAGCATGAAATATATCATCGCTTTGAGATGTATGTGACAAGTAAGAGCTCCCCCTAAATTTGTGCATATTTAAAATTTGCTTTGGACTGCAAATGCACAAAGAGTTAGAGTCATGGGTTACTCTTCCATGTCACATACATCTTGGTGGAGCGCTTAAAATGATAAGAATGAAATACATGCACTCATCACCAAGAATAGTGAATGATCACATAAGATAGATAAGATGATAATATTAAGCAAACATTAAGTGTAGCTTATGATCAAACACATGATCATCAATGTCTCATGAGCAATGACATAGTATCTCACACAAAAGCAAACAAAGTTTGAAAAACCACCAAATAAAACAAGAGAGAATAAAAGCAACACTCTCTCTCGAAGCCTATGATCTATACATTTTCTCCCCCTTTGGCAACAAGTTACCAAAAAGTTCCTAGAAAATGCATAGTGCTAAGTCGACACTCAGGCTTGATCTTTAGGTGGTGGTGGAGTCCGGAGAACTCCAAGGACGAAACCTTCTGTAGACGTGGTCGGAGTCGAGGCTGAAGTGGACGCTGGAGCTGGTGGAACCGAGGCTGTAGCTGGTGCAGACGTGGTGGCTCTGGGGTCAGCAACTGGCACTGCAGACGACCTCGGAGCTCGTGGCACTCTGGCAAAGGCATCAGTTGTAGTCTTGCCTCTCCTCTCCTGCATGTCATCCTGGAGCTGCTCCACTGCAGTCTGAATCTCTGTCACTTTGACATCCAAGTCATAGAACTTTTGTTCCATGATCCTCTCTAAGCTTGCCTGGTTCTGAGTTAGGGTGGCTAGTCCTTGCTCAATCCGCAGGGTGGATGCAATCAAGTAACCAAGCTGCTCTTGTTTGGTTTTCAGGAAATATTCAGATGCCTCCTCTTGAGTAGGCATCTTGGCAGCTTTCTCCTTCCTCGCCTTCTCCTTCTTGGCTTGTGCTTGGGCAGATGATGGCTCATTCTCAGTCATGACCACTTGATTATCTTCAAAGTCTAGACGGATGGGCAGGTGTTCCTTGTCCAATAAGTATATGACCGTGCCCATCTTAGAGTTGATGAGCTCCTGAATCTGTGGGGCATATCCACAGCTCCTCTTCTGGTCTGCTGCTGTCCTCTTGATTGTTTCAATCATAAGGCTCATGACTTTGAATTTCTGTGGCACGTCAAAGATATGAAGCAAGTTGATCGTGTGGCCCCTGATCATCTTGTGATCTCCAGACTTGGGCAATAGGGTGTGCCTAAGAATCCAGTTGATGGTTGGCAGCCCTGACAGAAGATAGTGTACTGAGCCAAACTTGAACGTATCAAGTGCTTCATTTGGAATCTCCTTGTACATGTTTGACATTGAGTTGTGGTCCATCTTCTTCTTGGCATAAATGTCCAAGTCATTGTCATGCTCTTCTGGGGCATTAATCAGCCGAGCCCATTCAGCAACTGTAGACTGGTACCTCGTACCCTCTGACATCCATACAATCCTGCCATCTGGATAGAAATGGGCTGTGGAGTAGAACTGCATGATGAGTTCCTCGTTCCACTTTGTGAGCTTATGCCCAACAAAGTCCTCTACTCCACATGCCTTGAAGCTGTCCTGCACTCCAGGGTAGTACTCTTCGTTGTCCTTGATGTATTGCCAATCAACCCATCTCATATCACAGACAATTGGCTTCTTGTCTAGCAGCACTGTCTCATAAAAGTCTTGCTGCTCCTTGGTGTGAAACCTGTAGTCAACTGCAATCCTTCTCCTTGAAGCATACAGGTCTGCTTCTCTCCATTTCCGGAGCCCTGAATCTCTCCTGAGTTTCATATCCTCAGCCACATGATGAGCATCGTTGTGGTCTGGGATCTTGGGCTTGAGCTTTCTAAGAACATTCTCTTCTTCTTCTTCTGCAGCTTCAGGCACTGGGGCCTTGTTCTTCTCAGTAGCTGGGATGCTTCTTGTGTTCCTCTTTGGCTTTGGCTTTGGAGCCGGCTTGGCCTTGGAAGCAGTTGCCCCTGATCTTATGGCATCACCCATCAGCTTGGGTGCCTTAGGTGCTAGTGCAGCCACCTCTTCTTCTTCAACTTCTTCCATGATGGAAGCCTTGCCAAGCACTCTGGCTACAGTTTTCTTCACCCTTTCTTTCCTCTTCTTGCCTTCAGCAGCAACTGGCTCAATGGGAGTGGGCTTCTCAGTTGAAGCTTTGGCCTTTGACATAGGCTGCCTGCCTGCTGGCCTTTTGATCTTCATCCCTGGTTTTATGCCCTGTGCTAGCTCAACTCTCTTGGAAGTTGCTTCCTCTTCTGCCACATAATCCTCATCTTCTGAGTCTGAGGTTCTCTTCTTTCTCTGTCTTGTGGCAGCTTTAGGCAGATTGCTAGGGGTGCTCCTGCTGCCATCATCTGAGGAACTTGAGGGACTAGTGCCCTCACTCATCTGCACTTGCTGCTCTGACAAGTTCTGGCTATCACTTTGGTCTGACATGATGCAAACTCTGACTGCTGACCCTGTGAATAGGTTATAGATGAGATAGAGTGGATAAGCATCACAAAATGTAGAGATTTTTGCAAAAGAATAATTCAAAAACTTAGTTTTAGTTTCCCACTGAAAGCATCTCGGATCTACCGATTTCTAAACTCGGTGATACCGAAGTAGTTTTGGCACCTAAACTAGTGAACTCGGTCAGACCGAGTCACAGTTCGGTGGCACCGAGACTGCTAGGGTTTCACAGAGTTCCAAAATCGGTCACACCGATAAGTAATTCTCGGTCAGACCGAGTCTCACTTGTGCAATGGCATAAGCCAAATCGGTGGGACCGAGTTTTTCAACTCGGTGGGTCCGAGATGGTTTTGGCGGAAACCTAACCCTAAAATTTTCGAATTAAACCTAATCTACGAGTTCATTGACTGGATAGAAGTTTAACAAACGTGGCAAGAATCATGATGATCACAATGTGCTAAGAATCGGATTGGGGAATAGCACAAAGATCGAGTCCATACCCTAGTTCGACGGAGACTCGCTACGGCGGCAACGGCGGGGTTGAATTTCCGTTGACGGCGGCGGAGACCAGTGACTGGAGGCGGCTGGCGGCGAGGAGACGATCCGGAGACCAAGTTGGCAGAGCAGGCTATCACGCGGGCGAAGGGGTTCGGAGAAATTTCCAAATTTTTGCCCGTGACTATATATAGCCCGACCCTGTTGGTGTGACCGAGTGGAACATCTCGGTGGCACCGAGATGCAAAACTGTATACAGTTGTTGCAACTCGGTGTGACCGAATGGTTCAAATCGGTTGCACCGAGATCGAAAACCTAGATCAACTTAATGATCTCGGTAGGACCGAAAGTGGGGTATCGGTCAGACCGAGAATCATAAAGAGGTTTTGGAAGTTTAAGTCTATGACGAATCGGGGACTCCGAGCGCTCCTCACACAGAGTGGTTTGAATCTGACTTGATCAAATTTTGTGATGTAGCATGAATAGAGTTTGAGACGAGAAATGCATAGATAGCTAGAGGAGGTTCTTAGGCATTCTTGTCCATCCACTTGGCAAAAGGAAATAAAACCAAACAATCAAAAACAACAAGTGGATGTCCTCGAATGAGTAAAATATGCAACCAGCATGCTCACACAATAAGATGGCAAATGAAATATGTGACAAGGCATGCACAACCAATTCTAGCATCTATCAAGCAATTTGCGATGACAAGGTCATCTATATATGAGTATATTGACTTAGGAGTCAAGTGAGAACACTTGATCATAGGTCATACTCATCGTTTAAGCTCAAGTGGGGTTACCACTTTTACATAAAGCATTGTTGTGTTCACATCTTTAGAGTTTCTTTAGCTCAAGTCTTAGAGTAAAGATCCCCCTAGATGTGATATCCCCCCTTAGAGGGATGAACTAACCTCGGGTTTTGTCGATGATGACTTCATGTAGATGTTGAAGATGTGGATGCTCAATGTTGATGTAGATCACTTGGAGCTATCCATTTGAGTGAATTGCACTTTCAATACCTACATGGGTTAGTCCCACAAGGAACAAACAAGGATATCCATAGACATAGAGTGATGCACACACAAGATGATGTCCATGAAAACTTTTAGGTTACCTTGTCCCTTGTCTTACCAACAAGAGGGTTTGTGACTCCTTGAACTAGTGCAAGATGTGGAAGTTGATTGCACTTGTTCTTGCCAAAATGATAAGAGTGAAGTATGTTGGCGGAGTCACCCTCAACAACTCTCTAGTTCTTCTTCTTTTGGATCCACACCATCTTGATGGGAATCCTTGGAGTTGTAGTCGTACTTGATGAAGTGGAACTTGAAGTAGTCTTGGGAATCCACTTGAATAAGGTCTTAGGAGCTTCTTCAAATGCATCAATTTCCTCTTGAAGCTTGTCCTTGCCTTTTTGCTTGTAGTCTTGTGGTGGAAGATCATCTTGAGCTTGTGTCCCCTTGAAAGAAGTATCATACTTCTCTTGTTGAGGAACAAACTTTGTCTTGGGGTATTGATCTTCTTCCCACTCAACTCCATTGGCATTGAACTTTCGTTCAAAACCAACACCTTGATTCTTCCGGTGCATTCCTTGCTTGCGCACAATTTCCTCGAATTGCTTACTCCCGGCAAGGCTTTTGTACACTCCTTTCTCTATAATTCCCTTTAATAAGCTATTTTCTTGCTCAAGTGTAACTTGGCTAAGAGAATCATTAGTGGAATCAAGAGAACTACTAGAAGCAACAATATTGGATTTAGCATGATCATTGTTACTGCTAGAGGAAGAATCTTTCTTGTTCTTGTTACTAGACTTGACTTGAGGCATGTAAGTGGATAAGAGTAAACGCTTGGCAATGTAAGAAGAACTTTTCTTGTGGAGATCATCATTGATTGCTTTTAAGAACTCATGCTCTTGCTCAAGATTGAGCTTTTCAAAGCGTAATTTCTCATGAGCTCTTAAAAGTTCTCGATGATCTTCGAAGATAGTTTCATGAGCTAACTTAAGAGTGTTTAGTTCTTTAGTTAGAGCCTCAATCTTCTCCTTATCATTATCATTCATTTTATCTTGATTAGCATGATTAATTGACATTTCATCATAGTATTCATCACTAGAGTTGTCAACAAGCAAATCATCACCTAACAAGTCATCTTCATCACTATTGAAATCAACATACTCGGGGTGTGTTACCTTAGGACCTTTGGCCATGAAGCATCTTCCAATTCCTTCATTTGGTGAGTCAAATATGTCGTAGGAGTTGGTTGACACAAGTGCTAGACCGGCAACACCTTCATCTTGAGTATCTTCGGAGTCGGAGTGATAACTTCTCTCGGAGTGGCTGTCGGAGTTGGAGCCGGATACCTATTCACCAACATGAGCTTGATGTCTTCGTTTTGTGTAGCTCCTTTATGATTTTTCCTTCCTTTCTGAATCCTTGCTTCTCCGTGAGTATCTTCGTTCATAATGATCATCTCTACTCCTTCTCTCTCTTGGTGGTGATTCTTTGCTTCTTCTTTTTGGAGAATCTTCTCTTCTCTTGTAGGGAGCCGTACACTCATTGGAATAGTGTCCGGGTCTTCCACAACTGTAGCAATTTCGCTCTCGACTAGAAGATCTTTTGTCATTGTAGGACCTTGACTTGAAGCTTCTATCTTTGCTTCTACTCTTGTAGAACTTGTTGAAGTTCTTCACCATTAAGCTCAATTCTTCATTGAAGTTTTGTTTCTCACTTGATGATGTAGGGGCTTCACATGAGGCTTTGTAGGCACCACTTGATTTGTTGTGAAGTTCCTCTTTATCCTTAAGTGACATCTCATGAGCAACAATTCTTCCAATCACCTCCGTTGGCTTGAGATCTTTGTAATTGGGCATCATTTGGATCAATGTGCACACGGTATCATATTTTCCATCCAAGGCTCTTAGAATCTTTTTGATGATGAATCTATCAGTCATCTCTTCACTTCCTAAGCCGGTAATCTCATTTGTGATGAGAGCAAGCCTAGAGTACATTTCAGCGACACCTTCACCATCCTTCATTTTGAACTTGTCAAGTTGACTTTGAAGCACATCCAACTTGGATTCCTTGACGGAGTCGGTACCTTCGTGCATATCAATCAAAGTGTCCCAAATTTCCTTTGCATTCTCAAGACGGCTGATTTTGTTGAATTCTTCGGGGCACAATCCGTTGAAGAGAATATCACAAGCTTGAGCATTGTATTGCAACATCTTCAACTCATCCGCGGTAGCTTCATGGTTTGGTTCTTTCCCATCAAAGAAGTCACCTTGCAAACCAACACACACAATAGCCCAAATGGCGGGGTTATGTCCAAGAATATGCATTTTCATTTTATGCTTCCAACTAGCAAAATTAGTACCATCAAAGTAAGGACCTCTACGGTGATAATTTCCCTCGCTAGACGCCATACTCTTCTAGGTTGTGAAACGAAGGCTATGACCACCAAAAGCTATGGAAATCAAAGCAAATGGAGACCAAAGCTCTGATACCACTTGTAGGATCGAAAGTATGTCTAGAGGGGGGTGATTAGACTACTTGACCAAATAAAAACTTAACCTTTTCCCAATTTTAGTTCTTGGCAGATTTTAGCTATTGTAGGACAAGTCAAGCAATCATCACACAATTCAAGCAAGCATGCAAAGAGTATATTGGCAGCGGAAAGTAAAGCATGCAACTTGCAAGAATGTAAAGGGAAGGGTTTGGAGAATTCAAACGCAATTGGAGACATGGATGTTTTTCCTGTGGTTCGGATAGGTGGTGCTATCCTACATCCACGTTGATGGAGACTTCAACCCACGAAGGGTAACGGTTGCGCGAGTCCACGGAGGGCTCCACCCACGAAGGGTAATGGTTGCGCGAGTCCACGGAGGGCTCCACCCACGAAGGGTCCACGAAGAAGCAACCACCCACGAAGGGTCCACGAAGAAGCAACCTTGTCTATCCCACCATGGCCATCGCCCACGAAGGACTTGCCTCACTAGTGGTAGATCTTCATGAAGTAGGTGATCTCCTTGCCCTTACAAACTCCTTGGTTCAACTCCACAATCTTGTCGGAGGCTCCCAAGTAACACCTAGCCAATCTAGGAGACACCACTCTCCAAGAAGTAACAAATGGTGTGTTGATGATGAACTCCTTGCTCTTGTGCTTCAAATGATAGTCTCCCCAACACTCAACTCTCTCTCATAGGATTTGGATTTTGTGGAAAGAAGATTTGAGTGGAAAGCAACTTGGGGAAGGCCAGAGATCAAGATTCATATGGTAGGAATGGAATATCTTGGTCTCAACACATGAGTAGGTGGTTCTCTCTCAGAACATATGAGTTGGAATTGTGTATGTGTTATGATGGCTCTCTCCATGAATGAAGAGGAGGTGGAGGGGTATATATAGCCTCCACACAAAATCCAACCGTTACACACAGTTTTCCAATCTCGGTGGGACCAAATCAACAAACTCGGTCGGACCGAAAAGGTAAACCAAGTGACCGTTAGAGATTTTCGGTGTGACTGACATGCAACTCGGTAGGACCGATATGGTTAGGGTTTGGGCATAACATAATCTCGGTGAGACCGATTACACAAACTCGTTGAGACCGAGTTTGGTAATAAGCTAACCAGAGAGTTGGTCAGGTAAACTCGGTGGGACCGATTTGCTCTTTCGGTGAGACCGAAAAGTTACAAAAAGGAAACGGAGAGTTTACATTGCAATCTCGGTGGGACCGATTCGCTCTTTCGGTGAGACCGAAAAGTTACGAAAGGGAAACAGAGAGTTTGCAATCCCATCTCGGTGAGACCGAGATCCCTATCGGTAGAACCGAATTGCTAGGGTTTGGCAGTGGCTTATGACAAGTGAAACTCGGTGGCGCCGGATAGAAAGAGTCGGTAGGACCGAGTTTGGCTTAGGGTTTAGGTCATATGTGGATATGGGAAAGTAGTTGAGGGTTTTGGAGCATATCACTAAGCACATGAAGCAAGAGGCTCATTAAGCAACACCTCATCCCTCCTTGATAGTATTGGCTTTTCCTAAAGACTCAATGTGATCTTGGATCACTAAAATATAAAATGAAGAGTCTTGAGCTTTTGAGATTGAGCCAATCCTTTGTCCTTAGCATTTTAAGGGTTCCACTTTCACACCCATGCCATGCCAATCATTGAGCTTTCCTGAAATAGTCATCTTGGAATAGCATTAGCTCAATGAGCTATATGTTGTTATGAATTACCAAAACCACCTAGGGATAGTTGCACTTTCACCGGTTCGAAGCCGTGGATGAGAGAGGTCGATCTCTTGTAATGGACGGCGGCGGCGGGGTATCAGCTCCGGCATGGTGGAGGAGGACGGCGGTGGATGGGGTGGCGGACGGTGGCGGACGGAGGAGGGTGGGGTGGAGAGGGTGTTTTGGCGCCCACGGAGTACGAATGGGGAAAAGGGAGGTAGAGAGAAAGGGGGGAACCATGTATTCAGGGGGCGTTTGTCTCAAATGCGAGGAAATTTATAAACTTAGCCCCCGTTTCAAATTTCTACTACATCACAGCAACATTAGTCGGTTGGGGATAGGATGGTAATCTCGCATACACCGAATATTTGCCGACGAGAGTTTGTTTTTGGCGCCCACTGTGTATGAATATTAATCGGGGAGGGAGTCGATTTCGGCCGAGGACACACTGTGTTTTGGCGCCCACCGTGTATGAATCCGGGTGAGAGGCGGTTACGTCACGTTTGGGTGAAATTACAAACCTACCCCTATCAAAACCTATAGAAATCCAGCAGATAGGCTTTGCGTGGCAGGGATAGACAGTAGTGATTTCCATCTCGCAGATTTTGGTTTCGGGCGGTTACTGCGACTTTCCCCGCTTCGTTCAAATTTTGCAGAGTGCACGTTCACTGTGCCAACTCAATTTGAATCCCGTTTGTATTCTATTTTTTTCGGGCGGGATCCATTTTCAATTGGAATTACATTCTATACACATTACTTTTTATATATACTTTCAAAAGCACAACACCATTTATACATAAATATGGTTTACAAATGGCATGCTCTCAGATTCATAAGGTTGTATCCATCAATTTGGATTTTCAAATATTTGAAACCACTTTATGTTGAAATCCAATGTATGCATTCCTCGCTAACTGTCTCCAATTAATGTGTGTTTCATGCGGGTTTTTTTACTTATCAAACATGTATAATGTGTTTCACACACACAACATATAGTGTAATCCCGTTTAGACATTAATTGCACATAAACCATGCATTGTTTGTAATTGAAGAATCTATGGATCACCAATATTGTTAAACTATATAACATTACACGTGTGCCCAAATTCAAATGAATATGCACGTTTGATACACCAATTTGCGTTATGATATTATCGATATCGTGATCTCCAGTTTAAATATTTGAATCCCCTTTAATCCAGACATTCGTCTCATATAGCTATCACTCATGCTTATATAGAACTATCTCTCTGGACCTATACGCGTTCATCGTCTCTCAGGTATCTCTCGTGCTACCTGTATGTCGACAATGATCTTTTATCTTTGTAACACACTGATGGTACTCTCTCCCTCGACCTTCATCACTCTATCTCTCTCTAAGTATATCTCGCTCCCTGCTATGTGTCTCTAACTATGATTCTCCATGTGGAATCTCTTTCTCTCACACAAACACAAAACTTTGTCTCCCGGGGTCTCATTTCTCTCTACTATTCCCATGTGTGCCACTCACACCCCCCTCATACAGAGATGTCTTTCACTCCTTAGATATGAGAACCTACGACTCTTCCTCTTCAATATCTCTTTCTCACACACAAACACAAACTCTGTCTCCCAGGGTCTCATATTTCTCCATTGTTCTCTTGTATGTCGCTCACACACACCCTCTCTCCCTAGAGATATCTTGCGTTCCCTCGTATGTCTCTCTAGCTATCACTCTCGTTGTGAAATATCTTTCTCTCTCGCAGACACAAAACTCCGTCTCTCTGGATCTCATTTCTCTTTGATATCTGTTTGTATGTGACTCACATGCACCCTCTCTCTATATCTCTCACACCCACACACATAACCCAGCCTTCTGATCCACTCGACTCCTATCTCTAACGCACACTAGCTAGCATCTTTATCTTTCTATTTATCTGTTTCTCCATCAACCTTCTTTCTCGCCCTCACTCTTGATTCCTATCACGCACACTACATATGTTTCTCTCTACATGCAGTCAAGTGCCCTCTCACACACATATATAACTTCACCCTTTGAACCACCCGACGGTCATCTCCAACACCCAAACTAGCGGATGTCCCTCTAGCTAGCATCTCCATCTCTATAACTATCTGTAGTTTCTCCGTCAACATTTCTTTCTCGCACAGAGTCTTGCTTCCTATCACCCACACTATATATGTCTCTCCATACATATGCATTTATAGATTGGTCTCTTTTGCACAATCGTTGCGCCTCACTCCCTCTGCTCGCCATAGATGCATGCTCCAGCCCACGCCACTATCTCTTAAAGACAAAAACACATGCTCAATTGTCGGGCCTTCTTCCCTGCATTCTCACATGCATGCATATTGTTATACCGATCCGTCTCTCCCATGTCGTTGATCTTATGACTTATGTCTTCTTTCTTTTATCTCGATCATGCACGCACGCACACACACACATCCCACGTATACATGTATACCTCTCACACATGCATGTTCAAGGTCTCTATGTCTCCATACGTAGTTAATTACCCTCAATCCTAACGCCACATCGAATCATTCTCCTATTTTGTGCACATAACTTCCGCCTGGATGGGTAAAACACACACTCACACTTAACAATCTCCTTCTAGCTACCCCCCGGCATCTCACTCTTCCCCTATATCCCCGAAACCAATAAGACCATCCCTTTGTTTAATTCCTGCCTACATGCACCATCGATATATAGTAGTCTTCCTCGGTGTCTCTCGAACAAACACGTTCTCTCGATGTCGACTCCTCTCACGCGCACACACCTTCTCTTCCCTCTCTACGGGCATTTTCTCTCTCACACCCCATCGTTGGTGGCCTCTGCCATACACATCACCTCTCTATGATGAAGCCATGCACACTTAAATTACATCCGCCACAGAGGACCCCGTGACACACACACACACACGCACGCACCCCCCACACACTAAGACTCCATCTCTCTCTCTCT
>NC_041380.1:439385127-439407054 GCF_002162155.2 Triticum dicoccoides
ACACACACACACACACACTCACGCACGCACGCACACCCACACACACACTAAGACTTCATCTCTCTCTCTCTCACACACACACAAACTAAGACTCCATCTCTCTCTCTCTCTCACACACACACCCCCCACACACACTAAGACTCCATCTCACACACACATGCTCTAGGCGGAGCATTTGTTCCTACCACCCTTCATCCAACCTTACCCGTATGATAAACAATCACCTTTATTTACTTGCATAACATGGACAAATTCCACTTTACTTTAGTAGTCAGCAAACTTATCATCTGTACCCTTATAAAAAACGAGTTGGCGGTGATGATGTGCCTGCCATCTTGTAATAAAGACCGTATGATCTATATCTAAGGATAGAAAGCAAACTATGATAATTTTACAAAAGATACCCGCACCTCTCTCCACATCATTATCTCCCGCAACCTCATTGCTCAGCAATTAAAAAAGGAATAAGTCTCTGGAACAATCTAGCATGCATGGTGGCCGCTGCCGCCTGCCGCACCGTCCATCCCCATGCCTCCGCCCATTCCGACCACCAGTCACCACCACGCTCCACTCCTCCTCACCTTATCTCTCATCTTTCATTTTTTTAATGACATTCTCGAGATACCAGTTTTCCGATAAAATTCTCGAGATATCATTAGTTTTTACACATGGGATTACTCCTGCATGGGTCAATCACAAAAGGTGTTTTGTAAAAAAATGCATATTGATGTTCCGTGCAATGCACGAGAATCTTGCTTGTAATTATATAACGCAAATCACGAGCAGGAAGTGACATTTTTTGACACAACCACGCTAACATGGCCACGTAAATCACTAGCTAAAGTAAATACCATTATACTTATATCCCGATGCAAAAGGTTGAGTACATGTCCGAAGAGTAGAGTTGCACACACGCACTCTATCTCTCAGAATCTCTCTCTCTCACACACACACCAGTTACGTGACGCCCACTTAAGCAGACACGTATGTTACAATTTGTGCACCCGCAGGTACACGTGATACTATGCATTTATTTAAGCCGGAAGGCGAACCCAAACAGTAGCTGCATTCATTCCCCTCCCACCGCCTCTTCTATGGTCGCCGTCGCCCGGTAGCCATGGGCCGACCGAAGGTAACAACATACGCCATACTCCCACAGGAGCGGCGCTTTAATATGGAAATTTTAGTGGTCATGCATGCATCTTTTTATGCTAGCACTACTATATAAGGGTTGACCGGTCACTTCCCGCGGACGTGCGCGGGCGGTGGAAGAGGAAGGAGAAGGGAAGCGGTGTCAGGACCCCGACTCAATGCCACATCGATCTAGCATGTAACACCTCATATCACTTTGCGGCCTCACGCACGGTATTCCCACGGGTGTCATCTTACCTTTGCCCGGGACCGTTTGCGCCTTTTGGCACACGTATATGACAGTGTCGCTAGCATCCATATGATAAGGAGCCCGGGCTGACATGGCTAGTCGTAAACCCAAAGTGGCACAGACTTACAGGGACAGGCATCCATGACCCAGCATCGAACGTGTCGGTCATCAGCGAGTGAATCCAGGCTGTAGCACTGGGCTAGCAGGACTCCGGTGAACCGGGCTGTAGCGGGCTAACAGGACTCCGGTATTCATCGCGTGACATTTCCCCGAAGGGACAGACACAGGAACGAAGAAGGACACATGCCGGCCAGCCTAAGTGTTCCGGAGCAGTAGCAAGCTACCATGGTTCGGTGGAAACACTAGGAGACATTTCCCGGTAAGAGAGGCTACTAAAGATAAACAACTAGATAGTCAGATCCCACACATACCAAGCATTTCAATAACATACACACAATATGCTCGATATGTGCAATACAACATGGTATCACAAAATGACTCTACGACTCAAGTAGTTTATTCATTAGGCTCCGAGGAGCGAGATATTACAAACAGGGGTCTCATGACCCAACAATCAGAGCATACAAATCAAAGCACAAGCGGAAGCTATCATGTCTGAGTACAGACATCTATAAATGAAAAAGGCTGAGAAGCCTGACTATCTACCAGATCCTGACGAGGGCACAAGATCGTAGCTGAGGTATCAAGCTAAACGTCGAAGTCCACGTGGAACTACTAGCGAGACCGAAGTCTCTCTGCAAAAACATAAAATAGGCAAACGTGAGTACAAATGTACCCAGCAAGACTTACATCAGAACTATCTACATATGCATCATTATCAACAAAGGGGATGGTGGGGTTTAACTGCAGCAAGCCAGCTTTGACTCGGTGGCTATCCTAAACTACGACTGCAAGCAACTCTTTTGAGGTGGCGCACACGAGTCCACATATTCACCATATCAATACACCACTATGGATCCGCTCCCGTCTCCCTACGAGAACGCCATCCATAGCACTCACGCTTATCTTGCGTATTTTAGGGTATCCACTTTCACTTGTCTATGAACTGAAAGCAACCCAGAAGTCCTTTTCCGCGGACATGGCTATTCGAATAGATGATGTTAACCCTGCAGGGGTGTACTTCTTCACACACGCTCTCACCACTTACCGCCGTTTACACGACATGTACTCGGCAACCTTCAAGCGGAAGCCCAACGTGGGTGTCGGCCACGGCCTGCCTAAACACTCAAGTCTCTAGTCCAGGTTTATCGCCTATTCGGGTTCCATCCATGAGGAGATCCGGCCGGAGTTTCGCTCACAGCCCCAAACGATGTGAACAGGGTTCCGTGACACCAAACGGGCGCCCGGTTTACCCGGCCACGTGCCTACCGCATCACAGCCCACCCCTACGGTCAGCACTGCGCACGGCCTCCAGCATACTACAAACACCAGAAACTACTTGCAACTCCTGGACAGAGGACAAGGGTGATCAAGAAGCCGAGAGGGTCCATTGGTTTCGGGCCCAATGCGTGGTAGTAGCTGAATCATGGATCACAAACACAGAACTCGGTTCCTGAGGACGGCTGCAATGAGACAACCCACCATGTACTCCTACATGGCCTCTCACCGCTACCTTTACCAAATCGTGTTCACACACTTAGCTCACACACAGTAGGACATGTTCACACGCCTCTGATTCATCCCCGATGAATCAGACCTGACTCAACTCTAAGCAGTAGCAGGCATGACAAACAAGCATGAATGAGTAGGCACAACAGGGCTCAAACAACTCCTACTCATGCTAGTGGGTTTCATCTATTTACTGTGGAATGACAGGTCATGCAAAGGATAAAGGGGTTCAGCTACCGCAGCAAGTAACAGATGAATCGATGTTGTCTTAATGCAGTAAAAGAGAGCAGGAGCGAGAGAGTGGGATTGTATCGGAATGAACAAGGGGGTTTTGCTTGCCTGGCACTTCTGAAGATAGCATTGAGTCTTCATCAGTGTCAACGATCGCATCATCGGTATCACGTCTATCGAGAGGGGACAAATACCGGCAACACAGAAGGGAACACAATCAATGCAATGCACAATATGATGCATGATCATGACATGGCAAAATGGATGTGTTTTGGGCTAATGCAACTAGCAACAGATTAAATGAAGTTGGTTTGAATACAAGATTCAAATTCAAACTCCATATGTGATTATTCAAATGCCATTTAATTGATTTGTGCTAAACAGCAGCTATAAGTTGTTCTAACATGCATGAAAATGGTACAGATGGATTCCTTGAATTTTTCTGATAATTTTTCATATATAAATTATTTAATTTGGAGTTACGGTTGAATTTCTATGAATTTTAGAAGTTTTAGGCATTTTCTGAAATTTCTTATATATAAAAATAAATTCAGAAAATAAGTTACTGCGTCAGCATGACGTCGGCATGACGTCAGCAAGTCAAAGGCGTCGACCAGGTCAAACCTGACCAGTGGGGTCCACTGGTCAGTGACCCAGTCAACTAACCAAGTTAGTTAGCCCTAACTAACTTAGTTAGCCGGGCGGGGCCCGCATGTCAGTGGCTCACCTAATTAACTAAGTTAATTAACACGAACTAACCTAGCACTAACTAAGCAGGCGCCTGGGCCCACACGTCAGGGGGTCAAACCCCGGGTCAACTCGCCGGAGTTGACCCGCGGCTCGTCGCCGGCGGAGCCAGAGACGGCGAAGGGGGTCGGAAATCCTCCTCCGGCGACCAAAACAGCGGCAACGATCACCTACGCGTAGCTGGCGCTCAGCCGCATCCATCTAGGCAAGCGGGAGGGGCTGAGGTCGAACGGGCTCGCCAGAATCGAGCTCGCGGCGGCGGCCGGAGCTCGGGGTTGGTGCGGGTTGGCGCTAGGGGGCACGGCAGGTCGCACGGGTGGGCGCGCTCGGCTCCTGGAAGGGTGCTGAGCACGTTGCCGTGCTCGGGAGTTAGCTACGGTGGCTCTAGCACCGACTGCGTCATCGCCAGCGGCAAGGAACTGTCGGCTCCGACAGTCGGGGTGGTTAGAAGGCACGGACAGGCATGGGGAGAGAGGGGAAATGGACAGGGGCTCACGAGGGGTCGGGAGAGAAGCTCGGTGGGCTCGGGGAGGCCTCTGCAATGGCGAATTGACGACGGCGATCTCCGGGCACCGGAGATGAGGACGACGATGCTCCGGTCGACTGCGGCCTCCTCTGGTCGCGTGCGTCGCGTGTGTAGCTCCACGGGGTCAGGGCGGAGCTCAGGGATGCATAGTGGGAGTGAGGGGGTGGCTGTGGCCCCGGTAAACGGCGTCGGCGGCGATGGGCTCCGCTCGGGCGTGTGAGGGAGAGAGAGCAGAGGAGGGGGAGGAGCGAGGGAGAACGCGAGGGGTTCCAGGGAGAGTGAGAGAGAGGCCAGGGGTGTCGTGGCGTCTCCAGGCGCATCGAGGAGGGAGGCAACCAGGCAGGAGGTGGCGCACGGCGGCGCGCGCGGCCGACAGGCAGCTGCCTGCCTGCTCTGGCGGGAGGAAGCAGGTGGCTGGCACGGGCCAGCACAGTGCTGGGCCGGCCAGCGGGCTGCCAGGTAAGGTCAGGTAAACCTTTCTCTCTCCCTTTTTTATTACTATTTCCTATTTTCTGTAATTGTGTTTGGATTTATTAAAAATGCCAGAGCATTTCCAAAAATCATGCAACTGACTGTGGCCACTGTTTGGAATATTTCCAACAGTAAACATTTCAGTTTGTGATTATTTGAGCATTTAAAATATTATTAGCAATTAAATGCCCAAATGCAAATACTATATAATTTAATTCAAAAATCCAGGAATATCCTATAAATATGTTCATCATTTTTGGAAGAGGTTTTCACCTTTAACAGAAATTATGAACATTTCCAAAGGGCATTCTGGGTTATTGAAAATATTTTTATTGAACCTAGTTAAATTTCATTTGGTGCTAGGGTTTCAACAATCCCCATTTCAAATTTCTTTGGAATTTAAACATGATGGCATGATGAACAAGCAAAGCCAAGCAAGGGCTAAACTGGGGCTGTGACAAGCGGGCTGTGGAGTAACGTTTTTACCACAATTTCTTGGGAAACTGAGTGCAATAATTGAGTAATTTTGCAAACTACCAGTACTACACCTAAAACGGTTCAAAACCTATACTCCCTTGCCAGCGCGCGCTTCCCGCATGAAACGGTCAGCGTCGCCCTGGAGCGTTAGTGCCGCATTAATGCCCGGCCAAAGCGGAGGCGACCTTTCACTAGCGCCGGCTTTGAAGTGGCGCGACGGCCGAGAGAGCACCGATTCCCGGTGCACGCGACTGCTCCGCATCGAGACTGGCCATAGGCCCTGTTTGGATCCATGGGTTAGAGTTAGTTTGAGCTAGTTGGGGCTCAAATAGCCCTAAAGTATCCAAGCATGAGGGTTTAAATTGGAGCAAGTTGCACCGAACCCACCAAAAAAAACTATCCCACCCAAGAGGTGCTAACTGGAGATAGTTCTCATTGGGACCACTGAAAAATCACTTTTCTCTCTCCATGAAGTGCATTTATTGTCAATCTGACCCTGTCAGCCAAACACCTCTTTGGCTACAGTTAGTTCAGGGTTAGTCATGAGTTAGTCTAACCTCTAGCTAAGTTAGAGTATCAAACAGGAGCAGTATAGGACATGCAAGTTGCTCAAAGCATACATGCAATTTGTATGTGAAAGGATTTTTTTTTCTTTTTGAAAACGGAACATGAAAGGATTTTTTTAGAATGCTCTTGGCATGTCACTAACATGTGATAGTTAACCGACCTCAATAGACGGCAGAAACGCCAGCCCGCCGCACTTTGATAGAGACGAGGAGGGAGAAGCGATACAGGCTGCTGGATTACTAGAGATAGATGTCGCACGGAAGCCAAGAAATATGGTGATAGCGTGGGTTAGCCATGTACTAGTATGATGTAACTACACTGGGCTGCCGTGTTTCGTACTCTTCCAGTCCACTATGGAGATGATTGGTTAATTTTATATCACTGAATAATATTAAATATTATGAGTGCAGACGCTCCACCACGAGGTTCCTTGCTCCTTCTCGGTCGTCCGGAATCTATGTTCTTCCACTCTATTTTTTACGTGAGCTTTGTTCATCCTTTTGCCAACACGCGAGACATCTAGCATCAAGGTGCACGTTTTATGCAAGGATCGTTCCATCTATATGAAGAACACGTGGGACTAGAACTACGAGACGGACATGTACCCAGGAGTGGACGTATGAACCTGAGTAATGTAGCGCAGTAAGTGAAGTAGAAAAGCACAAATGGTATGAACATGCGTGGCATATAGGGTGTGTTTGGTTGCGTTCTCGTCTCAGCATAGTTGTTCCCTCTTCATGCATGCTCAACTCAACACCCCTCTTCATGCATGCTCTCTTCATGCATGCTTCTAGTGTATTTGTGCTAAACTAGTGTGGACTCATGCACCCTCCATACACTCTACAAAACACCCAAAAGTAGGGCGAGAAGGGAACTCTTGGGCGGCATTTGTCTCTTACTACGTACTACCACTAAATGTTGTACGTGCAATGCACGGTGATGTTATGGAGTACGTGCCTAAGTACTCTACTACTACTATATTAGTTGGAGGCACATATTAACTTTTATATTTGTTTACGTGTATGCCCCGAGACCTTCCAACTAGACGTGTCTTTCTCTCCAGGTCGCACTTTGTATCGTTCATACCACTAAGTACTACTACGTGTGGTCTCCGACCCAGAAGTGGAAGAAGTGGAGACCCTCTACCACGTTGTTTTTTATGCTGGGCTCTACCACACTGTTCATGTCCCACTCCTTTCGCTGACGTGTGGGACATCCAGCATGTGCCGTGTTTGGCACCCTTCGTCGTAAGAGTTGAAACGCTAGCATTCATCAAAAATAAAAAATAATTATAAATCAGCAGTGATACTATTTTTTTGCGAACCAATCAGCAGTGATACTATACCACGCGGTTTCCTTGCTCCTCGATATCGGAAAGAATACTTTTGTTCGCCAACATGTGGGACGTCGACTATCCTGGTCCACTTGCCATGCACGCAGAACTCCAAGGGAGAGTCACCCAGGTCGTCGCGCCGCAGTAACAATGACTAATGAGCCATCAAATCACAGGCCCACTTCCCACTTTGAAGTTGCTCGGACAAAGGAACCATCGCGACTTCGTTGAATTCCGCTTCTTGAAGAAAACTACTGTACCAGCAGTACTGCTAGCTACAGTAGTTACTCAAACAGAGGCCCCCTTTCGTTCATAGGATAGGAATATGAAAATCATAGGAAGTGAGATGACATGCATCTCAATTCCTATAGAAAAAGAGATGCCATTTGATGCTTAGGATAGGAATTTTTCCATTTAGTCTAGGCTAATGTACTGGTAATTTGCTCTAAAAACTACAGTAGTAACTAGTAGTATTGGTACATGCTCGTACTCAGACACAAACACACACACACTAACTATTAGTACTACTACTTCTCACATGCTGGCCAGACGCCGTCGTTCTCCTTCCCGTCTTTGTCGGCGACACCCCACCGTGCTTGGATCTCCGCCGACCTCTCCGCAGCAGTGCGTGCGTCCTTTTCTTTCTTGCGGCGGCGGGCCTCTCTTTTCTTGAGTGCTTTCTGACTTTTCCGCTCCCTCTGTGCGGCTTTGGCCGCCTCTTGCTCTACCGCCCATTCGGCCTTGGCATCTTCAAATTCCTCCCACATAGTTGTGAGGTCGCGAGCGGCGATGAACTCGGCATGGCGGGATGCCATCGCTTCCCTACCATTTTGTGTGCGGTCATGGGCAGCGAGGAATTCGCCGCGGCGGGATGCCACCGCTGCCTTACCGGTTAGTGTGCGGCACGGTGGCATGAACGACGCTTGGTGAGAGCTCTGGGGTGGAGTGGCCGGACAACCGTATAGTGCATTGGTTTGTGAAGAGCTCAAGGACAGAAGACAAAGCAAATTTGGATTCCCCTTCAATCCTGGTCATTTATTACCAAGTAAAATGCATTGGCGGTCATCGAACTTATCTTGATAGCTCACTTTGATCATTGTATACAAGATATGGTGATTATACGGTCACTGGCTCAGCGTATAGCTCCATATTTGTTTGGTTGACCAGTCAAACAGTCCGCATGCGCCTCATCAGCTCGTGTTCTTTATCTATCTACACGGGCCTACCTGTCAATGGAGAAAGAAATACTGTAAAAACCATGCGTATGTGGGGAATCAAACCACGGACTCGTCGCTGCAACGCACCCTCGTCAGCCAAATGAAAATGAAATACTTCGCGTCAGACACTCACGCTCACGCTGTCAAAGCATGCTAATGCATGCACGTCGCCCTCTAAATCAAAGTCCTTCTCATGGCGCAATGCAAACGGCGAGCCCATCACCTGGGCGCCCCGGCGGTGCCTGACATTACTCTTTAGACGTTTGATGGAGGCCTACGCGAACGCTGAGCATGTATTCACCTGGCTCAACACCAACGGTCATACTCGGACCGCCTTGCTCATGTATATCGTCCATCACAACGACAATCTATAAAACAACCTAAGCTAGAGAGGGTACTATGGTAGTATGGTACGGAGTATGTACTATCGTGAGCGACCGATCTTAGTGCCACTGCACACCGCAACCCCTTCCATCGCCAGCGCGTGCTTCCCGCCTGAAACGGTCACTGTCTCTCTAGAATGTCAATGCCGCATTCACCGGACTTAACTGTAGGTGCAATTGTTGTGTCACTAACATGCGGGCCAGATGCCCGTTGGGCCCACATGTCAGTAACCCAAACGCATCTGCAGTTAAGTCACTGAAGCAACATCCGCATTCACGCCCGACGAACCTACTCCGGCGCCAGTTGTCCATCCGTCTGCCGCGGCTCATTGCCATTCGCCCGCTATATTAACTTGAGCCCCAGCTCCCAGCCATAGCCACTACAAAAAAATACACTTCCGTGATGATATGTGTTTGTCACAGTAGGTCGCGTTTTCTGTCATGCATGTACATCCATGACGATTTTATGACAGAATCAAGATAGTCATACCTGTGCTGTCGTAGAAGTGTTCCATGACATTACCAAAAGTATCATCACGGAAGTGTCCACTTCCATGACGATAAATCGCGCGTCACAGAAGTGCTTTCGTCAAGGCTGACCGACACGTGGCATCCACCGCAACGGAACGCCGTTAAGCTATCGGGTCGGGTTTTGGATCCGATAACCCGTTAACAGCCCAGACCAATGGGGATTTTCCACGTGTAAAATCATCATTGGCTGGAGGAAACACGTGTCGGCTCATCGCTGGGACAGATGTCATCCACTCATTGGACAGAAGGCTCCTATGATACGTCGACACGTGGCACGGCCCAACAGAGGCCCATTCCTGTGAAAAGGTCGGCCCGTTTGACTTGGTCAAAAGGTGGCGGGCCGGCCCATGGAAAGCCTGTTAATGGCCTGTTCACATATAGCCCATTTACAGCCCGCTAACCCAAGGCCCGTTACGCCCAATTCGAATTAGGCCCAGTAGCGTCATCTGGGCCATCCAATATGATTCCAGCCTGTTTTCACTTCTGGCCCATGTATGGCCCATGACGTCTTTCGGCCCATATGAGGCCCTATGTAACTCTTGGCCTATTAACGACCCATGGTGAAACTGGCCCGTAATGAACAGTGTATCACTTTACACCCATTAACGGCCCGTGGTGAAACTGGCCCGTAAAGATAACATTGCATAATTCACATATATAATGTCTTGCAACAAGTTGGCATTGCATAATTCACATATATGGTAATTAGACACTAAACAGGTGGCATTCACATAAAGCATGTCTAAACTAAGCAAATGACATAGCAATGCAAGATACCATACGCACAATATGAGCAACATAACCCTGCCAAGTTAGGGCATGCACCTCGGGGGGGGGGGATATGACTGGTCATCTATCTCTGAATCCTCCTCTGAGGAGTTATCGGTAACCAGCAAGACATGCGCTTCGTTAGATAGCATTGTCTGCTCTGAAGACCTTGTTTCCACTCCAGATTTTTCCATGACCGTGCCGAATGGCTGATGCACATGAAGAGTAATTGAATGTACTAAAATTGTTGACAAATTTAACACGTAATAAAAAAATGATGGCATGATATAATTCACATATAAGATGACTGGCTAACCAGGGTGGCATTGCAAAATTCAGATATATGATGCCTGGCTAGACAAGATGGCATTGCATGATTCACATATACGATAAAGAAACTAAATAGATGGCATTGACACAAAGCATGTCTAAACTAAGCAGATGACATCTTTAATGTATACAGTAAGCAATGCAAGGTACCATATGCATGATATTACCAACATCAGCATGCCAAGTTAGAGCGAAGACCTCATGGGGTAAATAGGAGTGGTCTTCTCCTTCTGAATCCCCCTCAGAATAGTTATCTTCCTCTTGATTACGATCCAAAATGGGCGGAGGGGGGCTGCCTTTGCGCACCATGGAACGACATCTGCATGAAATTTTATTGCCACGCAAGGCTCGTCTCTTTTGCCCTACATGATCAGTTCCATTGTGTACAATAACTGGCATGCATAGGAATAAAACATAGTGAGATTATGTAAGGAGTGCATGCACAAATCCAGAGTGATGGTAGCAAACTGTGGATAGACCCAAAACCAATGATAGCAGGCAGATAATAGCTTTAGTTAAAAAATACAGATAATGGCTCCTTTAATGTTTGTTTGCACCCAACATAAAACTCATAGTAGACACCGGAGATTAACCAGATAGTAGACATATAGTACTGATTGCTGCCCCAATATGTACCGCACAACCATTTAAAAACTCAAGTTTCAAAATTAGTTTGGACTTGACTCGGAGTCTAATAGGTGAACACGACGATAATGTAGCATGTCCACATATTAAGCGACGCATAATGTAAGCAGACACGGAAGAGTGCGACCTCTCTTGCGGACCCGTGTAGTCCTCAAGGTCATCTGCTTAGTTGATGATGGTAATGCAGTTGCCGTGGCTGCCAGCGGCGGGGAAGAAGATCTGAGGTGGCGAAAGACAGTCTGGAGAGCGGATCCCTGCTGTGGTGAACCCTTCCATCATTGGAGTAGCTGAGCTGGGGTGGAACACAGTGCCGCAGGAGCAGGACAAACCACACAAGGTTTTCTTTGACACATATCGGTAACAGAAGTAATTGAGTAAGGGCTTGTTTGAATTTGAGGATTCTAACAATGCAGGGATAGGAAATAGATAGGAATAGGATAGGAATGCACGTGCAAAACAGAGAATTTAAAAACACAGGATTTCTGCCAATCTGTGTGTTTGATTCACACCAATTGGAAGATCACAGGATGCAAAAAAGCATGGTGAGATTAAGTCAAACCACAAGAAAATGTACGGTTATAATGCTATTATGCTACTATCTCTTAGTCTTGTGCTTGATGAATAGGAATATGAAAAGGAGGAGAAGTGGAAATTAGAATTCCTACGGTTTTTCTTTCAAGGAGACACTAAAGGAACAAATCCTACAGTTTTCCTTTGCTCCATTCCTTTGCACCAAATTCATGAAAAGTAGTACCATAGGAAACTTTCCAATTCCAATGTTTTTCATTCACTTTTCCTTTCAAGCACTGGCGATTCTAGTAGGCAGGCTTGAGCAAGGAAAATCCTACACTAAAAAAATGTTTTTGTGCTACTTCTATTACTTTGGACCCAGGCCACTGCCATACTAGCTCAACTCCTAGGCCCATCGACAAATGCACAGCTCAAACGCGCAGAGATAAATAATGATAGCATTCAAGAGAGTCCATCACGGATAGTAAGTTGCCTGGTACCTCGCTGCTTGTCATATAGTAGGATAAAATAATCGTATTTCCCGTTACTACGAGTGCTCAGTGGATAATATATATATAACATGTAGAGTAAAAAAGAGATGCAACAAGTGTACAACCTCTTTGGCGAAGCCATGTTGATCTCAGCGTGATTGGGTTGGCCGGTGAGGATGCTCCGGCTGACTTGGCTGTCGGAGGAGGGGAAGAAGATCTTAGGCGTCTGGAGATGGAGCCCGAGGTACTGCTCCACTATGATGGAGGGTTTCGTCATTGGAGCAGCTCTAGTGAGTTGTACGATGCTGAGGCTGAAGCAGGACAAGAGAGACAAAGAACAACGTTAACCTGAGTGGAATTCTAATAGCATCTCCAATACATGACGTAAAATACATACCATAAAGTGCTAGATGTAAAATACATTAGCAGCTCATCTCTGAACTTAACTGTCGAAACTGAATTTAACTGTCGAAACTGAACTTAACTGTCGAAACTGAATTTTGCTGTCGAAACTGAATTTTGCTGTCGAAACTAAACGCACTAGCAAGGTGAGGCTACACGTCGGTCGACTGACTTTTTCATCTCTGGTCAGTATATCTTCCGGCCGGTTCACGAAATCAAGGGCCTGCGGTTCATCTTCAACCTCCACCCCCCTAAGCCGCCAGCCACCACCGGCCAAACAGCAGCCCTCCACCGCCCGCAGCCGGCAGTGCGCCGCCCCGCCCGCCCCAAAAACACTCCCCACCACTGGTCCGCCGCCGCCCCGGCCATCCCTCTAGCCCCCCCTGTGCCGAGCTTTTTCTCCGGTGATCCCCACGCCACCGCCCCGCCAACACCCCGCCACCGCCGGTGTCGGGGATATACCCCATGGCGTAAACCGGCCAGAAGTATAAACCGGCCGGACTGGATGACTCACTGGTAACCCGCTCGGAGCTTGGCGGTTCATCGGCTACCCGCCCGGTCTTGGCGGTTCATTAGTAACCCGGCGGGCGGGTCAGATGGATGACGAGGCCCATGGCCCAGAAGGCCGGTTCATACTATGGTGGGCCGGTTTAAGAATGTAGAGGCATGAGGAATATTTACCTTACAAGGAGTTAAGACCAGGACTTGTATCCGGTTTGTATTAGAGATAGACTAGTCCTAATCCTAATAGGACTCCACATGTAAACCGCCCCTTCAACATATATAAGGAGGGGCAGGGCTCCCCAAAGGGGGAGAGACAACAATCAACAATCTTAGGGCTAGACACAAAAAGGACAGCCGGTTTACGATGACTCCCTCGTGATGATAATGAGACCTAGCCTCAAACAGCATGTAGGGCTATTACCGGATGATGTTTCCCGAGGCCCGAAGCTGTCTAAATCCTTGTCTTGCGTGTTGATCCGCCCTGCGTCTCTCATCCCACTCAACCCCTCTCAAGCTACCACATAGATGCGTTGGCCTCGCGACTAAGTCCTGACACCAAGGACATCTGCCGTGACAAATCCACGACAGTTGGCACCCACCGTGGGGCTGGCGCACGGTGGTGTTGAGATCTTGGCGGGATCTCTTCAGGGATTGAGAAGTTCATGATTTGCTGGATGGAAAAGAACAGGCGCAGAAGTTTACATCATCGATGAACCGTCAAACGGTTATTCAAGATTCAAGATCAAGAGAACATTAGGGCTGGATCGTTGCTACTGCCATAACTCGCCAAGATCAAGAGAAGGAATTATTCTCGTCGAAACCAAAACTACTGCTACAAGAGCTGTCAGCGGAGAATCGGCGAGCGGGTCCGATGACTACTGTGTCGGGCGGCTGTCCGATCGGCCACGTACGAGTGGTTGCCGTCCACGAAGATTTCAATATCCCAAGAAAGTCCGACATGGTTCGTGGAATACGATTGAAAGTGGCCAAAGATTGCAGCGTTTTCCTTAATTAGTATGGAGGGACCCGCACTAGGAAAGCCGCCACTCACGTAGGCATCAAATCCCATCAGTCAGAAATTACCAAGGCAACATTTTCACCGGCGGGTCAACCCTGGTTGAACGGCCGCACCAAGCCACCGTCGCTTCACTGCAGTTTCGTCCGAACCGCCAGTCTGTTCCGAGTCAACTTCGCGTTTTTAAACCGGATCAACTCCGAATCGCTGCTGCTCTACGTCCACAAATCCCAGGCCGTAGCAATCAACCGTGTACTGCTACCTTTTCTTCTGCCACAAAGGCACTACAGATCACAGAAAAAGACAGTCTATCACATCAAGCCAACATGACACCAGATGTTGTTACTAGTACGCAAGGAGTCAAAGGGCAAAATACTATGGATCAGCGGCAGTCATCTACATTAAAAAAGAAAAAGGTTGCAGCCTGACCGCTGTCCCGTGTCTCCATGGCAGTTACTTTCCAAAGACTTGCTACTAGTGCTAATTGAAACGGAATTACAATGGCACAATCTCCAAGAAGGACCATCATCCATCACGTGGAAGACAAGACTAGTCAAATCCAAGTACTACTAGTACTCGGTCACGTGATTACGTGAAGCTGCAATCAATTTCAGGAAAATACCACTGGATAAAGGCGTTTAAAAAAGGGGCGTCAAGGCTAGCCACAAGAAAAATCAAGACAAAGCACAAACCACCAGGACTATTATTCGTTATAAAGGTGTCGCAAAGGGATGTGCGCCAGTATTATTTTTTGCACTAGCGCGGACGAGAGAGTCGTCACCCCCGCTACATCAACGCACGTGGTTGACTCGTTGTCCGCCCCCGCGGCCGATTTGCACACGTCTGCGCCGCTTCCAACGCGGCGGCCGACTCGCTCGTCAGCGCCGGCTTACAGCACTGCGGTCGACTCTTCCGTCCGCACCGGCTTACAACGCCGCAGCCGACTCATTTACTGTCCGGACGAGTCAGGTGTTGTGTTTGTCCGTGCTAGGATGCTCGACGGATATACGTGCAAGTCGCCGCCCCGATGTTCGGATTACATCCGACCGCACCTGCCGCCGATTCGTGCATCTACATCAATTAAACAACATCATGTTTGAATCGCCACCCGTGCCGCTTTACAAACGCCATGGATGACGGCGGTTCACGCGTCCGCACCGGCTTAAAATGCCACGGTCGACTCATCTGTTGTTCGGGCGAATCAGGTGATATCCCTCTAAGTATAATTTAGCACATATTGTTTTTGTCAAAGAACAAATTACTCCGGCTTGCGATGTTTTTGATGCAGGACAATTGTTCACTACATCAACACGACGTGGTTGACTTGCTCATTTGTGCCGGTTTATGACACCGGTGCCGATCTTCCCCGTCTGCACCGGTTTACAATGTCGCGGCCGGTTCATCTATCCGAGCTGCCTCTGATGTTGTGGTCGCTTTTGTCGTCCGTCTCTCGCGGCCTGGTCTACATCAACATACCGGGCCGCACCTGTCTGCATGAGCTGTTTATTGGGCGCACCAGTCGCCGCCACTACAGTTTTGATTAACTTCAAATCGCTAGTTGGAAGGAACCATTGGCCGAGTTGCTGACACGGCTCATATGGGATCATTTACAACCCGCTGCAGTCACCTCAACCTTTTATGGATTCACATCGTGCTATCAATGCCAATGATATACAAGTTATGCCAGTTTATATCACGGTCAAATATGGAGAGCCTCAAGCCAACTCCTCGAGTCACCTTTGAGATTCGGGGGCTACGATGACATGACTCAGCGAATATTACCAGTTTCAGCAAATTTAGAAACCCTAGGACGATGGAGGGAAGGATAACCCGGTCCCAGAGGCTATTATTGATGAAAGTTTAAAGGCCGTCAGAAAATTTCTGGTTTATAAAGTATATGACAGTTACAAAATCCCGGCTCAATGAAGAAGATCCGGGTCATCAGAAAGGATTCCGGTTTAAAATCCAGCTCAAGGGAAGTCAGTCTGACTGAAGCTCTCAAATATCCGGTTTATAGTCCGGTTCAAGGGAAATCTGTTCTCCCACAAAGCTCTGAAGCGCTCAAATCCAGTTTAACAATGTCCGGTTCAAAAAGGAATTAACTTCTCGCAAGTTCGGGTTTAAAGGCCGTCAGAAAATTTTCCGGCTGAAAATGAGGATTCCGGTTTAAAATCCGGTTCAAGGGAAAGATATCTCCCACAAAGCTTTGAAGCTCTCAATATCCGGTTCAAGATCCCGGTTCAAGAAGAATTTATCTCTTGCAAAAAGTTAAAAATTGCCAAAGAGGACCTGCTGCCATGATCCGCGGTTCAAACATGGGTATTTCGCCTTACTGGCCTGACATATTATTGATCACATGGGGGCTTCTGCTTCATAAAGCGGGGTCTCTGGTCTTTTACATCATGTGAGGTTACACGAAGTTGCTCTAAAGCGGCCTCCGGTTTACCCCTTGAGTTCGCTTTGCTAAAAGCATCGTGTTATATCACTTGGAGGATTGGTCGTGTCCGAACCAATACCATGTCTCTTGATAGGCGAGAGCCACCAGATCACTTGGGGACTTGGTCATGTCTGAACCAGTCATGCCTCTTGATCGGCCTAAGGCCACAGAATCACTTGGGGGCTTGGTCAAACCCGAACCATGACCACGCCATTTGGTCGGCATAAATGCCATGGTTTCATTTGGGGACCTGGCTGACTAGAACCATAGTTACACCTAACGGGAGCTTGGTTGTGTTTGACCATGGTAACGCCATTTGATCAGCTTAAATAAAACTTTTCTTTTGCTTCACACTTTTCTTTGAAGGTTTTTTTTGCTTTTCATTGTGTTTTTTAAACCGACAAAGTTTTTTAACCAATCAATTGACGGAACATAGTTCACGTCAATCCGGAGACTATTTGCCCGGTTTGATCCTTGTTGTTAACATCCTCTTATGGAGTAACACAGTGTTTATCACAACCCGGCATGGTTTTACCATAAACCGGCACAATATGGAAGGAGTTATCAGTACTCGAGATTTGGGTTATCACCCTTACTAAAAAAGAAGTTGGTAAACCAACGATGTGATTCAATGTCACAGGTATGATATATTTCATATTTGATTATTCTAAATGCAGCCTTGGTTATAAACCCAGGTTATATGTTGGGCATTATGACCCGTCCGGCGGTAAACCGCCAGGACACTTTAAACTTGTTCTATGCAGAAACAGGTTGAATAAAGCTTGATTATAAATCACCAGTGTTTATTAAACCGGTAGTATTATCCGGTGTTTGTTAAACCGGCCTGGTTTTTGGACTATAAGTCGCCAATATATATATATATATATATATATATATATATATATATATATATATATATATATATATATATATATATTTGGATTGCGCCGTCAGAATTATGCGCTTATAAATCATTGGCTTATATTATTCAAATAGCCAAACTTGGCTGGATTTTCATTATGACATTGAATGAATAAGGTTTTCATACCGGATTATATTATCTTGAATAGCCAACATGGCTGGATTTTTATGGTTATTAATAACCGGTATTATTGAGTTTTCAAATTCGCTTTAGCGCAACAGTTATTATTTTATCAAAGGATATGATTTATTCTACAATGAAAGGAATAGTCCCGAGTCGCTGCAGGCTTACAACCCGGCACTTGGGGGCTACATTATTCAAATTGAGATTACATGCAAGTCTCATGTCACTGCAAGCATGCACCATGACACTTGGGGGGCTAATGCAAAGTCATTTTTACTAGTCTTATTGAAGACCCGACTCATCATATTATAATGAGCCGGCCCTTGGGGGCTACCAATTGCTCCTGTCAACAATTCAAGGTACACAAGTTTTTGTCCATAATATTGAAGGATTCATTGCTCAGTTGGTAAAGCACAAAACTCTTAACCTTATGGACATGGGTTCAAGCCCTACGATGGAAGCTACATTATAAGGTGTTATTTTCATTGAAGTATATATCAAGTCCCGGTTCAGTATTATTTTACTAAGCCGGCCCTTGGGGGCTACATATATGGAGTATTCAGTTTATATGATTGAGATGAACAAACCGGATTTCTTCAAGGTTGAAACACTTATTGGAGCAAGTCTTAAGTTATCACTATGTTCTCCTCTTAAGACTTGGGGGCTACAGGTATTATGCATATAAAGGAGGAACATCTTCAAAATTTTCAATTTTGAGCAGATCAGGAAGATCAATTGTGTGACCCGGCGTTGGTAACAATCATAACCCGGTGTCTATAAACGGTCATGGCCCGGGATCATCAGTTCTTATAACCCGGCAATTTTGGCAATGATAAACCGACAAGTTCTATATTTTCAAACCGGCAGATATCAGTTGAATATTTGAAGACCAATATTTTTGTCAAATCAAGAGCATTGAAGGCCAATTCAAATGGATTCTTTATTCTCAATATCTTCTTCAAGCAAATTGAGTATGAAGCTGGCTTATTAAACCGGATTTTCTAGAAGAAGGAAATGATAAGGATGATCAGGTGCCGATTTACAGAATTTTTAACCTGGAGAATAACCTGTCAAATTTGCTCTTGAGTTTATGTTGTAGATCAGTTTAACATGGATAAATCCAAATTAAACTGGGGGCTAATGTCGGGGATATACCCCGTTGCGTAAACCGGCCGGAAGTATAAACCGGCCGGACTGGATGACTCACTGGTAACGCGCTCGGAGCTTGGCGGTTCACCGGCTACCCGCCCGGTCTTGGCGGTTCATTAGTAACCCGGCGGGCGGGTCAGATGGATGACGAGGCCCATGGCCCAGAAGGCCGGTTCATACTATGGTGGGCTGGTTTAAGAATGTAGAGGCATGAGGAATATTTACCTTACATGGAGTTAAGACCAGGACTTGTATCCAGTTTGTATTAGAGATAGACTAGTCCTAATCCTAATAGGACTCCACATGTAAACCGCCCCTTCAACATATATAAGGAGGGGCAGGGCTCCCCAAAGGGGGAGAGACAACAATCAACAATCTTAGGGCTAGACACAAAAAGGAGAGCCGGTTTACGATGACTCCCTCGTGAGGATAATGAGACCTAGCCTCAAACAACATGTAGGGCTATTATCGGATGATGTTTCCCGGGGCCCAAAGCTGTCTAAATCCTTGTCTTGCGTGCTGATCCACCCTGCGTCTCTCGTCCCACTCAACCCCTCTCAAGCTACCACATAGATGTGTTGGCCTCGCGACTAAGTCCTGACACTAAGGACATCTGCCGTGACAAATCCACGACAGCCGGCGACCACTGCCCCCATCCTGAACCCTAAGATAGATAGTGGGGTACCTCTCCGGCGAGCCCTCCTCCCCGCTGCAGCTGGTTCTTCCTTCACCCCGGCGAGCCCCCCCACCCCCTGAAAATCGACTGACCCAAAAGTCGATTCAGTCGACTGAAGTGTAGCTAAATCGGAGCAACATCGCAAGCAAGAGCAAGAGCGAGAGTAGAAGCGCGAGCAAGAGCAATAGCAAGAGCAGACCAGGCAGGGTACCGAGAGCAAGAGCAGAGCAGCAGCGCGAGCGAGAGCTAAAGCATCAGCAACTCTTACTGATGTGGACGTTGCCACCGAGGGAGCAACACCGTGGAGGAAGTGGCCGGCGATACCGCTGTGGATGGAGCCGCACCGTGTCGGCTCGGGACCGAGCGCCGGCAGCACCGTGAGATCGAATCAAGAAGAAAATGCGGCGATTAGTGTACAACCTCTTTGGTGGCGCCGATTAGGCCACAGCTTCATCCGAGGAAATGGTGATGATGATGCTCTTCTGGTGGTGCAGGTGAAGACAATGGTGTGGGAATGGAGGTGGCGCAAAATACGAGGGGAACGTCGGGGCAGCTCCTTGGAGGTGGAGGACGGGGTGGCTGAACCGGCGGGACGATGAGATCGACGACGGATCCTCATCCGATATGGTGGATGAGGGACATTGAGGTGTTGTTGTGGACGATGTCGTCGGGGAAGAGGCTCCGACTGGGTGGCGGACGGAGCAGAGTGTGGGGTTTCGTCGCGGGTTTTCGTGGCCTCGGTGTACGAATGGGTGGGCGGATGGGATGGCGGTGAGGAACCATGGCTTAGAGACGCGTTTGTCCGAAATGTGGGGTAAGTTACGAAAGTACCCCCACCGATTTGAGGCGGTTCTTTCGGTTCAGGGGTACCACAAGCATTTCGCATGTCGGGATTTCACAGGAGGTGGGAGTTTTCGCGCACGTTGTAATTTCGGAATAGCAAGGCGCGGGTTGAGATGGAGGGAGTTGTCGGAGCACAACGAGACAAAGATATATCTTAAATATTTCGGGCTAACAAGGCGCGGGTTGAAGAGGCGGGAGTTTCGCAGCATGATAGACAGAGACACTAGCTTGAATTTTCGGCATAACAAGGTGCGGCTTGAAATTTCGGAAGAACAAGCTTAACGTGTACCCAAAAAAGACAATTTGCACCTCAACATGCACAACACACACACAAACACCATTTAGACTAGAGTAAGGTACACGTGCATTGCACGCATGAGATTTGGCAACCAAATTAAGAATAAATACCACATTATAGCATGCAAGTTTTGAGTCATATATGCATGATGTAGATGTTTGTTTAATTCTTATAGTTCATTTCATTCAAAATCATCTAGTTTTTATAAGAAAGCTAATCTATTTTAAGATTCATGGAATTGTGCGTCGTAAGACATAAAGTAAAAACAAATAATGGCAAATCATGTAGAAAAACATTTGGGCAATTTTGATACGGAAGATTCTAGAACAAATAAGAAGTGCTTGTGTTTTGATGTTTGTGCATTATGCTTAAGTTCAACCATGGAGTCTTCTAGATTATACATGTGGCGAAATCTGGTGGAATCTAGATGATATCCAACGACCACTAGTGCTCAAATTTTCCATCTTTGGACCATCGGATTCGCCTCATCCAACGACCATCTTTCAAAGTTAAAGTTACCCGCACACAATATAAAAAATTTAAAATATAACATATATACATATATAGGGGTATAGATATAGATATGTGATGCGAAAGCCGCCCATCATCTCCAATTAGAATAGTGTGTCCATGCACGGATGCGACGTGGCCAAATGATGTCTGCCATCGGTATCTCAAATTCAAATCAGTCTGACCTTGTTCAATGTGTATACATTACAACATGCTCGTTTCCAAACCACACCACGTAGATCTCCGTTATATTCATGCATGCATGGGTTTCAAACATCAGGATCTCTTATTCAAATATTTGAATTCAACTTTACATTGATTATGACCTCACCTATTCTTTTACACCCACACAGTAGTCTTCTCTTTATAATTGTACCACTAAATTTCTCTCGTGCATGCATGTACACACACTACCAGTCGGCATTATCCATCACACGCATGCAATCTTTTTCTTCAGGTCGGTCTCCCATGAAGGCACACACCCACACACATCCCCCTCTCCATCATATCGGGCATTCTTTATCTCTCACGCGTGCATGCGCAACGATTGATGTTCCTCTATGTATGTGTGTATATAGCTAGGTCTTTCATAGTTTTCCACACAAATCGATCAATCGATATATCCAGTGAGGTCTCACCCTCTTTCCCACGTCCACATCGATCAATCTATACCTCTCTATATAGGATTAACATATATAGCTAATACACCCACATTAATTATATATCCAACGTCCCCCTCTCATCATCCATGCCTTCCGCTTCATCTCTCAGACGCGTGCACAATGGCGAAGACAGGGGGCAGTAAGGGCCC
>NC_041380.1:439407417-439441814 GCF_002162155.2 Triticum dicoccoides
CTATGGGATCACAAGAATCCCTACTACGGTTGCGGGGCGCGGGGTCGTGAGAAGAGCAGATCAAACAGCTAGCACACGGTTCGTTTACCCAGGTTCGGGCCGCGAGGATGCGTAAAACCCTACTCCTGCTTTGGTGGATTGTTTATCTGTGTTCTTGAGCTAGCTATGGGGCGTGAGGAGCTCCAAAAAGCCGAATCCTCTTCCTAGTCGCCTCGGGCCTCCTTTTATAGAAAAAGGGCTTGCCATAGTGGCACACAGGAGGTGGAAAGGGTACAGTGATGCGAGGTTATCCCTTGCATTACATGACAAGGCGCATTTAATGCGTCTTGCTTAGGTGTCCTTGCTTTATCGGCGGTGGGGGCGAAGCCTGTCCCGTCCGTTGCCGCTTCCCCTCGCGTTGACACGCGCCCTGGCTAGCGACGCCCGTGGTGCCATGTAGGCAGGCAGGCAGCTGAGGTGGCGCGGTGGTGGTGTCTTCACGAAGATCTACATGCCGCCACGCAGGTGCCTGCCCAGCTGGTTGGGTCGGCATCTGCATGCGTACGGCGGTGGAGACTTGGTTGGCGTGGGCCTGATGGTGGCATGTAGGTGTCCTCGGCAAGGGTCTTGCCGGGGCCCCGACAAGGGGTCTTGCCGAGGTGCCTGTTGTCATCCCCGGCAAGGCGCTTGCCGGGGGCCTTGTGGTCCTCCTTGGCTGGGATCCCGCCAAGGGTCGTCATCTTCTTAGTGTGTATCTGGTCTTGAATGTCTTCACAAAGATCTGCATGCCATCACGGGGATGTCTCCCGAATCCTTGCCCCGTGGGGGCAGTGGACTCAAGGGTGATTCGCTCCGTAGGTGTGGGGCAAGTCGCCGCGGCAAGGGTCTTGTCGGGGCTGCTAAAGCCGGCCCCGGCAAGGATCTTGCCGGGGGAGCCTGCCTCGTCCCTTGGTTCTTCGTGGTCTTGGCCTTGGTGTTGCTCCAGTTCTCTTGAGCTTCGGTCTTACCTTGGCTCACCTCCCTTGCCGTGCTTAGTGTGGTGGTGCCCGTGGCTCAGACTGCCCGTGCATAGTTATAGGGGTACAAAAAGTGTACCCCTCTTTTTGTACACCGACAGGAGCCCCCGGGCCTGGGCCACACATAAGCGCGGCGCGTTGTTGGGCTAGGCCCAAAAACGGTGCGCGGGCAGGCGGGGCGGTTTTTACCGCGGTAAGATTCTTTGCGCGCTGCACTTCCCACGACTCCCGCACGTGGCGCGGCGTTGGGAGGTGAGCGTGACGTGGGCGGCATGCGTGGGGTTGGTCTCAGCACGGATGCATCACGTCGTAGTAAAGGGGGCGGTTCGCGCCTTCCCCATAAACGGAGGGAGGCATGGAGGCACGGCCCATTTACTGAACGGGGCCGAGGCGTGGTCTTCAAGGTGTCCACTCCCCACGATCACGGGGTGCGGAGAGGTCGCCTCACCCGTCCCCTCGGTTCTGCACGTCCGCCACGTGTCTCCCATGCGCCTGGGGTGGCAAACGGTGGAGGCGGGGAACCGGGCCGTCGCTGGTTGGGTGGCGGGTCGGTCCTGGCTCCCTACGCCTTCCACGTCTTGATTGGCCGAGCGGGGCGGTCGAGCCCTACGAGCCCTAACCCCGTTCCTTTATAAAGAGAGGGAGGGGAGGGATGGCGTCCCGCATTCTTCCATCTTCTCCTTCCTTCAGCTTCCGCTCCTCCCTTCCATCCGTCATGGAGAGAGGAAATCCCGGTCCTTCAACGGTGGTGGCGAGGGTCGCCGCTCGACAACACGTCCCTCCTTCTCCCGCTTCTGCAGTGGCAGAGCCAGCTGCGAGGGGAAGGGGGAGGGGGCGAGGCCGCGGGCGAGGCCGGGCCGCTCGGGGAAGAAGAGGACGGGGCGGCGCGCCGGCCTCGCCTCCGCCAGCAGCTCCTCCTCCCAAGGAGGGCCATGCTAGGGATGACCCTTACGAGTTCTTCGTCAGGCTGCGCCGGCCGCCGCACTGTCGCCTTCGTCTCCCGACTCCATTTGCGCGGGAGATGGAGCTGGATCCGCCGGAGTCATTGCGGCTGCACATGAGGGGCTGTGGGATCAGCGGCACGCGGGTTCGCGTCGACTTCCCCGCTCCTCACGTGATGTATCTCCGTCGGGGATGGAAGATGTTTGCTCACATCCACCGCTTGACGGAGGGGCTCACTCTCCATTTTAAGCTAATGGAGGGCGGCCTTCTCTCTGTCAAGGTCTTCAGGCTCTTTGGGACCCGTGCAAGGTGCTGCGTGGAGAGCTCTTCTAATAGCGAAGACTCCTCCTCGGGCGGGAGTAGCGAGGAGGACAGCGGCAGCGACGACGAGGATGGTAGGCGGCAGGATGATGGGTCTGACTAGGTGTCTGACGCCGCTCCGTGCGGCACCGGCGACCCCATCATCCGTGTCGCCGGCTCCTCGAACTTCTCGGGGTCGTCTCCTTGGGCGGCTGGCGTTGGGAGGCTGCAGAAGAGGAAGAGGGCGGGCGACAAGGCCATCAAATCGGAGTACGCGGGCACCGACGCCTTTGACGCGTGCTGACGTCCTGCCGCCTCGTCTTCGAGCTCTACTTCCGGCGCCGCCATCACCATCCAGCCTTTGGACGGCCACCGAGATGTTCTCTTGGTGTCTTCTGCCACCCGTAGCTCGCCTAGGCGCTCCTTTCGCCCTTTTCGCCTCCTTGACCTGCCTCCTGGGGAGAGGGACAAGAAAGGGATTACGGGCACCTTATCTCTTTTTAGTTTGTAAGCCTTTGGGCCTTTGTTGAATTTAAAACTTGTAATCCCATCATTCATGTTTTTCATTCCCTATGGACTATACCTGAGTGGAATGTTTTTAATGAAAAAGGGATGTTTGCCGGGCCACAGTTTGTGGGTGGAACCCACGACAAGGAGTAAATCCTTGATATCTCTAAGATAAACATTTTCTCGCCCGGCAATAGGCCTTGCCGTTTCCCCCCTTCGCTCGACCTTTCTCACGCTTTCGGCGTAGGTAGGGATGAGGCGGGTCCAGGCTCCTTGTTTCATCTTTTCGCTGCCGCGGCTACGACCAAACTTGGTCCCAGGAACGAGTCCTAGGGCCTATAGTTAGGAGAGCATGGTAGTTTAAGGAAGAAAACGAGGTTTCACATACCTCAGTCCATAATGGAATGCATGATAAGCGATGAAGAACTTATCTGAAGCTGCAGCCCCCGGCAACCCTCATTTGCCGTGGGTGAATTTTTGCTCTTGCAGCCCCCGGCAATACTGGCTTGCCGGGGTCTAGATGCTAGTCTGTCCCTCTTCTCTTTTTCGTCCCCAAGTGGTTCGGCAAGGATATCTGTGAGTAATGTGAACCAAAGAAGACAAAAGAACGGCAAAGAGACGCACACTCGACCTCTAAGCTAGGGGTTAGTCGCCGCTAAGCACTATCAACCCTAACCAAGGACGAGACTCGACCTAGCATGCATGCTATAACTTAGGGCGCCAGCGCTTCATTTATTTATGCTCAGGGTCTGCGCCTGGCTTTGTACAAAGGGTTACATGCGTCATCGGCAAGGCTTGTACAAAAAGGTGGCTTGCCGGGGGGCCCGGCAAGCCGCGCCTCACGGGTAAAACTTGCGAAGATGCTCAATGTTCCAGGAGTTACTCACCGGAACAGCATCTTCGGTCTCCAGGCGGACTGCGCCGGGCCTGGTGACTCGTATTACCCGATAAGGGCCTTCCCACTTTGGCGTCAACTTGTTGGAATTCTTGGCCGATTGAACACGCCGAAGAACAAGGTCGCCTTCCTCAAGGCTTCGGGCATGAACCTTGCGGCTATGGTAGCGGCGCAAGGCTTGCTGTTAGCGCGCTGCTCTCACAGCCGCCCGAAGACGATCTTCCTCAAGGAGCATTGCATCATCTTGCCGCAGTTGCTCTTGCTCAAGCTCATCATAAGAGAGCACTCGAGGTGACCCGTATATGAGTTTAATGGGGAGAACTGCTTCTGCCCCGTATACCAGGGCAAAGGGTGTCTGGCCGGTAGCTCGATTTGGCATCGTTCTGATCGACCAAAGAACCGTCGGCAACTCATCAATCCAGCGCCTTCCACTCTTGTGCAGCCTGTCAAAGGTCTTTGTCCTTAGGCCCCGCAGTACTTCAGTGTTTGCTCTCTCAGCTTGACCATTGCTTCGTGGGTGAGCAACGGAAGCGAAACAGACTTTGCTGCCGAGGTCTTGGGTATATTGCATGAAGGTGCGGCTTGTGAACTGCGTGCTGTTGTCGGTGATGACCCTGTTGGGTACACCAAAACGACACACTAGTCCCTTGAAGAATTTGACGGCTGACTGAGCTGTAACCTTCCTCGCTGCCTCCACTTCTGGCCACTTTGTGAACTTGTCGATTGCGACGTACAAGTACTCAAAGCCCCCGACAGCGCGGGGGAAAGGGCCCAGTATGTCGAGCCCCCAGACCGAGAAGGGCCAGGAGGGAGGAATGGTTTGAAGTGCTTGAGCTGGCTGATGAAGCTTCTTTGAATGGAATTGACACGCTTCACACCTGGTGACTAGTGTCGTCGCATCTTGGAGGGCGGTGGGCCAGAAGAAGCCTTGCCGAAATGCTTTGCCGGCAAGGGCCCTTGACCCGATGTGGGATCCACATATGCCTCCGTGTATCGCCGCCAACAGCTCCAGTCCTTCCTCTCGAGGGATACACTTCAATTTCACACCGTTCGGCCTCTTTCTATACAGGACGTCATCGACGAACTGGTACATAGTAGAGCGACGGGCTACTTTTTCCGCTTCTTCCTGTTCCTCAGGAAGTTCCCCTGTTTGGAGGAATCGAATGGTATGCTGTGCCCACGCTGGAGCCTGGGGCTCGACGACAAGGACTAAAGGCATTTCCTCCGCTATAGGAGCGGCTGTCTCAACGGCAAGAGCTTGACGCTCCACCGGAGCTAGCCGTCCCATGGCGGGCTCAGTGTCCCCGGCAACATCCTTGCCGGCGGCTCTGGGAGCTCGGCGGGAAAGTACTTGTCGGGCCCTGATTTCCTCTTCTTGTTTTGCTCTGTTGATGGATCAATGGATGGCTGAGTTAGCTGAAGCACAAAGGTACCTGGTTCCACAAGTAGCTTGAGGGCAGTGCGCTTTGACAGGTAATCGGCGATGTCGTTCTCTGCTCGGGGAACATGCTCCGCCTATATACCATCAAAACGCTCTTCCAGCTTTCTCACTTCATCGACGTAGGCCTTCATCAACGGGCTCTGTTAATCCTTGTTGACTTGTTTGACGACAAGTTGCGAGTCGCCTCTGACGACGAGTTTCTTGATCCCGAGGTCCGCCGCGATCCTAAGACCGGCAAGCAGCCCTTCGTACTCAGCCGTATTTTTTGTTGACACCTCCCTAGGGAAGTGCATCTGGATCACGTACTTGGGGTGCTCTCCGGTGGGCGCGACAAGCAGTACGCCAGCCCCGGCGCCTTGTAAGGAGAAAGCTCCATCAAAGTACATGATCCAATTGCAACTTGCCTCCTTGCCGGGGAGAGCAGTCTCTTGGGCTTCTTTGTCAGGCGTCGCGGTCCATTTTGCAATTAACTCCACCAGGACTTGGCTCTGAATCGTCGAAGTACTTTCAAACTTGAGGCCAAAGCTGGACAGCTCCAGTGCCCACTCTACAACTCTTCCCGTTGCATCTGGATTGTGCAATATCCGTTGCAGAGGGAGGCGAGTGACGACAGTGATCTCGTGTGCCTGGAAGTAGTGACGCAGCTTCCTCGAGGCCATAAGAAGGCCGAAGAGCAGTTTCTACACGCCGGAGTACCTTGATCTAGCCCCCTGCAGGAGGGAACTAACAAAGTAGACCGGGTGCTGCATCATTTTCTTCTTCGGCGGCATTTCAACTGGCTGTGTCGTCTCTGCATTGGTGGCGTCGGGCTCTATCGCTGCCATTACCTTGTCATCAACCTCTCTCCGCGCCACTAGTGCGGCGCTGACCACCTGGTTCGTCGCCGCCAAGTATAGCAGCAACGGTTCCTGGGGCCTAGGCGCAACTAGTATTGGCGCGGAGGAGAGATACTTCTTCAAATCTTGCAATGCTGCTTCGGCTTCCGGTGTCCACTCCATTGGGCCCGCCTTTTTCAAAATCTTGAAAAAGGGAAGGGCGCGCTCAACGGACTTGGAAATGAACCTGCTCATGGCGGCAACGCAACCAGCAAGCCGACGCACATCCTTGACTCGTTTGGGTGCTTCAATCTGCTCTATAGCTTTGATCTTGTCCGGATTGGCCTCCATCCCACGTTGTGACACAAAGAACCCGAGAAGCTTGCCGGACAGGACGCTGAAGATGCACTTCTCAGGGTTCAGCTTGAGATTGATCTTGCGTAGGTTTGCAAATGTTTCTTGTAAATCCGGTATAAGGGTTGCCCTGTTCTTGGTTTTGACCACTATATCATCCATATAAGCTTCCATATTTCTATGGAGCTGGGGTTCAAAACCAATCTGGACCGCCCTTGCAAATGTTGAACCAGCACTCTTCAACCCGAAAGGCATCCGTATAAAACAATACGTACCACATGGGGTGATGAATGCCGTTTTCTCTTCGTCTTCTCTTGTCATGAAGATCTGGTGGTAGCCGGAGTAGGCATCGAGGAATGACAGCAGATCACATCCGGCCGTGGAGTCAACAATCTGGTCAATGCGCGGCAACGGGAAGGGGTCTTTGGGACAAGCCTTATTGATATCTATGTAATCAATACACAGCCTCCACTTCCCATTTGCCTTGCGCACTACCACCGGATTGGCCAACCACGTTGGATGGAGCACTCCTCTTAACAAACCCGCTGCTTCCAGTTTCCGGATCTCCTCTATGATGAACTCTTGTCGTTCCAAAGCTTGCTTTCTGACCTTCTGCTTGACGGGCCACGCGTGAGGACAGACAACAAGGTGGTGCTCAATCACCTCCCTGGGAACGCCGGGGATGTCGGAAGCTTGCCATGCAAACACATCGACATTCGCCCGCAGGAAGGTGACGAGCGCGTCTTCATATTTGTCGTCAAGGGTGGAGCTTATGGTAAAAGCTCCTCCCGTGCCGTCCTCATTGACAGAAACCTTCTTGGTTCCCGACAGTGTGGCCCTGGACTTCTTGTTTCCACCGGTGGAGCTCTCTGGCACGTCCTCGACGGGAGCGCTACACTCCGAAGAGGTGCGCTTGCCGGAGTGGGTGTCCGAGGTCTCACTGGTCTTCTTATTTTTCCTCCCTCCCGGGGTCCCAGTGGCAGGAGCAAGCGCCCTAGTGGCGGCAGCTGCTGCAACTGCTTGCCGGTATAGTTGGTCAGCGCAAATCAGCACATCTTTCTTATTGGAGGGGATGGTGATGATCGTCACAGGTCCTGGCATCTTCAGGGTGTTGTAGGCGTAGTGTGACGTCATGAACTTGGCCAGCGCTGGGTGGCCAAGGATCCCGTTGTAGGGCAAGGGGATCTTGGCAACATCAAACACGATCCTTTCTGTCCTGTAGTTCAGATCACTTCCAAAAGTCACGGGCAGCGTGACCTTTCCCTTTGGTTGACTTCTTCCCGGGTTGACCCCCTAAAACATGCCCGTTTCTTCGAGGTCTCCGTCAGGAATCTGCAACTTCTCGATCACGGTAGGTGAGATTAAGTTCAGACCGGCCCCGCCATCGACTAGCATCTTTGTCACCTTGAGGTTGCTTATTGTTGGTGAAACCAACAATGGCAAGCACCCGACCGCAGTAGTGCGATCAGGGTGATCCTCAGTGTCAAAAATGATAGGTGTGCTGGACCACTTCAGCGGCCTTTGGGCACCCAACGACGGCTCCACCGCTGTAATCTCACGCGCCCACTGTTTAAGCTGACGGTGAGAAGAATGCAGCGAGGCGTCGCCATCGACGCACATGGCCTCCGTAGCTTTCTGAAATTCTTGGTCGCCAGACTCATCGTCCTCTTCGTGATCATCATCTTCTGGCTTTTTGTCACGGACCCGGGCGGGCCTCTCCTGTTGTTTATCTTTGCCGCGACGGCCTGCCTGGCCGTCACGCTTCTTGACGGACCCCTCAGCACCGTCCTGGCCTTTATCCTTGTCCCGCCTCTCATATTCAGCCCTCTGCTTCTCAGCAAGGAGCTCAACCTATCGGCAGTTCTGGAGATCATGGCCTTTGGTGCGATGGATCTTGCAGTATTGCTTGTCGGAGTTTCCTGGCTTCTCGACAGCCGCCAAGGCCCGGCAGGCGACACACCCGACAATTTCCTTGCCGGGTTCATCTGCCTTGGTTTTCTTGGCGGAGCTGGTGTCATCAGATCCCTCGACGGCAAGCATGGCTTTTCCTTTGCGCTTCCTGTTGCGGCGCCGGCTTTTCTTTGCCGGGGCAGCAACATCCTCATCTGAAGAGTCGGTTTCCACGCCGGTGTCTTCGCCAGGGTACTTCCTTCCCTCTTCAGCCCAGGCACATCTATTGGCAAGAACATAGAGTTCTGCCACATCTTTCACCTTGTTCATTGCCAGCTCTTCACGCATCTTGCGGTTACGCGCGTTCTGATGGAACGCGCTGATGATGGCGGCAGGGTGAACATCAGGGATATTGTATTGTACCCGGCTAAACCTCTGTATATACTTGCGCAGACTCTCACCTTCTTTCTGGGGGATGACGTGCAGGTCGCTTGCTTGGCCATGGGCTCGGTGACCTCCGGTAAAGGCGCCAACAAACTCATGGCACAAATCTGACCAGGAAGAAATAAAGTCTACCGGCAGGTGCATCAACCATGACATGGCATTGGGTTTAAGAGCCAATGGAAAGTAATTCGCAAGCACCTTATGGTCGCGGGCTCCGGCAGCTTGCATCGCATTGGTGTAGATGCTGAGGAACTCAGACGGGTGGGTCTTGCCGTTGTACTTTTCGCCAACGTCAGGTTTGAAGGTGCGGTGAGTGGGCCACTGGAACTGCCGCAGCTCACGGGTAAAAGCCGGACAGCCTACCTCGTAAGGTAGGCCTCCAGGGCTCTCCGGGGCCGGATGGTCCACAGCAGGCCCTGCTCGCCTGTCAGACTGGTGGCGCGCTCCCCGCCGGTGCTCGATAGTGGTTCGAGCGTCTTCATGGGCTCGTTCCCGAAGAACTTGGCGCTGGTCACAGTGGGTCCACGGGTCAGACGACGCTATGGAGACGTCGTCGCCCGTAACGTCGCGACGAGCTAGCGTCCGCGGCACCGGGCGAGGAGGAGGTGAATGCACCGTGGTTGTGGCGTCGCCGGCTCTCCCGCCACTGGTGCGTGGGACTCCATCGGAGCGCCGACCCGGGGGCTCCACCGGACTCGGTTCGTCTTTGTTGGCCACTTCAACAAGGCTTCGGATGGTGGCTCTCCATTCGTCGAGTTTCCCCATAGTGGGAGGAAAGTGGAGGAGCAACTGCGCGCGCGCCAGAGCCTCTGCTGGCGTTGGTGGCAGCGAAACCTGCACGGATCGCGACGCGCTGCGACTTCTGACCATGTCAGAAGGAGCTCTATCACGGTCCCGTAGTCGCATGCCATTTTCACCAGCGCTTCGGCGAGCGGGCAGGTCTTGTACGTCCCGGGAGTGGCGCTCGGGGCTCTTCCCGCGGCGACGCCCGGGATCTTCGGCGCGATTACGCCGTTCGTCGCGCGCCGCCTGGGAGGAGCGCGCTGTTGGCGCCGGCGTGGGAGTCTTGGAGGCCCTTGCGTCGCCTTCGGGCGGGGCGACGGTGACCTTGGAAGGCCCTGCTCCACCCGCGGAGGGCCTGGCTCCGTCTTTGGATTTGGCGATGTGTGGACCGTTACCAGGCGCACAAACATCGCCACCTCCCAAACTCCGGCTGTTGTGAAGGTGTCGGTGTTCGCGAGCAGTGCCCCGGGTCCTTTCTGCGACCGGTCCGCTGCTCGCCCGCGTCGGGACGGGCGGTCTGGCTCCCGACTGGCCGACCGCCACCGTCGTCTTCTTCTTGGGCGCCATGATGATGAAGAAGCGTCGAACTAACCGCTAAAGCCGATTCTCACAACTGCGTTCGCCTACCTGGCGCGCCAAAGATGTCGGTGGGAACGACACCTATGGGATCACAAGAATCCCTACTACGGTTGCGGGGCGCGGGGTCGTGAGAAGAGCGGATCAAACATATAGCACACGATTCGTTTACCCAGGTTCGGGCCGCGAGGATGCGTAAAACCCTACTCCTGGTTTGGTGGATTGTTTATCTGTATTCTTGAGCTAGCTATGGGGCATGAGGAGCTCCAAAGAGCCGAATCCTCTTCCTCATCGCCTCGGGCCTCCTTTTATAGAAAAAGAGGTTTCCACAGTGGCACACAGGAGGTGGAAAGGGTACAGTGATGCGAGGTTATCCCTCGCATTACATGACAAGGCGCATTTAATGTGTCTTACTTAGGTGTCCTTGCTTTATCGGGGGCGGGGGCGAAGCCTGTCCCGTCCGTTGCCGCTTCCCCTCGCGTTGACACGCGCCCTGACCAGCGACGCACATGGTGCCATGTAGGCAGGCAGGCAGCTGAGGTAGCGCGGTGGTGGTGTCTTCACGAAGATCTGCACGCCGCCACACAGGTGCCTGCCCAGCTGGTTGGGTCGGCAGCTGCATGCATACGGCGGTGGAGACTTGGTTGGTGTGGGCCTGATGGTGGCCTGTAGGTGTCCTCGGCAAGGGTCTTGCCGGGGCCCCGGCAAGGGGTCTTGCCGAGGCGCCTGCTGTCATCCCCGGCAAGGCGCTTGCCGGGGGCCTTGTGGTCCTACTTGGTTGGGATCCCGCCAAGGGTCGTCATCTTCTTAGTGTGCATCTGGTCTTGAATGTCTTCACAAAGATCTGCATGCCACCACGGGGATGTCTCCCGAATCCTTGCCCCGTGGGGGATGTGGGCTCAAGGGTGATTCGCTCCGTAGGTGTGGGGCAAGTCGCTACGGCAAGGGCCTTGTTGGGGCTGCTAAAGTCGGCCCCGGCAAGGATCTTGCCGGGGGAGCCTGCCTCGTCCCTTGGTTCTTCGTGGTCTTGGCCTTGGTGTTGCTCCAGTTCTCTTGAGCTTCGGTCTTACCTTGGCTCACCTCCCTTGCCGTGCTTATTGTGGTGGTGCTCGTGGCTCAGACTGCCCGTGCACAGTTATAGGGGTACAAAAAGTGTACCCCTCTTTTTGTACACCGACACCCCCTAACATCACTATATATCGAGGCTAATATGAATGTGATCATTAGACAATTGCTGCTAAAAATGGTTTAAGTTCATGAATTGACCCTCCTCATAAAGGATTAGCAATGCTTGGCTGTTGGGGATCGTAGCAAAATTTTAAAATTTTCTACGCATCACCAAGATCAATCTATGGAGTCATCTGGCAACCCCCCTCTGGGGCAGGTGGACCCTCCCGGTGGACCCCCGGAACCCCTTCGGTGGTCCCGGTACAATACCGGTAACCCCCCGAATTATTCCGATGACCGTATGATGACTTCCCATATATAAATCTTTACCTACGGACCATTCCGGAACTCCTCGTGACGTCTGGGATATCATCCGGGACTCCGAACAACATTCGGTAACCATGTACATCTATTCCCTATAACCCTAGCGTCATTGAACCTTAAGTGTGTAGACCCTACGGGCTCGGGAGTCATGCAGACATGGCCGAGACAACTCTCCGGTCAATAACCAACAGTGGGATCTGGATACCCATGTTGGCTCCCACATGCTCCACGATGATATCATCGGATGAACCACGATGTCAAGGATTCAATCAATCCCGTATACAATTCCCTTTGTCTACCGGTATAGCACTTGCCCGAGATTCGATCATCGGTATCCCGATACCTTGTTCAATCTCGTTACCGGCAAGTCTCTTTACTCGTTCAGTAACACATCATCCCGTGATCAACTCCTTGGTCACATTGTGCACATTATGATGATGTCCTACCGAGTGGGCCCAGAGATACCTCTCTGTCACACGGAGTGACAAATCCCAGTCTCGATTCATGCCAACCCAACAAACACTTTCGGAGATACCCGAATTGCACCTTTATAGCCACCCAGTTACGTTGTGACGTTTGGTACACCCAAAGCATTCCTACGGTATCCGGGAGTTGCACAATCTCATGGTCTAAGGAAATGATACTTGACATTAGAAAAGCTTTAGCATACGAACTACACGATCTTGTGCTAGGCTTAGGATTGGGTCTTGTCCATCACATCATTCTCCTAATGATGTGATCCCGTTATCAATGACATCCAATGTCCATGGTCAGGAAACCGTAACCATCTATTGATCAACAAGCTAGTCAACTAGAGGCTTACTAGGGACATGGTGTTGTCTATGTATCCACACATGTATCTGAGTTTCCTATCAATACAATTCTAGCGTGGATAATAAACGATTATCATGAACAAGGAAATACAATAATAACCAATTTATTATTGCCTCTAGGGCATATTTCCAACAGTCTCCCACTTGCACTAGAGTCAATAATCTAGTTCACATCGCCATGTGATTAACACTCACAGGTCACATCGCCATGTGACCAACATCCAAAGAGTTTACTAGACTCAATAATCTAGTTCACATCACTATGTGATTAACACTCAATGAGTTCTGGGTTTGATCATGTTATGCTTGTGAGAGAGGTTGTAGTCAACGGGTCTGCAATATTCAGATCCCTATGTATTTCGCAAAACTTTATGTCATATCGTAGATGCTGCTACCACGTTCCACTTGGAGCTATTCCAAATTGTTGCTCCATTATACGCATCCGGTATCTCTACTCAGAGCTATCCGGATAGGTGTTAAGCTTGCATGGACGTAACTCTTTACGTCAAACTCTTTATCACCTCCATAACCGAGAAACATTTCCTTATTCTTCTAAGGATAATTTTGACCGCTATCTAGTGATCCACTCCTAGATCACCTTTGTACCCTCTTGCCAGACATGTGGCAAGGCACACATCAGGTGCGGTACTCAGCATGGCATACCGTATAGAGCCTATGACAAAAGCGTAGGGGACGATCTTCGTCCTTCCTCTTTCTTCTGCCGTGGTCAAGCTTTGAGTCTTACTCAACTTCACACCTTACAACTCAGGTAAGAATCCCTTCTTTGACTCATCTATTTTGAACTCCTTCAAAAACATGTCAAGGTGTGCGTTCTTTGAAAGTATCATCAGGCGTCTTGATCTATCTCTATAGATCTTGATGCCCAATATGTAAGCAGCTTTATCCAGGTCTTCCTTTGAAAATCACTCTTCAAACAACCATTTATGCTTTCCAGAAATTCTACATCATTTTGGATCAACAATATGTCATCCAAATATACTTATCAGAAATGTTTGTAGTGCTCCCACTCACTTTCTTTGAAAATACAAGTTTCTAGCAAACATTGTATAAACCTAAAAGCTTTGATCACTCTATCAAAGCATATATTCTAACTCCGAGATGTTCGCTCTAGTCCATAGATGGATCACTGGAGCTAGCATACCTTTTAGCATCCTTAGGATCGACAAAACCTTTGATTGTATCACATACAACCTTTTCTTACAAAAATTGGTAAGAAAACTTGTTTTGACATCCATCTGTCAGATTTCATAGTCGAAAAATACAGCTCATGCTAACATGATTCCGACGGACTTAAACATCGCTACAGGTGAGAAAAATCTCATCGTAGTCAACTCCTTGAACTTGTGAAAAGACTCTTTGCCACAAGTCGAGCTTCATAGACGGTAACATTACCGTCCACGTCCGTCTTCTTCTTAAAGATCCATTTATCTCAATGGCTTGCCGATCATCAGGCAAGTCCACCAAAGTCCATACTTTGTTCTGATACATGGATCCTATCTCGGATTTCATGGCTTCTAACCATTTGTTGGAATACGGGCCCACCATCGCTTCTCCATTGCTCGTAGGTTCATTGTTGTCTAACAACATGATATCTAAGACAAGATTACCGTACCACTCAGGAGTAGTACATATCCTTGTCGACCTATGAGGTTCGATAGCAACTTGATCCGAAGCTTCATGATCACTATCATTAACTTCCTCTTCAACAGACGTAGGAACCACAGAAAACATCTTTCTGTGTTGCATCACTCTCTGGTTGAAGTAAAGGTTCGACAACCTCATCAAGTTCTATCTTCCTCCCACTCAATTCTTTCAAGAGAAACTCCTTCTCGAGAAAGGACCCTTTCTTAGCGACAAACAATTTGCCCTCAGATCTGAGATAGAAGGTATACCCAACTATTACCTTTGGGGTATCCTATGAAGATGTATTTGTACGTTTTGGGTTCGAGCTTTTCCGGCTGAAGCCTTAAGCATCACAGCCCCAAACATTAAGAAACGACAACTTTGGTTTCTTGCCAAACCAATGTTCATACGACGTCGTCTCAACGGACTTAGATGGTGTCCTATCTAAAGTGAATGCTGCTGTCTCTAACGCATAACCTCAAAATGAAAATGGTAGATCAGTAAGAGACATCATAGATCGCACCATATCTCATAAGGTTCGATTACGACGTCCGAACACACCATTACCCTGTGGTGTTCCATGTGTCTTCAACTATGAAACAATTCCACAATGTCTTAAGTGATTGCCAATCTCATAACTCAGAATTTCTCATCGATCAGAACGTAGGAATTTGATCTTCTTGTTATGATGGTTCTTAACTTCACTCTGAAATCACTTGAACTTTTCAAACGTTTCAGACTTGTGCTTCATTAAGTAAATATACCCATATCTACTCAAATCGTTAGTGAAGATGAGAAAATAACGATATCCACCACATGCCTTAATTCTCATTGGATCACACACATCAGCATGTATGATTTCCAACAAGTCACTTGCCCGTTCCATTGTACCTGAAAATGGGATCTTAGTCATCCTGCCCATGAGGCATGGCTCGCATGTGTCAAGCGATTCAAAATCAAGTGACTCCAAACATCCATTAGCATGGAGTTTCTTCATGCATTTTATGCCAAAATGACCTAAGCGGCAGTGCCACAAGAAAGTGGTACTATCATTATTAACTCTTCATCTTTTGGCGTTAATATTATTATCATGTGTATTACTATGATCGAGATTCAATAAACCATTGGGTGCATGACCATAAAGGTATTATTCATGTAAGCAGAATAACCATTATTCTCTAACTTAAATGAATAACCGTATTGCAATGAACATGATCTAATCATATTCATGCTCAACATAGACACCTTATAACATTTATCTAGGTTCAATACTAATCCCGAAGGCAGATGGTGCGTGCGATAGTGATCTCATCAACTTTGGAAACACTTCCAACACACATCGTCACCTCGCCCTTAGCCAGTCTCCGTTTAGTCCGTATCTTTTGCTTCAAGTCACCAATAATAGCAACTGAACCGGTATCCAATACCTAGATGCTACCAGGAGTACTAGTAAGGTACACATTAATAACACGTATATACTTTGTTGAAGTTGCCAGCCTTCTTATCTACCATGCATTTGGGGAAGTTCCGTTACCAGTGATCGTTCCCCTTACAATAGAAGCACTTAGTCTCGGGTTTGGATTCAACCTTGGGTTCCTTCAATGGAGCGTCAACTGGTTTGCCATTCATGAAGTTTCCCTTCTAGCCCTTGCCCTTCTTGAAACCAGTGGTCTTGTTAAACCATCAACACTTGATGCTCCTTCTTGATTTCTACCTTTTGCGGTCTTAAGCACCGCGAACAACTCCGGGATCATCTCCATCCCTTGCATGTCATAGTTCATCATGAAGATCTAGTAGCTTAGTGATAGTGACTAGAGAACTCTATCAATCACTATCTTATCTGGAAGTTTAACTCCCACTTGATTTAAGTGATTGTAGCACCCAGACATTCTGAGCACATGCTCAATAGCTGAGCTATTCTCCTCCATCTTGTTTGGAAAAAGAACTTGTCAGAGGTCTCATACCTCTCAACACGGGCATGAGCCTGAAATCCCAATTTCAGCTCTTGGAACATCTCATGTGTCTTATGGCGTTCAAAACGTCATTGGAATCCCGATTCTAAGCCGTAAAGTATGGTGCACTAAACTATCAAGTAGTCATCAGGACGTGTCTGTCAGATGTTCACAACATCCACAGACGATGTTGTAGGGGTTTTCACATCGAGCGGTGCATCAAAGACGTAAGCCTTCTGTGTAGCAGTGAGGACACTCCTCGGACTACGGACCCAGTCCGCATCATTGCTTACAATATCTTTCAACTTAATCTTTCTCTAGGAACGTATTGAAACAAGGAGCTACAACGCGAGCTATTGATCTACAACCTTTTTGCAAAGACAATTTAGACTATGTTCATGATAATTAAGTTCATCTAATCAAATTATTCAATGAACTCCCACTCAGATAGACATCCCTCTAGTCATCTAAGTGATACATGATCCGAGTCAACTAGGCCGTGTCCGATCATCACGTGAGATGGACTAGTCATCATCGGTGAACATCTTCATGTTGATCGTATCTTCTATACGACTCATGTTCGACCTTTCGGTCTTCCGTGTTCTGAGGCCATGTCTGTACATGCTAGGCTCGTCAAGTCAACCTAAGTGTATTGCATGTGTAAATCTGGCTTACACCCGTTGTATTCGAACGTTAGAATCTATCACACCCGATCATCACGTGGTGCTTCGAAACAATGAACCTTCACAACGGTGCACAGTTAGGGGGAACACTTTCTTGAAATTATTGCGAGGGATCATCTTATTTAAGCTACCGTCGTTCTAAGCAAATAAGATGTAAAACATGATAAACATCACATGCAATCAAATAGTGACATGATATGGCCAATATCATTTTGCTCCTTTTGATCTCCATCTTCGGGGTGCCATGATCATCATCGTCACTGACATGACACCATGATCTCCATCATCGTGTCTTCATGTAGTTGTCTCGTCAACTATTACTTCTACTACTATGGCTAACGGTTTAGCAATAAAGTAAAGTAATTACATGATGTTTATGTTGACACGCAGGTCATAAATAAATTAAGACAACTCCTATGGCTCCTGCCGGTTGTCATACTCATAGACATGCAAGTCGTGATTCCTATTACAAGAACATGATCAATCTCATACAACACATATATCATTCATCACATCCTTTTGGCCATATCACATCACACGACATATGCTGCAAAAACAAGTTAGACGTCCTCTAATTGTTGTTGCAAATTTTATGTGGCTGCTATAGGTTTCTTAGCAAGAACGTTTCTTACCTACGCCAAAACCACACCGTGATATGCCAATTTCTATTTACCCTTCATAAGGACCCTTTTCATCGAATCCGATCCGACTAAAGTGGGAGAGACACACACCCGCTAGCCACCTTATGCAACTAGTGCATGTCAGTCAGTGGAACCTGTTTCACGTAAGAGTACGTGTAAGGTCGGTCTGGGCCGCTTCTTCCCACGATGCCGCCGAGTCAAGATAAGACTAGTAACGACAAGTAAATTGACAAAATCGACGCCCACAACAACTTGTGTTCTACTCGTGCATAGAAACTACGCATAGACCTAGCTCATGATGCCACTGCTGGGGATCGTAGCAGAATTTTAAAATTTTCTACGCATCACCAAGATCAACCTATGGAGTCATCTAGCAACAAGGGAAAGGGGAGTGCATCTACATACCCTTGTAGATCGCGATGCGGAAGCGTTGCAAGAACGCGGATGAAGGAGTCGTACTCGTAGCGATTCAGATCGCGGTTGATTCCGATCTAAGCGCCGAATCACGGCGCCTCCGCGTTCAACACACGTGCAGCCGGTGACGTCTCCCATGCCTTGATCCAGCAAGGAGAGAAGGAGAGGTTGGGGAAGATTCTGTCCAGCAGCAGCACGACGGCGTGGTGGTGGTGGAGGAGCGTGGCAATCCTGCAGGGCTTCGCCAAGCACCACGGGAGAGGAGGAGGACTTGGGAGAGGGGGAGGGCTGCGCCAGAACTTGGGGTGCGGTTGCCCTCCCACCACCCACATATATATAGGGGCAAGGGAGAGGGGGGGCGGCCCCCTCAGATCCAATCTGAGGAGGGGCGGCAGCCAGGGGGGGTTGCCTTGCCCCCCAAGGCAAGGGGGGCGCCCCCCTTTAGGGTTCCCCCCAAACCCTAGGCGCATGGGCCATAGGGGGGAGGCGCCCAGCCCACTAAGGGGCTGGTCCCTCTCTACACACAGCCCATAGGGCCCTCTGGGGCAGGTGAACCCTCCCGATGGACCCCCGGAACCCCTTTGGTGGTCCCGGTACAATACCGGTAACCCCCTGAATTATTCCGGTGACCGTATGATGACTTCCCATATATAAATCTTTACCTCTAGACCATTCTGGAACTCCTCGTGACATCCGGGATCTCATCCGGGACTCCAAACAACATTCGGTAACCACGTACATCTATTCCCTATAACCCTAGCATCGTCAAACCTTAAGTGTGTAGACCCTACGGGCTCGGGAGTCATGCAGACATGGCCGAGACAACTCTTCGGTCAATAACCAACAGCGGGATCTGGATACCCATGTTGGCTCCCACATGCTCCACGATGATATCATCGGATGAACCACAATGTCAAGGATTCAATCAATCCCGTATACAATTCCCTTTGTCTACCGGTATAGCACTTGCCCGAGATTCGATCGTCGGTATCCCGATGCCTTGTTCAATCTCGTTACCGGCAAGTCTCTTTACTCGTTCCGTAACACATCATCCTGTGATCAACTCCTTGGTCACATTGTGCACATCATGATGATGTCCTACCGAGTGGGCCCAGAGATACCTCTCCGTCACACGGAGTGACAAATCCTAGTCTCGATTCGTGCCAACCCAACAGACACTTTTGGAGATACCCGAATTGCACCTTTATAGCCACCCAGTTACGTTGCGACGTTTGGTACACCCAAAGCATTCCTACGGTATCCGGGAGTTGCACAATCTCATGGTCTAAGGAAATGATACTTGACATTAGAAAAGCTTTAGCATACGAACTACACGATCTTGTGCTAGGCTTAGGATTGGGTCTTGTCCATCACATCATTCTCCTAATGATGTGATCCCGTTATCAACGACATCCAATGTCCATGTTCAGGAAACCATAACCATCTATTGATCAATGAGCTAGTCAACTAGAGGCTTACTAGGGACATGGTGTTGTCTATGTATCCACACATGTACCTGAGTTTCCTATCAATACAATTCTAGCATGGATAATAAATGATTATCATGAACAAGGAAATATAATAATAACCAATTAATTATTGCCTCTAGGGCATATTTCCAACATTGGCCCCCTAGCTCATTTATTTTTCATGGCTCCGCCACTCCGCGCAACAGCGCACGTGTTCGCCCCCTCTCTCTAAATATCGATCTCGCACTTGTGCATTCCTTCATAGTCTCCCTCCACTCGGCCCCTCGCACCATCTTCTAGCCCCCCACCGGATTTTGCCACATGTACAATCTAGCAGACTCCATGGTTGAACTTAAGCATAATGCACAAACCTCAAAACAACAGTGGTTCTCTTTTGTTCTAGAATATTCTGTATCATAACTGCCCAAACTTTTTTTCTAGTTGAATTGCCATTATTTGTTTTTACTTTATGCTTTACAACGCATAATTCCATGAATCATAAAATAGATTAAGGGGTTCTTTAATTCAAAGGATTATCAAAGGAATTTTGGAGGATTCTAATCATTAGGAATTTTTCCTATTTTGGTTGTTTGATTCGTAGGATTATAAACCATAGGAATTTTTCCATATGATTCATTTGCACTAGATTTCATAGGAAACATCCCGTCCACTCAAACCTCTTTGAAAGAATTCTGCGTTTTTTCTATGCACAATCAAACACTCGTACAATCCTGTAGGATTCAAGACAACATTCCACTATAATCCCATGTTTTTCCTATTCCCGTGTTCTTAGCTTTTTTATAAAAACTAATTGATTTTGAATGAGATGAACTATAAGAATTAAACGAAGGGCTACATCAGGCATATATGACTCAGAGCTTACATGCTATAGTGTGGTATTTATTCATAATTTGGTTGCAAAATCTAATGCGTGCAATGCACGTGTACCTTACTAGTACTTCGAGTATGTGCAAAAGACGTAAATTAGAATACCAATGGCACGCTACACAGTGTCTCTCTTATAGTTCATGAAGCCACGTGGCACATGTGGAGGCGTTGTCGCGACCTCCTTGCATGGATTGATCATAGTGATGTGTTGCTGGTTCCAGAAGAATGTACTCGTCCTCCCTGAGCCATACTGGCGGTACATGCACGAAACGAAGATGTGCACGCACGCCACACACGCACTCATTCCCTCGCACGCACACGCAGGTACATGGGCGGACGCAATTTTGTACCAAGATCCACCCCATGTGATAATTTGACGCGTGTAAAGTCATTCACTTCATTGATGGTCAATTAATACAGCGCATGCAAATTGAGTGGACGTGAGGGCGGAAGAAAGACATTATTACTCCATTGCGCGCATGCGAGTAGTTAAATCGTGGGTTGCTAGTAGTACTTCCATTGGTCTCCTTCGTACTTTGTGCCAATTTTTGACAGTAACATAATATTTATGCATTTGAGCAGTGTAGTACTTGAAATTTATGTTCCGCTAAACTCATAGGGAGTTGTTTCGGGCCTCGAAACCAAAACCATCAATTAATCTTTAGCTTGTTCCCATCACATTCGAAAGCCTGCTCACACCTACTAGTACGTACCAAACCTGAACGTGTTCCCACTATGCAGGTATTAGTACTAGTGCTAGTACTTAGGTTATAAAAAGGGGAACTACCTAACCGAAAATTACTCTACCTTTCCTCCTCATAAGTGCTTCTTCTTCGTCCGTCGTTGCCATGGCCGGTGAGCAGAGCTCTAGGTCGAGAACTACTCGTAACAAGGGAGTGGCAACCAAGGCTGCGGAAAAAAGAGAGGGCTCGCCGCCACACAGAGACCTTGAAAGATCTCTCACGGGCAAGCGATGGCTCCCAGGAGCGCCCTAGCCATGGAGGCGAACATGCCGAGCTGGCGGAGCTGGAGTCGTTATCCCTCGACGACATGCCCGATCAGCTCAATAAGCACCTCAATAAGCAGAAGGAGTTCATCCATGGCTTGATGGAGTTGCTGAAGGAGAGCCTCGATGACATGCCCGCTGAGCTCAATCAGCAGGGGGAGTTGACCGCCGGCTTGGTGATGCTGCTGAAGAAGAGCATTGCCTCGGAGAAGAAGGCGATCGGCAAAATCCTGTGACTTCAGGAGGACAAGGAGAAGCTCTGCCACGAGATCGACCTGTTGAAGGAGAAGAACGCCGGCTGGAAGAAGCTGCATGCGAATAGTAGTTCCTCGATGAAGATGTTGCAGGCCCTCGTCATGGAACAGAAGGAGTTGGCGAAGCTCCGCATCGAGCACCCGGCTGCTGTCAAGGTACGTAATGCGGCCGTGGAACAGATGATGAAGGCTCGCATCGAGAAATCCCACGTCATGGACAGAATGAAGAAGATGGCAGAGGAGACACGCAAGAAGATGGAGGTCGTGGAGGCAATGAAGAAGCAGTTACGACTCCGCGGCAAATTAGATCATTTGGGGTGATAATCTTCCTTCTTCTTTTGCTCCTGTGTTCATCTTTTGCTTCGGGTGTTTCGCCGGACGTGTCACATTCTCTGCGAGGCATGCATAGAACAATGGTTTTTTTAGGGAATGAATAGAACAATGCTAACAATGAGATGACTAGAAAATTAGATCATTTTTATCGCCATATGGCACTGGGCTGCCGTGTTTCGTGCTCCTCCGTCGCAGTACTACTCCAGTGTTAAACTTGAGTATATCGCACGGTTCTTTGCTCCTCCTCGATCAGGTCGTCGGCGCGTTTATACGAGCAGTCAAATCACAAGGCCCCACCTTCCATCAGTAATGAGCCGTCGAATCACAAAGGCCCTCGCCTCTCGTGAAACCGACCAAGCTAGACTGCCCCGCCCTCTAGCCTTTAAAAAATGTATACTTTTGTACAACAGTAGTATCGATGGATTGCGCCATGGAGCAAAACTTGAAATTAAAAAAAGGTGGTACATATAGAGAGCGCTCGTCGCCAAATTATGCATATAGTACTACTAAAAAGGCTACTCACAATAATGGTGTCCAGCACAACCCACCCCTCAAATAAAACTAAGAGGGTGCTTGGATACGTTTTAGTCCCATGACTAAAAGTAGTGGGACTAAAACATGCTAGCCTCACCATGCTTGGATCCAAATACTAAAAAGGCTAAAATCAAGTTAATGAGCATTTATTATCCTCCAAACCCTCCAATCCAGAACTCGCCTGTGTTAAAGGAGAGGAGTTAAATGAGTAGAGAGAGGACTAATCCACATTTTAGTAGGGGTACCCCTGACTAAAAATTTTTAGTCTCAAGACTAGTTTTAGCCCCTCTTTAGTTAGAGGTTCTTGGAACTTTAGCCTCTTAAAGAGACTATTTTTAGTCAGACTAAAATAAGTCCCTTGGATCCAAGCACCCTCTAAGCATCCTGGAATTCTTTGACAAAACTAAGCACCCTGAAATTCTTTGACAACTAAAATGCTGCCTATATGATGTTGGCCATATATATTGTACGTATATAATGTGAAGAAACGAGTGGTAGTACTATACCAACTAAAAGATGAAATGTAAGAAATACTAGTATGTACGTACTGAAGAGTTAAAGTAACAAGAAGAAACATAACATAGTTCTGCTGGGGGCTCAGCACAACACACCCCTCAAATTAAATTAAGCACACCTGAAATTAAACTTTGCAACTATTTCGGTAGACACTGCATTAGAACCACCATGAGCAACGACACTGCCACCTTACTCGGAGTCCTTGTCCACGTCCTCGCCTTCGTCCTTCTCCCTCTTCCTCTTGGCCGATACTTCTTTGCTTGAACCGCACACTTGGTTGTTGCTCTTCATCCAACCCTTGTAGATATTGAAGCAAAGGTAGCCATCCATTGCAGCGTAGTGGATGTGGTCTATATCTAATACATTTCATTGCCATGCATGACGATGAAACGTGTATGGAGGTTTCTCCAGTTTACCGTATGAAGTATGAACCATGGCTCCTGCCAGGGTCAGCATTGAAGGCTGACGAGAGGACACCAGCCAATTCTTCTGGAGGTCGATGGTGTTGCCTACAATGAGGCCTATCCGACGCAGGACTTCTTTGTCGTTACCAAAGTCTATCGTAACGAATTTTACTAGGTTGCTCTCGAGGAAGTCCTTAAAATCCTGGCACTCAATGTCGGCATGGCATATGTGGTACACCAAGCATAAGTCATGCACACAAACCTGGATCACGGTGGGCTTCTTCCTCTCTTCGTCCTTTAGATCCTTCTCTCGTCCCAGGACTATGGTGTACTCAACATCTAGCCCAGCGACCCACTCATCATCTGAGTCTTCGAACATGCGTCTGAAGCGAGAAAGGCATCCTTTCACCGTCGTGGAAGAATGGGTGTAGATGACGTCGAACTCATCGCCGGTGATGGTTCTAACCTTGTAATCACCTCCGATCGTGGAGATTTGGGACACCATGGATTTGGGAGGAGGGTTAGGATTAGTGGAACTGCTGTAATGTGAATGGACGGGATGACTAGGAGCGAACCGCCGTAGTATTGAAGGACGTGTGGGGACAAGTAGGAGTGAACTGCCAGCGTGCGAATGGCAGGGTAGTGGCTTTCCATTCTCCCATGATACGGGCTTCCGAGAGCCCTTGGATCTGAGATCGAACGGTTGCATGGCGTGATTCTAGACCTATGGGTGAATATCCTATCCTGGAGGGTTATTCTGCAAATTTTCAGCAACTTAGCATGTGTCCGTTTGATCTCAGATCCAAGGGCTGCCAGCAGCCCGTATCATGGTCGCGCCTACCACGACCGTCGCGTCGCTCGCGCGGCCGCGCCCTTGAAGATTTAACACGGTGCGTTAGGCTATCTGATGTTGGCATGTCATACATAGTCATCACTTAGTCACTCATACTACAACAAGGTTGGCTATAAGGTTGGCTATAAGTGTATTTTTACTCCTCTCTATCTCTTTCTTCGTATTCCCTCCGTCCCATAATATAAGAATGTTTTTGTTTGACACTAGTGTAGTGCCAAAAACATTCTTATATTATGGGACACACGGAGTACTAGTATTTATTGCATTTGCCAAGGAGTGACCTCTTCCAATGAAATGGTGTTGCTAAGTTTGCTTCATTTAATTAGCTATAGACTCAAAATTGTCTTTTCACCTAGGTACACGCGCTTAGCACCGTTTCTTCCTTGGGTCACCAAACTAGTCTCTCTCTTCTTGATTAACTTGCCACATCAGACTTTATGCCTATGTGGAAAGCTTAAGCACCTGTAGGAGCAAGTAAAAGTAAGCACAATGGTGCACTTTACATGGCATTTTTGCATATGTGGAGGAAAGAGAGGCAAGGAAAAAGTGGAGAAGTGGGCTCTCATGCAAGAGCCAGCCTCTACTACATGGTGGAGCATTGCGAGAGGCACCTGTATGGAGGTGGTCAGGAATCGGGAGACTCACGCTGGTCGTAGCGCCGCAGTTAAAATGATAATGGCAAGTCAAATCACGGGGCCCCACCTGTCCAGCAGTAACTCGCTATCAAATCACACAGCCCTACATTTGCAGCAGCATACTCTCTCGTCTTCTCGCGTCTCTGTCAAACTGACTAGGCGGAACTGCCCCGCCGCCTACCGCGCAGGAAAATCCCCGCCCTCGACTTTTAAATAGTATACAGTATACTAATTTTGTATCCATGGATTGCGCCCGCGCCATGGAGCAAAGCATCTAGAAAATGGCGGTACACATGTACGGAGTATACAGCACGCCCGTCGCGTTCGCGTCGCACCCCAGATGGTCGGTCGGTCTGGCACGCTGCTCTCCGAATGGAACGCGCGTCATATTGCGTTTGCACACACATGTGGGACGGTAATTGAGAATTGACCATAGGCACACTCCCCGGCCCTGCAAGTCGGGTGACTTAATAGAAGAGGGAGACGAGCGATAGTACTAGAGAAGTGTTGTACTACGTTGGTGCCTGGACAATCACTGCAAGACACGGAAGATCAGTTCGTCCATGCATGTGACCAGACTCCAGCAGACATGCCTGGATTGGCTATCGTCTACATATCGTGCATGCTGTGTTGTACATGGTTGTAGTTGTGGTGAGAAATCTAAAAGAAGGTTTCTTGTCATCTCGCAAAATTAGGTGTCATGTGCTTCGGATCACTGCGAGGGTTAAACAGTGACAACTGAGTTGGGCTAGTCATTGGGGGCACATGCACGAACAATGACTACTCGGCTGCCATATAGGTCAAGCCGGCTATGTTAATTAGGACATCTATCGATGGACCCCTTTTCTACGAGTTTATCTTTAATTTGAGCTTTGTTCCTCGTCTAGTTTGTCCGTCAGGATTCATGTTGTCTCCTTTGGGCACTGAGGTTATGATTTCTTGTCATGTGGCATTTTTTCGTGTTATATGTTATAATCCGGCGCTTCAGATCAAAATGACGACAACTGCGCCTCCGGGCACGTGCATGAAGACTTCTCGACAGTCATTGACGAGGTCAAGCCGGCTCCGGTAGACAAAAGAAAACTAGTACTACTCCACTATATAGGCAGGACCCTCCGCGCTTGCTTGCTAGTGTTGCTCTCTTCACACTGTCTCGGGCTCTCCAAATCTAAATACGACAGCGGTGGCCATACTCTCTCTCTCTCTCTGCTCACTGCTGCTCACAGATCCAGCCAGATCCTCTCCGTCGGGGAAGCTGAGAAGGTGCAATGTTCACGCGGTCGTCCTCAGTGACGGCTCTTACCCACTGCTGGGCGCATCCCGATCAGCCTGCCTTGCCGTTCTCTCCCAAGCATCGTTGGTGAGGGAGGGCCTCCGACCCCTTCTTCCTCGCTGCCGTAGTGTGGGCAGATCCGGCCTCCCGCCGCCCACCTAGTAACATCCCGGCGACCATCAGGTATAACTTCCTTCAAAACCGGCCTTGCTCTACTTCCCGAGCTCCTGACGTCGCTGCATTTGTATCTTTTACTATTTCTCAGGCCCCCTCGTAGATAGGATCAATCGGCTGTTTGAAAACCACCTAATTTTTTATGTTTAAGAGGTAAAACTAGTTCATGCACTCGAATCTAGTACTACTTGGTCCAAACAAGGAAGAAAGGGGGTGGGGGTGGGGGAGGATTTGTTACCTGAATCTAGGACTTGGTCGAAAGAGGAAATAATGGGGGCGAAAAGTAGCAGAGACTGGCTATCCAACTGGTCTCTAGGTCTAATAGGGAAATAAAGGGAAATGCACTACAAACTCAATATAAACCCGATCTATTGGTTGAAAAAGGAAAGAAAGTGGGGACTGGGCGACAAGTCAACAGAGTAAGTCCAGCACTAGATTTGCTAGCCTCACACAGTATAAGGTGGCTATACCGAACAAAAATGGGACCAACCCAGATATCCTATTCTGATGTTTGTTGCCCCAAGCCACTCTTATGTAATGCCACTGGTAAAATGTAGCAGTTGCACTGTTAAAAGTAAGGACACGTGTCGGTGTACAAAATGGGGGGTACACTTTTTGTACCCATATGTCTGTGCACGGGCAGTCTGAGCCACGGGCGCCGCCACACCGAGCACGGCAAGGGAGGTAAACCAAGGTAAGGCTGAAGCTGAAGAGAAGCAGAACGACGCCAAGACCAAGACCACAAAGAGCAAAGGGGACAGCTTTAGCTAGCCCGGCAAGATCCTTGCCGTGGCAGCTCGCCCCACACCTACAGAGCGAGGTCACCCTTGAGTCCACTGCCCCCATGGGGGCAAGGATTCGGGAGACATCCCCGTGGTGGCATGCAGATCTTTGTGAAGACATTCAAAACCAGATGCCCACTTAAGAAGGTGATGACCCTTGGCGGGATTCCAGCCAAGAAGGACCACAAGGTCCCCGGCAAGAGTCTTGCCGGGGATGACAGCGAGCGCCACGGCAAGACCCTTGTCGGGGCCCCGGCAAGGCCCTTGCCAAGGACACCCATGGGGCCACCATCAGGCCCGCACCAGCCGCGCCTCCACCGCCGTTCGCATGCAGCTGCCGACCCAACCAGTTGGGCAGGCACCTGCGTGGCGGCATGCAGATCTTCGTGGAGACCCACCACTGCGCCACCTCAGCTGCTTGCCTGCCTACATGGCACCACAAGCACCGCTGGCCAGGGCGCGTGTCAACACAAGAGGGAGCGGCAACGGACGGGACAGGGCTCTCCCCCGTCCCCGATAAAGCAAGGACACCGAAGCAAGACGCATTAAATGCGCCTTGTCATGTAATGCGAGGGATAAACTCGCATTACTGTACCCTTTCCACCTCCTGTGTGCCACGGTGGTGACCCCTTTCCTATAAAAGGAGGCCCGAGGCGACCAGGAGGGGGATTCAGCTTTTTGGAGCTCTTCACGCCCCATAGCTAGCTCAAGAACACTGATATACAATCCACCAAAGCAGGAGTAGGGTTTTACGCATCCTCGTGGCCCGAACCTAGATAAAGGAACCGTGTGCTATCTGTTTGATCCGCTCTTCTCACGACCCCCGCGCCCCGCAACCGTAGTAGGGATTCTTGTGATCCCATAGGTGTCGTTTCACACTGACAACACGTTAAACCAATGTTGTTTTCAATGTAATGCCTCGAGTAATATGAATCAATGGCACTTCTTTGCATGTCCTACTAAAATTTCCCACTAAGATAAGTTGGTTCTTTTTGTTAGAAATGCAACTGTCCTGGTCCGCCTACTCTCCCGTGCCCAAAGTAATGTCGTATTTAACGGTTGTCATAGTTAATCCTAATGCCCACACTAATATCTAGCAATGCCAGTGCTTTAGAAATTGCTACTGTCCTTGTAGGATTGCCATTCAGATAAGGAACATGCTTCTTTTCATTTGATGCATGTTTCATAACTTGTTAGTCACCCTCCTTTCCACCTTTTTTTGTGCAAACAGAGATATACATTTCACGCTCGATCTTAGTTGAACTGCACAAATGATATCCAAATTATAGTTGAGCAATCCAGGAGCTTCACAACCAACCTTGATGTTGCTCAATTTTATTGCAACTAATGAAGAAGAAGCTCTGTGGGTTTAGTTTTCTGATGGAAATGGAACCGGGGCTGGAGCCCTTTTCTTAAATTTTTTTGAAGAAGAAGCTGCTAGCTCACAGGGCATTGCTTCATTTTAGGTGAACTATACCAAAATGTACCATGAATTGAATCATCCATGTTGGTGACTGAAAGAGCCAGCTTCAGCATCCCAGTCTAAGCACCCCCGGCCTCCATCCTTGCGACGCACGGTACACCTCGTTTGCCACCTGCTCGACCCTAGTGTCACTGATAAAATGAAGTAATAATACAGTTAAAATAGAGCGAGTGTCATCTCTATCATTTCATTTCCAATGTAGATAAAGAAAGTGCTTCTCTTTGTTAATGTATGTTTCATCAACTAGTCCCATTGTTAATGTTTAAGCGTTTCTGCAAACTGGGGTGCTTAATTTTCGTTGATATGTACAAAAATAGAGATTTGAATGTCTCAAGGCGCCTCCTTGTACTACCGCTATACACTGATGTTCATCACTGGCAGCAGGTGTATCTGGGAGACTTGGGACGATGTCTAGTATGAGGCGTACTGTATGAGGCATCGCAGGGCCCATCTCGCCCTCGCAGCATGGCATACTATGATACTATCGCAATATTTCTTCTATTTATTTTGTGTGTTTCATCAACTAGTGCCACTATAATGTAATCACGCTTTTTCATTATCTGTGCAAACAGGGTTATTCAGCTGCATTTTGGTGGAACTACACAAATGTACGTATGGAATCGGCATATATGCAGAGTGCGAGGTGTGCGAAGTAAAAACTTACCGACGCCAACCATGCTGCATGCAGCATTGGCATACACCACCACCAGTGGGATGTGTGGCACTCTCTGTGGACGGATCTTTCTCGGCAGCAAATCATCTAACCAAATACTAGTAGCTTATATTGGCAGTTTTCTAGGGAGTACTCTTTTCTGAAAGAAGCACCAATCTATTTTTCTTTATTTGTACATTGTGTCACAACTTTGACCCAAAGGTCCGGAGCTATTTTAGGGTGACTGGCGTAGTACTCGGAGACTGATTGTAAGCATGTTTTTCATTAGCTGTCACATTGATTGTAAGCATGAGCAGGTGGAAGATTAGGTTAGTGCGAAGCTTACCTTAAACCCTACCGCCGCCGTTGAAATGAGGCGAGCGTCGAGGGAACCGCGGAGAATGGCGGGGAAGCGACGTCGCGCCATCCGGCCTCCTCTTGCGGTGGGAGAACGAATACTCATGTGGCTCCGGCTAGCTTTGCACCCTCACGAACGGCACACCATACTCGATCGATTTGTTATCCTCTGGGTGCTCGACCTTCGACCTGTACGCCCACCACCTTCGCCTGACTGTCGCCTCGGGCGAATCTGTCTGCTCCATCACCCAGAGGAGATACTCGATGAACTCAGAGGACTGCAGCATGACTGCCGCCGAGGAGTACATGTACATCGCCGCCCTCATAGCCGCCATCTCGCTCTTTCGCATACATTGCCACATGGCCCGCACCGTCCTCGAAATCTCCCACTCATTGTCAAACCAACTAAGGATCTCCTTCAACCTGGATAACTTTGCCTGGTCGCCACCGACGATCTGCCTGATTCGCTGTTGCATCCTCTCCATAGATGTCCTTTTGAGTGGTCCGGTGCTAGCTTTGGAAGATGGGAGGAGAAACGGTGGTCTTGCAATAGAGAAGAGGGAGAGGTGAGACCATGGTTTTGGAATGGAGATGATGGAGAGGAGAGGAGGTGGTTTTGCAATGGAGAAGATCAGAAGAGGGAGAGGCGAGACGGTGGTTTTGGAATGGAGATGATGGAGAGGAGAGGAGGTGGTTTTGCAATGGAGAAGATCAGAAGAGGGAGAGGCGAGATGGTGGTTTTGGAATGGAGATGATGGAGAGGAGAGGAGGTGGTTTTGCAATGGAGAAGAGGGAGAGGAGCGTGCAGCAGTGATTTAGGATTGGACGAGAGGGCTGGCGCTATGACTGGATCAAAATCAAAATCAATTTACCCTTCAATTAAGAAAGCGACCCGACATTAACTAGTCTCCCTTTTCTTCTGGGTCATAATTGACCATGATTTTCGCACATAAAATATATGTTATACGTTGCAAAAATAATATAATTTGAAAGTACATTTAGATACGAACCAAACGATACAATTTTTGGTGACATGCATTCACATTTTGCTTGTCAAATACAGTACGTGGTCAAACTTTGACCCAAAATACGCAAAACAACAAAAAATACTTCCAAGACCAGCGCCGCTCTTCCGCTCTTCTCCTCTTAAACCACCGCCGCTCCTCTCCTGTTCCAATCTAAATGCAGCGCCACTCCTCTCCTCTTCCAATCTAAATGCAGCGCCACTCCTCTCCTCTTCCATTTCAAAACCACCGCCCCTCCTCTCCTATTCCAGTCCAAAACCAGCGTCGCTCCTCTCCCATTCTGATCCAAAACCAGCGCTGCTCCTCTCCTCTTCCATTCAAAAACCACCGCCGGTGAGTGAAGGTGCTATGGAGAAGTAGATCGATGGAGGAGTACAACTGATACATGAGGATCGTAGATGGCGACCCTGTGAAGCTAGCTAGGATGTTGGAGATACAGTCTTGGTTTGACAACAAGGACCAACTAGCGGCGACGGCGACATCCATGGCCAAATATCTGCAACAGAGCGAAAAGGCGGCAATACTCCCAGAGGGAGTCGTGCCGGAGTACATAGAGCTGCTCCTCTCGGCCATGGAGCAAACGGATTCACCAAATCCGATCGTGAGGGAGTGGTGGTGGGAGTATCGATCCCAGATGGAGCATCCACCAGAGATTGAAGGATCGAGCATCTACAAGGTGTCGTTTGTGAGGGTGTCCTGCCAGAGCGAGCCGGTGGAGTCTTCGTCGACCGAACCCAACTGCAAGAGGAGAAAAGCAGTTGGCCCGATGACGCTTCCCCGCCATCGTCTCCCTCGCCGTTCATATCGTCTCACGGGGCGGCTGTCTACCGCCGACGAATAGGAGGGGACTGCCCCCCAGCCCAATAGTCGGGCAGGTTGTGAATTGTCAGGAGGAGCTTAGGGTTGTCAGTATTTGCAGGTTGTGAATTGTGTTTTGTGTTGTGTATTTTGAGAGTACTTTTAGATATGAATGTCTTTTGAATTTCAGATTTGCAGTATTGAGCATATGAAGTATTTTATGAATTCTAGAGATCTATTTTTAGCACTTAAAAAAATGTAGTTTCATAGGAGTATAAAAGTGCAGACAATGTGACTCTCAGAGAAGAAACTGCAAGTTTCAGTTTCAGATAAGAAACTGCAACTTTCAGAGGCAGAGCATTTATATTAACACGGCGTTTTCAAACAGGGTTAACATCATGTTGGAAGTTTTATTCATGGTCGAAAATGGAACTACCAGCCAGTTAACATCATGTTGATCAACATTCGTGCATAGCACATCTTCATATGATGCACAGTCAAAATGCCCACACAATGTTGAGTGTGCGAAACACAGAGAAAATGAGGGATGAAGTTTTTGCAAGTGTTGGACGTGGTTTTGGGCTGCCCCGTCTAGGCTTTCATTTTTAACATGCGCAGCCCACGACCTCGGATGGGAGGTCCATAGGCCTGTTTGTATTTTCTTTGGGCCGTCATGTATCGACCGGCCTATGGACCTCCCATCTGAGGTTTTATTTTTGGCAGCCCAATTTATGTATTTTTTTGAAGAAAACGCAGAGGTCTGTTCTATTTTTCTATATAAGAATAGGAACGCCAGGTCCAACTTATGTTTCCCTTCTAACTATATTATATATATTTAAATTATTTTATATGTTATTATATATTATTTTTATTGTCATCATATATTTAACAGATACTTACATATGTAAGAAAACAATATCCCACATCTTATTAACTTATAAAAATAATTTCTTAACAAATAAAATCCTGGATTGTTTTGGCACGAAAATCCTAGTGGTTGTGTACAAAAGCTTGGTAAGATTTAAGGACGAATGTAATAATATCACTTATTATTTAAATATATTTATAACAAAATGCTCAGCCCCTTTTTATTTTTTGATAACATTGCTGGCCCAACCCAACATTATAATTAGAATCAGCCCAGCAAAATTGTGTATTTCAAGAAAGTGCAAATGGCTTGTAATTTTTTAGGAAATAAAATAAATGGGCCGCATGGACGCTACATTATTTGTTCACCCAGCCCAGCTAATGGTTGTAATTCAAAAAAAAGATCAAATTGACTGTAAATTCTACCGCACAAAAAAAGACTGTAAATTCTGAAAAAATGGGTTGAATATGTGCCACATTTTTGGAGGCTGAAATGTGGGCCAATAGGTCGAATCCAACGCAAGTCGTTGTCAATTTAGTCAACAAATGATTCTGACATGTTAGCCGTTGGATTTACATCCAACAACCGGCATCCATCTTCAATCTCTCGTCTTCTTCCTCCAGCACCGCAGGGACCACCTCCCGCCTCCTGCTGCTAGCAGCTCTGCTTAGCACACTTCGCTATGAAGCGCTACTCCACCGTTGGCCAGGCCATCCCTCCACCCCTCCACACCTCCTGTTCTTCTCCACCGACTGCCGAACCACACCGCACTAGAACCAGTTAACCCTCGTACACCTCTCCGTTTGCGACTCTACTCCCGCGTCTTCCCATCTCCGGCTCGTTGCTGTCCGTGGCCTCGCCATCGTCCACCACCTTGGATGCGCTCGGCGCAGTTTGGTCAACGTGGTCAACGAACGACACCATCGGAAGTAGACTGTGCGTGGAGAGGCTGACAGCTGGGTCCACGGCCGTACACAAGGAAATGCCTCCTTATTACGCGCAAAATAATGATTCCTCCACCTGACATCTGGGACACACCGTAAGGGCCTCTGTATTTCGCGAAAATAACGTGCCCCCCGCTGACATGTCGAACCCACCAGCTATCTTCGCATGCAAGGAAGTGCCTCCTTATTACACAAAAAAATGAATATTCCCCCTGCCAGCTGGAACCCAGCATAGTGGGAGGCTGACTTGTGGGCCTACCAAGTTGACGGGGACGGAGGGCTTTGTCAACTTAGTCAATATGAATGATTCTAGCTCCTGTTATCGTACGATGTTCATCCAACGTCGTAGTGCTTCTTCAACCTCTGGTCTTCTTGCTCCAGCCGCCCAAACCAGCGGTGGTCGTGCCGCGTGCTCCTGCCTCCCATGGCCGGCTGTGATGCCGCGGAGGCCTCACCACCCTCTACTACTCCCACCGCTGGCCAGGCCATCCCTCTACTCACCCACACCCCCTGTTATTCTGCGGCGACAGCAGCCTCACCCTGCAGCCGAACCAGTGAACCCTCGTACTCCTCTTCGCGTGGGCATCCACTGCCGCGTCTTCCCCGGCTCCGAGTCGTCCCCTTCCTAGTCCTCGTTGTCGTCCACCGCCGTGGTGCTCTCGGCGCGGCGTGGTCAATGTGGTCAAGGAACGACTTCCATCAGACGTGGACTGTATGTGGAGAGGCTGACAGCTGGGTCCACGGCCGTAGCAAGGAAGTGCCTCCTTATTACGCGCAAAATAATGATTCCTCCACCTGACAGCGGGGACCCACCGGATGGGCCATCGTATTTCGCAAAAAAAACGTTTCCCCCTAACTGCTGGGACCCACCAGCTACATCTTCGCACGCAAGGAAGTGCGTCCGGGCAAAAAAACGATTCGCCCCCCTGACTGCTGGGACCCACCAGCTACATCTTCGCATGCAAGGAAGTGCGTCCGGGCAAAAAAAAACAATTCGCCCCCCTGACTGCTGGGACCCACCAGCTACATCTTCACACGCAAGGAAGTGCCTGACAGTCGGGACCCACGTGGTCGAAGCGTACGTAGCATTGTCATTCTGGTCGCGAACGTGTACATACATACATACTGGTAGATGTAGAGGCATGCACGTGTCGTAGTAGAGGCGCACACGTAGCATGTACACGTACGTCAGCGGCCAGGGTGCAAGAAAGAAAATACAGCCACGTATGTGTACATACGGGCGGGGTCTCGAACGCCTACTCGCGCATATGTACGGCCAGGGCTCGTGTACATGGCTGGGTGGAACAGAGAAACAGCGTCGTCGTCGTGTTCATGGGGAGGCAACGAAATGCATCGTGTTCATGGGGAGGGGTGTGGCGTACCGCAAAACAGAGGAAACGGACCTCCTACAGTCGAAACGGGGGTCATGTTGATTGGGAGGAGTGTGGCGTACCGCAAAACGGAGGAAGCGGACCTCCTACGGTCAAAACGGGGGTCCTGTTGATCGGGAGGGGTGTGGCGTACCGCAACGGAGGAAACGGACCTCCTA
>NC_041380.1:439442126-439474643 GCF_002162155.2 Triticum dicoccoides
GACCTCCTATGGTCAAAACGGGGGTCCTGTTGATCGGGAGGGGTGTGGCGTACCGCAAAACAGACGAAACGGACCTCCTACGGTCGAAACGGGTGTCCTGTTGATTGGGAGGGGTGTGGCGTACCACAAAACAGACGAAACGGACCTCCTACGGTCGAAACAGGGGTCCTGTTCATCGGGAGGGGTGTGGCGTACCGCAAAACGGGACTCCACGGGGTACTGTTCATCTCCACCGTCGACCTCCTCTAGCCACCACAGGCTACCGTCGACCTCCTCCAGCCTCCACGAGCTCCTGTTCATCCAGCCTCCACCGCGCGCTACTCCACCGACTACTGTTCAACCACCCCTCCACGGGCACCCCTCCATCGTCTACTGTTCATCCAGCCCTTCACACCACGGGGTCCTGTTCAACCACCCATCCACCGTCTACTGTTCATCCAGCCCTCCACATCACGGGGTCCTGTTCATCCAGAGGAAACGCCACCGCTCACTGTTCATCCAACCCCCCTCACAACGCTCACTGTTCATCCAGTCGATCGGCTTCAGTTAGCAGCAGTAGCGAAGGAATCGCTCGATTAGGTTCAGTTAACAGCCATCGATCGATCGCTCGGGTTCAGTAACGCATAGCCTGCAGTGCAATCGCTTGGGTTCAGTTAGAGCCCAATGCCTCGCTCGGGTTCAGTTAGAGCCGACACCTCGCACACACGCGCGTACGTGTACAAGAGAAACGCGCATCGCTCAGCCCCGACCTCCCACCGTAACCGGGAACTCCCCGAAATTTTCCTCGCCCTCGCTTCTACAATGGTTTTTTCGGTCATGGACGGCCCAAAGAATGTCATGCAACTGCGTCTCCGGCCCGCCCAGGATGAAAAGCCCATTTTCTGTCATGATTTTTTGTCATAGAAGTAGGAGCCCACCACATCTATGATGATACCGGGTTTTGTCACAATTATCTTCATAGAAGTGTCATATGTATGAAAGAAAAAATTTCCGTTCGGCCCAAAATGTCACGGATGTGTCTTTTTTTTGTAGTGAGCCAAAGACCCACACTTATTCTCCTCCGGTCCCTTCCTTCTGTCGGCACCACTTCAACCATGGCCTCCTGGCGCTCCGAAGCTCTCTTGGACGTACTGTCGCAGGAGCAGACGAGGGACATCGGCGGCTCCGCTCCGGGCGCGCTCCAAAGCTCTCTTCGACGTACTGTCGCAGGAGCAAAGGAAGGAGATCGCCGGCACCCCCGGCCACCCTCCGCTGCCACGACCACGAAGCTGGCGCGCGTGCGCGGGCGCAGCCGGCAGCGAGGAAGAGTAGTACACGGTAGGTCGCCGCCGCTCTGGTCCCGGGAAGGCCATCACTACTCCACTCAGTCGACGCCAAGCTTGGTGGGGTAAACATCGGCGGCCGATTAGCCGCTTGACGGCGACGTGGAGGTGGAAATCTTCAGAACCTTGTGCTCCGGAGGAGGAGGTTATCGAGGCGGATGAGGAGGAGGCAAAGGCAATGGCCGGCTTTCTCGGGTTCATGGCCGGACATGGTGGTCGGGCGCCGGCGATCGTTTAGATTAGGTTTACAGTAGGTTTTAGTATGGTTTGTGCGAAATATGTAATGAATTTTGTCCAGTTTGTAGGAACAGTTTTCGGAATGTAATGATTTTCATCCGGTTAATTTGAAATTTGCTTTGTTTGCATGAATTTCGTCCAGTTAGTTCATATAGTTGTCGAAAGGTATGCGGGCAGCATCGGATGGCATCCATCAGTGTCCTCGGACAGATGCCGGTGTAAATTTGTGGGCCAGCGCTGGAGATGCCCTAACTATCATGCTATAATCGCTAACAATCCTCCATTATTTGGCAGGGAACAGTTATCCCTCGATCAAAATTAGATCCACGGTGTTTCGCACTCCTCCCGCATAAGAGTGTAAACTCTTGCTTACATAAAAGTGGAGCAAGTGGACGGCAGTGTAGCACGTCATATCACTCGAACTAGCCCGCCTAATGAGCGGGAACGCATCGCCCTCGTCATTTTGTTCTGGATTTCTATCGATCGATCGCGCGAAAATGTTACGCTTCACAAGTTCTAAAGGAAAAGGCGGCACACTTATGACTCGTACGCGTCGCAACCCCGACAGTCCAGCTCGCACGCCGCTCACCAGAGGGGACACGCGTTGTCTTGCAATTTCACTGACCTATGGGACCGTAATTGAATAAACCATCGATAGCCGAAATCTAATCGCTCGGTGGGCGTCGGCTGAGAAGAGAGAAACGGGGGAGGGAGAAGAGATCGCTCGCGCGCCGCGCACGGACTCCAAGAAATATATGGTGATAATGTGAGGTGGGCCATGCTGGAGTCTGGACCGCTTCCAGAGCCCGCTCTCACCGCCCTGGCCCCTCAAGACGCCAGCTGCCCGCCGCATGCATGCATAGCAAGTAGTACTCCTTATGTGGAGGAGAGAGAGGCATTGACAAAGTCAAGGAGTGGGCTCTGCAAGAGCCCGTCTCTACACGTGCTCCTAGGTATAAAAAAATAATTCTAAAAAAGGCATAAAAACAATTGTGTCTTAAAAAAAGAAAGGTAAAAAACATTTGAGAGGAAATAGATAGAGAGAAAGTGAGAAAAAGTTGTAACCTGGGCATTACATGAGGAAGGAGGGAGTGGTGCACATGCCAAGTTCACTGGGCTGCCGTGTTTCACACCCCTCCGTTGTAACAGTGGAGACAATAGCTTTCATAAAAAATAAACAATGAATACTCGTTGCTCGTCCTCTATATCGGAAAGAATACTTTCATTCGCCGACATGTGGGACGTCGACCATCCTGGTCCACCTGCCATGCACAAAATTATCCTGGTCTACCCCGGTCGTATCGCAGGCCCAGCCTTTCCCACTGTAAGTTGTTCGGACGAAGGAACCACCATGACTTTGTTGAATTCCGCTTCTTCAAGAAAACTTACTGTACCCGCAATACTGCTACCACCCGTGAAGACTGGACGACACTGTACCACGTCATATCACTAAAACCCACTAGGCCAAACTAGCCCGCCTAGGTCATCTATTTTGGAACAGAGGGAGTACGTCTCTGCACTGCTATGATTTTGTGTTGCACGTTCTCTGTACTTTTGCTACGATTTTCCTACCCTATGAACCAAATGAGGCTTGAATGTAATTCGACTATTGTCTGAGCGATCGCTAAGCCTGCAATTTTAGGAGCTAGGGCTATTGGTCGATCGATGAGGGATAAGTATAAGTGTACCACGAGCTCATCAGCCCCAACGTTTCTCTTCGGTGAGTGTTTTGCAAGTACTATAGCTCGCATAGTAGCTAGCCTACTAACACCAAGAATCATCAAACAAGCCCTGCTGATATGATAAACAGTTCAAACTTACATCTAAGCATGCCATATATTACATCAAAAGCTGGTGAGGATACATCTGTTTCCATAACTCGGAGAGGGTTCGCATGATTCATCGCATGATTCACTATCAAACAAAAGTAGAAAGATCTGCCCACACAAGACAGTGCACTAGCCCTAAGATGGTTTGATAACACACATCGTTCTAGTAATTAAACACAGGGCAATGCAAACTACCCTGAAGGATTAGCGCGACCAACTATTTCTTGTCATCGATCTCTCGGGCAATGACCACGGCACGGACAGCAGCATGGGAATCGATTTCTGGGGCGATGTCCACAGGACTGACCGCGACATAGGAATTGATCTCTGGGGCGATGTCCACAGGATGGACAGCGGCATTGGAATCGATCTCTGGGGCGATGCCAACAGGACGGGCCACGACATCGGAATCATCAAGGACGTCCACCGGCACCTGCACAACCCTAACATATTAGCAAGCATATTGCAAATAATCAAAAACCACAACTATGGTAATAAGCCATTATTTTTTACCTTGTGCGGCTCACCTGGGGATCTCATCCCTCCGGAGGCCATCTCCTCGTCCTCGATGGGGGCCATCACCTTGCCAGGGGAATACTTCTTCTCAACGGTGACTATCTCCTCAAACTCGGTCTTGAGCCTCACATAGGTGGCAATCAGAGTTCCTGGGGTAGGCACGGTGGGGCCCTTGCTATTAATCCAACTTTCTTTGAGGAGTTCGTCCGCCAATGTCCTCAACTCTTTGGCCAGTGCTTGTTTCTTGGAGTTCTTCGTCTCCATGGGTTGGCCCGCCAACATGGTCAACTCGTTGCTCGGTGCTCGCTTCCTAGAGATTGCTGTCTCCAGTGGGTTGTCCGCCGGCAACTCTTTGCCTAGTGCTCCAGGATCCATCAATGAACTGACAAACAAAAAGCAATCAAAAGGAAACCACAATCGCAATGAAAACGGGAAAAAGAATAGGATGTGAGAATCGGTCGGTGCTTCACAAAAAGAAGATTCTTGGAATGAAAATATAGCATCATAACTGATTCGCCCACCTTTCCTTCGTCGGTACAGAAGAAAAATGGCAGAAGTGACTAGCCCGGAGTGAGGTTTTCTTCAAGAAATGGAAGAAAGGGCTTGAACGAGCGTTCCAGTGAAATGATGGTTCCTTCGTCCAGTCTAACTTGGAGGCCACCTTACCACTGCTGGTAAAGGTGTGGGTTCTGTGATATGACGGGTCATGACAGCCACACCGGGGTGACAAGTGAGTCTCGACTGTAGCACCTCGCTGTGATTTGGTGGATGGCTGATACGTCTCCAACGTATCTATAATTTTTGATTGCTCCATGCTATATTATCTACTGTTTTGGACCATATTGGGCTTTATTTTCCACTTTTATATTACTTTTGGGACTAACCTATTAACCCGAGGCCCAGCCCAGAATTGTTGTTTTTTGCCTATTTCAGTGTTTCGAAGAAACAGAATATCAAACGGAGTCCAAACGGAATGAAACCTTCGGGAATGTGATTTTCTCATCAGATATGATCCAGGAGACTTGGAACCTCCGTCAAGAAAGCCACGAGGCGGTCACGAGGGTGGAGGGCGCGCCCCCTGCCTCGTGGGCCCTTCGAAGCTCCACCGACGTACTCCTTACTCCTATATATACCTACGTACCCCCAAACGATCAGATACGGAGCCAAAAACCTAATTCCACCACCGCAACCTTATGTACCCACGAGATCCCATCTTGGGGCCTATTCCGAAGCTTCGTCGGAAGGGGAATTGATCATGGAGGGCTTCTACATCATCACCATAGCCCCTCTAATGAAGTGTGAGTAGTTTACCTTAGACCTTCGGGTCCATAGTTAGTAGCTAGATGGCTTCTTCTCTCTTTTTGGATCTCAATACAATGTTCTCCCCCTCTCTCGTGGAGATCTATTCGATGTAATCTTCTTTTTGCGTTGTGTTTGTTGAGACCGATGAATTGTGGGTTTATGATCAAGATTATCTACGAAGAATATTTGAATCTTCTCTGAATTCTTTTATGTATGATTGGTTATCTTTGCAAGTCTCTTCGAATTATCAGTTTGGTTTGGCCTACTAGATTGGTTTTTCTTGCAATGGGAGAAGTGCTTAGCTTTGGGTTCAATCTTGCGGTGTCCTTACCCAGTGACAGAAGGGGCAGCAAGGCACGTATAGTATTGTTGCCATCAAGGATAACAAGATGGGGTATTTATCATATTGCATGAATTTATTCCTCTACATCATGTCATCTTGCTTAAGGCGTTACTCTGTTTTCATTAACTTAATACTCTAGATGCATGCTGGATAACGGTCGATGAGTGGAGTAATAGTAGTAGATGCAGGCAGGAGTTGGTCTACTTGTCTCGGACTTGATGCCTATATACATGATCATACCTAGATATTCGCATAACTATGCTCAATTCTATCAATTGCTCAATAGTAATTTGTTCACCCACCATAGAAATACTTATGCTCTTGAGAGAAGCCACTAGTGAAACCTATGGCCCCGGGTCTATTCTCATCATATCAATCTTCCATCACTTTATTATTGCTTTGCTTTTTTACTTTGCCTTTTATTTTACTTTGCATCTTTATATCAAAAATACCAAAAATATTATCTATCATCTCTATCAGATCTCACTCTCGTAAGTGGCCGTGAAGGGATTGACAACCCCTAATTGCGTTGGTTGCGTTGAGCTATTTGTTTTGTGTAGGTACGAGGGACTCGCGCGTGGCCTCCTACTGGATTGATACCTTGGTTCCCAAAAACTGAGGGAAATACTTACGCTACTTTGCTGCATCATCCTCTCCTCTTCGGGGAAATCTAACGTAGTGCTCAAGAGGTAGCAAGAAGAATTTCTGGCGCCGTTGCCGGGGAGTCTATGCAAAAGTCAACATACCAAGTACCCATCACAATCCCTATCTCTCGCACTACATTATTTGCCATTTGCCTCTCGTTTTCCTCTCCCCCACTTCACCCTTGCCGTTTTATTCGCCCTCTCTTTTCCGTTTGCCTTTTTCTCGTTTGCTTTTTGTTTGCTCGTGTGTTGGATTGCTTGTTAGTCTCGATGGCTCTACCTAGATTTGGTGATCTTCACCTTAAAAGGTTGGAAGAGATTGAAAGCAACGTTAGGAGTTTTATGGTTTTTCAATTTGAGCATAATAGTTTATTTAGAAACGAGCTTAAAGAACAAAAAAGTTTTATGAGTTATATGAATAAAGAGCTCGATGATATGTCTAAACAATTTGATGGTATAAGATCTCAAATTGCTCATCTTGAGAAGTTAACTGCTGAAATTTCGGATAAACAGACTACCTTAGTCAATAAGATGGCCGCTAAACCGAATCCTTATGAAAATCAAGATGAAGATCTAAAAGTTATTGATGTGTCCCCTATCAAATCTTTGTTTTGCAATATGAATCTTGATGAAACTGAATATGATCTACCCTTACCTAGACGTCGTTCCAAAAATTCGGAGTATTTAGATCTTGATGATGAAATTGATAAAAGTGGAATTGAAAAGAATAAAAACCTAGATGTTGCTAAACCCACTATTTTGGATTTCAAGGAATTTAATTATGAAAGTTGCTCCTTAATTGATTGTATTTCCTTGTTGCAATCCGTGCTAAATTCTCATCATGCTTATAGTCAAAATAAAGCGTTTACTAAACACATCGTTGATGCCTTGATGCAATCTTATGAAGAAAAACTTGAGTTGGAAGTCTCTATCCCTAGAAAACTTTATGATGAGTGGGAACCAACTATTAAAATTAAGATTAATTATCATGAATTTTATGCTTTATGTGATTTGGGTGCTAGTGTCTCCACTATTCCCAAAACTTTGTGTGATTTGCTAGATTTCCGTGATTTTGATGATTGCTCTCTAAACTTGCACCTTGCAGATTCCACTATTAAGAAACCTATGGGAAGAATTAATGATGTTCTTATTGTTGCAAATAGGAATTATGTGCCCGTAGATTTTATCGTTCTTGATATAGATTGCAATCCTTCTTGCCCTATTATTCTTGGTAGACCTTTCCTTAGAACGATTGGTGCGATTATTGATATGAAGCTTTCCCTTAAAGAAGGGCATGTAACACTTCCCTAGGAAGAAAATAAAATTACCGTATGAATCTATTATTAGAGCCACTTATGGATTGCCTATCAAAGATGGCAATACCTAGATCTATCCTTGCTTTTATGCCTAGCTAGGGGCGTTAAACGATAGCACTTGTTGGGAGGCAACCCAATTTTATTTTAGTTTTTGCTTTTTGCTTATGTTTAGTAATAAAAAATCCATCTACCTTCTGTTTAGATGTGGTTTTATCTTTTAATTAGTGTTTGTGCCAAGTTAAACCTATAGGATCTTCTTGGATGATAGTTATTTGATCTTGTTGTAATTTCCAGAAACTTTCTGTTCACAAAAACAATTGTTAAAAATCACCAGAACGTGATAAAATAGTGATTCAAATTGCTTCTGATCAATAAACAAATTTCCTAGGTCTTACTATTTTTTATGGTTTTTTTGGAGTTCCATAAGTTTGCGTTAGTTATAGATTACTACAGACTGTTCTGCTTTTGACAGATTATGTTTTTCGTGTGTTGTTTGCTTATTTTGATGATTCTATGGCTAGTAAAATAGTTTATAATCCATAGAGAAGTTGGAATACAATAGGTTTAGCACCAATATAAATAAATAATTAGTTCATTATAGTACCTTTAAGTGGTCTTTTGTTTTCTTTCGCTAACGGAGCTCACGAGATTTCTGTTGAGTTTTGTGTTGCGAAGTTTTCAAGTTTTGGGTGAAATCTTTTGATGGATTATGGAACAAGGAGTGGCGATAGCCTAAGATTGGGGATGCCCATGGAACCCCCAATATAATCCAAGGACACCAAAAAGTCAAAGCTTGGGGATGCCCTGGAAGGCATCCACTCTTTCGTCTACTTCCATCGGTAATTTTACTTGGAGCTATATTTTTATTCACCACATGATATGTGTTTTGCTTGGAGCGTCTTGTATGATTTTAGTCTTTGCTTTTTAGTTTACCACAATCATCCTTGCTTTACACACCTTTTTAGAGAGCCATACATGTATTGGAATTTGATAGAATACTCTATGTCCTTCACTTATATCTTTTGAGCTTTATAGTTTTGCTCTAGTGCCTCACTTATATATTTTAGAGCACGGTGGTGGATTTGTTTTATAGAAACTATTGATCTCTCATGCTTTACTTAGATTATTTTGAGAGTCTTAAATAGCAAGGTAATTTGCTTAATAATAATAATATGCTTGGTATTCAAGATTTGTAAAACTTTCTTTTGAGTGTGTTGAATACTAAGAAAGGATTGACGCTTGATAATTGTTCTGAGATATGGAGGTGATAATATCAAAGTCGTGCTAGTAGAGTAATTGTGAATTTGAGAAGTGCTTTTGTTGAAGTTGGCAAGTCCTGTAGCATGCATGTATGGTAAATGTTATGTAACAAATTTGAAACATGAGGTGTTATTTGATTGTCCTCCTTATGAGTGGCGGTCGGGGACGAGCGATGGTCTTTTCCTACCAATCTATCCCCCTAGGAGCATGCACGTAATGCTTTAGTTTTTTATGACTTGTAGATTTTTGCAATAAGTATATGAGTTCTTTATGACTAATGTTGAGTCCATGGATTATACGCACTCTCACCCTTCCATCATTGCTAGCCTCTTCGGTACTGTGCATTGCCCTTTCTCACATTGAGAGTTCACTAGAAAAAAAGACACATCCACGACATTTTGGGCCGAACGAATTTTTTTTGTCATACATATGACACTTCTATGACGATAATTGTGACAAAACCCGGTATCATCATAGATGTGGTGGGCTCCTACTTCTATGACAAAAAATCATGACAGAAAAATGGGCTTTTCGTCCTGGGCGGGCTGGAGACGCAGTTGCATGACATTCTTTGGGCCGTCCATGACGGAAAAAACCATGGTAGAAGCGAGGGGGAGGAAAATTTCGGCGAGTTCCCGGTTACGATGGGAGGTCGGGGGCCGAGCGATGCGCGTTTCTCTCGTACACGTACGCGCGTGTGTGAGAGGCGTTGGCTCTAACTGAACCCGAGCGAGGCGTTGGGCTCTAACTGAACCCGAGCGATTGCACTGCAGGCTACGCGTTACTGAACCCGAGCGATCGATCGATGGCTGTTAACTGAACCCGATCGAGCGATTCCTTGGCTACTGCTGCTAATTGAAGCCGATCGATGTTGCCTCTGGATGAACAGTGAGCGTTGCAGGGGGGGTGGATGAACAGTTCCCGGTGGGGTTGGATGAACAGGACCCCGATCGATCGAGCCGGTTGGGGCTGGATGAACAGGACCCTATGGAGGGGTGGATGAACAAGACCACCCCATGGGGGGTAGGATGAACAGTAGACGATGGAGGGGTGCCCGTGGAGGGGTGGTTGAACAGAACCCCGTGGTGTGGAGGGCTGGATGAACAGTAGACGGTGGAGGGGTGGTTGAACAGTAGCCGGTGGAGTAGCGCGCGGTGGAGGCTGGATGAACAGGAGCCCGTGGAGGCTGGAGGAGGTCGACGGTGGATGAACAGTAGCTCGTGGAGGCTGGAGGGGGTCGACGGTGGAGATGAACAGTATCCCGTGGAGTCCCGTTTTGCGGTACGCCACACCCCTCTCGATGAACAGGACCCCCGTTTTGACTGTAGAGCTCCAACACAAGTCCGTTTCCTCCGTTTTGCGGTATGCCACACCCCTCCCGATCAACAGGACCCCCGTTTCGACCGTAGGAGGTCCGTTTCCTCGGTTTTGCGGTACGCCACACCCCTCCCAATCAACATGACCCCTGTTTCAACCGTAGGAGGTCCGTTTCCTCCATTGTGCGGTACGCCAGACCCCTCCCGATGAACAGGATCCCGTTTCGAACGTGGCCGGTCTGTTTCCTCCGTTCTGCGGTACGCCAGGCCTCGTTTCCATCGCCTGTTCCGTCCAAGCCCTCCCGATGAACACCACCATGCATTCTATTCCGACCCAGCCGCGTTGCCTCCCGATGAACACGACGCATTCCGTTGCCTCCCCATGAACACAACGACGACGCTGTTTCTCCGTTCCGACCCAGCCATGTCAACGAGCCCTCGCCGTACGTACGCGCGAGTAGGCATTCGAGACCCCGCCCGTATGTACACATACGTGGCCGTATTTTCTTTCTTGCACCCTGGCCGCTGTACGTACGTGTACATGCTACGTGCGCGCCTCTACTATGACACGTGCGCGCCTCTACTACGACACGTGCGCGCCTCTACATCGACCAGTATGTACGTACACGTTCGCGACCAGAATGACAACGCTACGTACGCTTCGACCAGGTGGGTCCCGACTGTCAGGCACTTCCTTGCCTGCGAAGATGTAGCTGGTGGATCCCAGCAGTCAGGGGGAAACGTTTTTTTCGCGAAATACAGTGGCCCATCCGGTGGGTCCCAGCTGTCAGGTGGAGGAAACATTATTTTTCGCGTAATAAGGAGGCACTTCCTTGCTGCGGCCGTGGACCCAGCTGTCAGCCTCTCCACGTACAGTCCACGTCCGATGGAAGCCGTTCCTTGACCACGTTGACCACGCCGCGCCGAGAGCACCAGGGCGGTGAACGATGGCGAGGCCTAGGAAGGGGACGACGGGGAGCCGGGGAAGACGCGACAGTGGAAGCCCCCGCACGCACGGAGAGGAGTACGAGGGTTCACTGGTTCGGCTGCGGTGTGAGGCTGCCGTCGCCGCAGGGCCTGGCCAGCGGTGGAAATAGTAGGGGGCGGTGAGGCCTCCGCGGCAGCACAGCCGGCCACGGGAGGCAGGAGCATGTGGCACGATCGGCGCTGCTTTGGACGGCTGGAGCAAGAAGACCAGAGGTTGAAGAAGCACTACGACCGTTGGATGGACATCGTGCGGTCACTGGAGCTAGAATCGTTCATATTGACTAAGTTGACAAAGCCCTTCATCCCTGTCAACTTAGTAGGCCCCAAGTCAGCTTCCCACCAAGGTGGGTCCCAGCTAGCCGAGGGAGTATTCATTTTTTTGTGCGTAATAAGGAGGCACTTCCGGTGGGTCCGAGCTGACAACGGGGGGAACGTTTTTTTGCGAAATACGGTGGCCCGTCCGGTGGGTCCCAGCAGTCAGGGGGAAATGATTTTTTTTGCAAAATACTGGTGGCCCGTCCGGTGGGTCCCCGCTGTCAGGTGGAGGAATAATTATTTTGCACATAATAAGGAGGCACTTCCTTGCTGCGGCCGTGGACCCAGCTGTCAGCCTCTCCACGTACAGTCCACGTCGGATGGAAGTCGTTCCTTGACCACGTTGACCACGCCGTGCCGAGAGCACCAGGGCGGTGGACGACGGCGAGGCCTAGGAAGGGAACGACACGGAGGTAGGGAAGACTCGGCAGTTGTTTCCCACGCTGAGGGGAGTACGACTGTACGAGGGTTTACTGGTTCGTCTGCCGTCGCCGGAGAATAACAACAGGTGTGGGTGAGTAGAGGGATGGCTAGGCTGGCGATGGGAGTACGGTGGGGCGGTGAGGCCTGCGCGGCAGCACAGCCGGCCCCGGGGAGGAGGGAGCAGGCAGTCTCGCCGGCGCTTGTTTGAGCGGCTGGAGCAGGAAGAGCAGAGATTGAAGAAGCACGACAGCCGTTGGATGGACATCCAACAGTCACTGCTTGTGCATCAACCTTTTTTTAGGAAAGCCTCAAATCTGTGGAAAGCATACAACCCATCTGCCATTATTTCTAATAATTTTCAGCCCATTTGCTAATTCTTAAGGTTTTTTTGGAGCCCATATCCTTTTTGTTAGCATTACAGCCCAATTTGTGGCCACGGTTAAAAAATTCTACGAAATTTTGCATATTTCGGTGTGGTCCGAACTGTTTTTAATCCCGAAATTTCGACTCACATTCAAACTGATTTTAAAAATAAAGTATATCAATATAAAATCCAACAAATTCTCCACGTATAAAAATTAATGTAATTTAAAATCTTGAAATGAAAAAAAGATATTTGAAACTAATTGCCGGTTTGATGTGTTTTAAAAATGTACATCCCATTTCTCATTACTGATGGGCCATTTTCTCGGCCAGCCGAATGAAAGCTCTCCTTGTCTTGAAAGATTTGCAGCCCAACAGGCCTGACAAAGTGACTTGCTTGGCAAATCACAAAAAAACTGGGTTGTGGCCATGGACCCAGCTGTCAGCCTCTCCACGTACAGTACTCTTCCGATGGAAGTCGTTCCTTAACCACGTTGACCACGCCGCGCGGAGAGCACCGGCGGTGGACAACGGCGAGGCCTAGGAAGGGGACGACGCGGCAGTGGAAGCCCGCGCGGAGAGGAGTACGAGGGTTCACTAGTTCGACTGCGGTGTGAGGCTGCCGTCACCGCTGGGCCTGGCCAGCGGTGGGAATAGTAGGGGCGGTGAGGCCTCCGTGGCACCACAGCCGGCCACGGGAGGCAGGAGCATGCGGCACGATCGGCACTGCTTTGGGCGGTTGGAGCAGGAAGACCAGAGGTTGAAGAAGCACTACGGCCGTTGGATGGACATCGTATGGTCACTGGAGCTAGAATCGTTCATATTGACTAAAGTTGACAAAGGCCCCCGTCCCAGTCAACTTAGTAGGCCCACAAGTCAGCCTCCTACCATGGTGAGTCCCAGCTAGCAGGGGGAGTATTCATTTTTTTTGTGCGTAATAAGGAGGCACTTCCGGTGGGTCCGAGCTGACAGCGGTTGGAAAGTTTTTTTCGCGAAACACGCTGGACCGTCCGGTGGGTCCGAGCAGTCAGGGGGGAAACGTCTTTTTCGCGAAATAAGGTGGCCTGTCCAGTGGGTCCCTGCTGTAAGGTGGAGGAATAATTATTTTGCTCGTAATAAGGAGGCACTTCCTTGTGGCTGCCTGGACCCAGCTGTCAGCCTCTGCACGTACAGTACTCTTTCGATGGAAGTCAGTCATTGACCACGCCGCGCCGAGAGCACCAGGGCGGTGGTCTGGACGACGGCGAGACCTAGGAAGGGGACGACGCGGAGCCGGGGAAGACGCAGCAGTGGAAGCCCGCGCGAGAGGAGTACGAGGGTTCACTGGTTCGGCTGCGGTGTGAGGCTGCCGTCGCCGCAGAATAACAGGGGGTGTGGGTGAGTGGAGGGATGGCCTGGCCAGCGGTGGGAGTAGTATGGGGGCGGTGAGGCCTCCGCGGCTGCACAACCGGCCACGAGAGGCAGGAGCAGGCGGCACGACCGGCGCTGCTTTGGGTGGCTGGACCAAGAACACCAGAGGTTGAAGAAGCACTACGGCCGTTGGATGGACATCGTACGGTCACTGAAGCTAGAAACATTTATTATTGACTAAGTTGACAAAGCCCTTGGTACGCTCCAACTTAGTAGGCCCACAGGTCAGCCTCCGAAACGGTGCGCCCCAGTTGTCAGGGGGAGGAATCATTTTTTGGGCGGCCGAAGCTAAGAATATCCGAGATTGAAGAAGAAGCACGACATCCGTTGGATAGACATCCAACGACCACTGCTGCTAGAACCGTGTGTTGACTATAATAAGTTGGCAAAGCCATGCATACGCGTCAACTTATTTTTTTTAGGGGACGGGTCACTTAGTAGGCCCACAAGTGTGTGGCAGAGAACTTATAGCCCATTTACGTTTTGTAAGAATGTACAACCCATTTTGGAATTCTAATGGAATTTACAACAGCCCATTTATAGTTCGTTAAAAGTACAGCCCATTTTCTAGCTAGGACAATGATTAATAATTTCAACCAACCGTTGAAGACAGAATTCAATAAAATTTCCCACATTTTGATGGGCTCCAAAATATTTTTATCCCAAAATTTCTAGTCAGATTAAATATAAATTTGTATTACGTAAAAACCTAACGAAACATTACACGCGCAACAATGAAAATTTAAGATTTTCAAAATCCATAAATAATATTTTATAAACTAATTTCGTGTTTGGTGCATTTTTTATTGTTACTGCCCAGTTTTTATAATTACATCCCATTTATTATTTTTTAAAGCCCATTTTCCTGTTAAGCCTAATGCATCCCTCCTAAGGAAGATTTGCAGCCCAGCGGGGCGGAGAATAACAAGTTGACCTTGCCTGGGTATTCCTCAAAAAGACGTATAGCTGGGCTAGCCATTTTCATCTTGAAAAAAATAGTATCTGGGATGGATATTTGGCCTGGGCTAGACGGGCCACAGCCCGCCCAGTTAATACCCTGCTCTCCTTTGAACAACAACAAAATCATCGCCAATAAAAACTCCGCAGTGCTCATGCCTAAAAAACACAAATACTGCTCGAGCTGCTTGGTCCCAGCTGTCGGCTGCACCTTGTGCAATTCTCTCGTTTATATTGACTACATAGGTTGACAATGGTGTGGGACTGTGATGTCAGGAAACCAGGAGAAAGCAAAAAAAATAGTTGTACATAATAAGGAGGCACTTGCGTGCGTACAGCTATGGCCCTAGTGGGTCCCTAGTGTCATCCAGTCAAAATAAAGTCATCTCCTGAATCCTCATGTTCGTGATGATGTTAACAATGCTCGACGCCACGGTGAGCGCAACAACTCGAAGGACAACGGAGAGGGCCTCGCGGGCCCTACGGATGGTCTGATACAGCGCCCGCTACTCATTCAGGAAGCCAGGATCATCGGACACCTATGAGCATCTTCGGGAAACTGAGACGGCATCAAACGGTAATGCCGCGCTTGGGAGCTCTGGTTTATTTCAAACTTGTATTAACATACAAGTGTAATTTACTCGTCATCGAAAACAATGCGTAAAATACAGGCATAATGAAACCGAGGGCCCGAGGTCTATAAGTAAAACCGGCAGGTTACGCGTGTAATTTGAGAGACCAGTGTATATCTTACGAGCACTGCTATATGGATGACTATCGGTGTCAAAACCGGCAGATCTCAGGTAGGGGGTCCCGAACTGTGCGTCTAGGCGGATGGTAACAGGAGACAAGGGACACGATGTTTTTACCCAGGTTCGGGCCCTCTCGATGGAGGTAAAACCCTACTCCTGCTTGATTAATATTGATGATATGGGTAGTACAAGAGTAGATCTACCACGAGATCAAGGAGGCTAAACCCTAGAAGCTAGCCTTTGGTATGATTGTTGTTCGTCCTACAGACTAAAACCCTCCGGTTTATATAGACACCGGAGAGGGCTAGGGTTGCACAGAGTCGGTTACAATGGTAGGAGATCTACATATCCGTATCGCCAAGCTTGCCTTCCACGCCAAGGAAAGTCCCATCCGGACACAGGACGAAGTCTTCAATCTTGTATCTTCATAGTCCAAGAGTCCGGCCGAAGGTATAGTCCGGCTATCCGGACACCCCCTAATCCAGGACTCCCTCAGTAGCCCCTGAACCAGGCTTCAATGACGATGAGTCCGGCGCGCAGATTGTCTTCGGCATTGCAAGGCGGGTTCCTCCTGCAAATACTTCATAGAAGATTTTGAACACAAGGATAGTGTCCGGCTCTGCAAAATAAGTTCCACATATTGCCGTAGAGAGAATAGTATTTACACAAATCTAATCTACTAACGTATTCCGTAGCATGACATCACACCACGACCAAGCCTTTATTCGAATCGTTTTACCGTCCCACCTTAGCGCGTTTTGCGAGGCGGTTTCCTTGGCACGTCCTTTCAAAGCAGAGATCGTGTCCCCTTTATTTACGGGATTCTCATCAATACGGACATGGGTAACCCAGTCGTGCCCGTTGGTATGTTTTCTTGATCAATGGCGAGTCCCAAATGGTCACAGGGAGGGCTCTTGGTATTCCACCTCTTATAAAGAGACCAAGGCCTTACTCCTTTCTTTCAATCTCAAACGAGTTCGCCCTTCGCCTCGAGTTCCAACACCCAAGGCTCCAGATTTCAGGCGCTTCGGACCTTCGACAATGTCTGGTTCCGACCTTCAAGGCCGATGGATGCCCTCCTCCGTCACGGAGGAGGACATACTAAAGTTGAGAGAGGCTAGGTTCTTGACCGGCGAAATCTCGCATAGGCTGCCTGCTCAAGGGCAGGTCATTCCCTCTCCCAAGCCTGGTGAGAGCGTGGTGTTCATGTCTCACTTCCTTCAGGGGATAGGCTTCCCGACGGATCCCTTTGTGAGGGGGCTCATGTTTTATTATGGGCTGGAATTTCCCGACTTAGCTCCGGAGTCCATCCTCCATATTTCCTCATTCATCGTCGTGTGTGAAGCCTTCCTCCATATTACTCCTCACTTCGGACTATGGATCAAGACCTTCAAAGTAGAGCCGAAGTTGATCGAGGGACGGCACGCGGAGTGCGGAGGTGCTATTATAAGCAAAAATGCTGATGCTCCATGGCCCGAGGGCTCTTTTCAAGAGGAGTTTGGCTTATGGCAACGAGATGGTTTTATATCACTGCTCCCAGAGGCACCAAGTGGGTGGCGCCACCTGCCTTTCGCCCGGGTCCCCCACCACAGCTAGCATCATGGGTCAATAAAGGATTGAACTGGGGGCCGTCCAAGGACGTGCCCTTGTTGCAGGGCCGCATCCGAGATCTCTTAGAAAGAGACATCAGTCTGGTCGTGGTGACACAGGTTATGCTGATTCACCGAGTTCTGCCCTGCAAACATCACCCCCTCCGCCTGTGGGAGTTCAATCCGGAGGGACCACGAGCTCTCCAACATTTTATGGGCGCAACACCCGTGGAGATGTACAAACTGTTCTTCGGATCACAAGCAATGTGTCCGGACTTGACCGAGGACGCAGGTCTGAGCTGCAATCATCCGGACACTCAAGTAAGTAACCTTGTGCCCGGACTCGCTATCCGTATATTTATCACAAAATTGCCCTTAAAGGAGTTGTCCTTTAAACATGAGTGGATAGCGAAAGCAAAGCTAATCAGGTGTCCGGCCCCCCTCCCCGAGACCACGCCAGACCCCGTACTAGTCAGGATGTTGGAGGTTGTGCCTTCGGGGGGAAGCGAGAGAGGGGACAAGGAAACTACGGCCTCCTCGAAGGAGGCTATTAGGAAGGGGGGAATTGAAAATTCCTCTCCTCAGGGGAAGAAGAGGACCGCCTCTGAAGATCCGGAGACCACGACCTCAAAGCGGGGGAAGAAATCTTCGTCAGAGGGTCCTGCGCCGGGGGATACTTAGGCCGAATTATGCCCTCAAGGGGATCAGCCCTCCACCGAGCCATAAGTAGAGAGGAGTTTTTATTTTTAAGAAGTGAGAGGAATCCTTGCTTTGTATCTGAGAAAAGTAACCGAAATTTTACCTTGCAGTTCGGACCTCATCCCTTCTCAGCAGAGCTCGTCTTTAGGGGATCTTCTTCCGGAGATGATGGAGAGCGGAACGCCTCCCCCTGTCGTACCGCCTTGCGAGGCAGGCGACCCTGAGGTATCGTCGCGGAGGGTTTCTCCGAATCCGGCAGGGCCGGAAGGTAGTCGTATGCCCCCCCCAAAGCCCTCCGCGTCCGGCCTTCGAAAAAGGCCATAGGATGAGTCTGGCACCGTCCGGTGCACGGTCGGGGGAACTGAAGGATCTGCTAGGGCGAGCATCTATCTCAGAGGAGCACCGTGCATTGATGGGCACGGTGATTGAAAGGATTTCATCCACGGAGAGCGGATTGCACGAGGCCATCAGGAGTTTAATGATAGGTTTTGAGGTACGTGAAATAATGTACCCTTTTTGACAGTTGCGCATAAAATAAGATGCGCCCTGTGTAGATAGTAGCCCCTGAGACTCTGTGCGTTGTCAAAAGTGATGGCGCGCAGAGGATCATAATCCCAGGTCTAATGTGTCGCCCTCATACGTAGGTGGCGAAGTGTCCGGTAGCCAGCCGGACTGATGAATTTGCCGAGCTAAAGCGGCAACTTGACGTGGCAGATGCCGACATCGCGCTTGTCAACAAGCGGCTTGACGAGGCACAAGGTATGTAATTCCTCCGGTGGCACCTGGTAAGAGGAGCTTGATGCTAGTATCTTACAATGTGTGCGATTGATGCAGATGGTGCTGCTGCCATGGAGAATCTTCGGGCGGAACTTGCCCGAGCCAAGGAGCAAGCCAGGAAAAGTGATGCGGCTGCCGGAAAGGCAATTGAAGAGCTGAAAGCCGAACGGGCTACTCATTGCCGAAGCAAGAAGGAAATGGCCGAGATGGCCGTGAAGCTGAAGAGCGCTGCTGACCATTGCAAGCTTCTTGAAGAAGAAGATCGGGCGGAACAGATGAATCTGGAAAAGGCCATTGCGGATGCCAAGGATGCTTGCTCTGCGATGAGAGCTATGAAGGAGGAGCTACGTCAGGCCGGAGGGATCGCGGCTGGAAAGCCCTTTATGTTGCAGAGGAAGTTCTGTGATCCTAAACATGCTCCGTTAGACCGGATGTGGAGTACAGCAGACACCTATCTGGACTTGGCAGCGAGTGCCGCAGATGCGGCCGAACACTTCCGTGATCAAGAAGATCGCGAAGTGGAAAAGCTCTTCTGGTCGCAGTTCCACAATCCGGAGCGTCCACTGTCATTAGCCGATCGTTTGGCCGAATGGGCCGAGCTAAATAGGTTGTCCGGACTCGCCATGAAGTATGTCATGAGTCATCTGTGGCCGGAGAGGCCAGAGCCAAAAAGTTATTTCAACTTGGTGCAGCAATTCCTTGGTGCGGTGCCGCATATCAATGCGATGAAGAGGTCGACGTGCATAGAGGGTGCACGGATGGCTCTTGCCCGTGTGAAGACATACTGGGCGGAGATGAAGGCCATCGTTGTTGCATCCCGAGACTCGGACGGAAGCCGAGTACCTGCCGAGCACTATTTTCAGGAAGTTCTGCAAGGCGCTCGTTTAATAGAGACGCAGTGCTCGAAGGATACTATGTTCGAATAGCATATATTATTGTCAAACGATGTTTTAATAAATTGTAGAAGCTTTTTATACTTGTGCCTGCAAGTATTATAATACCTCCTGTGCGGCTGTTTAAGATATATGTATATATAATCTGAAAGATGGCAGTTGTCGGCTTCAGCCCCCACGCAAATAATGCGGGGGTGTTCGCAGAAGACGCATTTTCACACTTGATCCAATGTCTTGGTCCTACAAAGGAGGTGATAGCGCAGCGAACTAGGCAATCGGACTATGATGCTTTATCACTTTCACTTAGCCATAGGAGTTTGACAGTGAGGCTACTTATATAGCCCCTGGTGGCGCCTGCGCTCGCCCGAACTCGGGGCGCGTATTTGCCTGGCCGAGAAACGGCCCTTCGTTAATGCGGAGGAATCCTGAAGATTCCGATAAGTCATCGAGTGGTTGACCAGTCTCACGCTATATCATGATAGTCAGTTTTCGGCTTTCTCTACTGAGGTGCTCGCCTGGCCGAACCGGGGCACAACCGCAGTAGTTCTCCTGGTGCCGCCTTAGCCGATAGAGCGGAACGTAAGGCTGCAAAACACAGGAGCCGGACAAACCCAACATTTGACCAAAGACATCATTCGGAGCAGATGCATATAAGGCCAAACTCGAGACGCCGAACACTCCCTAAGGTATTCGGTCTTTGTGAGGGCGGACGGAACAACGCCCTTGGTAATAAGCCCCTAGTGTCTAGGTACGCGTAAAATTCTGACGTGGCCACATGCCAAAACGCCAGCCTCCTCCTTGGTTATACCAAAAAACCAGGGGATGTGTATCAACAAGAGACAGTAAAAAAGGTTTACGCAGGGTCTTAATCTGAAAAGAATCCTTGGTACGGGTCCCTGCTGCACGTCTGCGCCTGTGTCTCCGTTGTGCCGTATCCTGGACGGGCGTAGCACGGTGTTCATCTGTAAAAGAGAGGAACTTAGTTGAAAAAGGTCATGCGAAAACGTATGTTATACTAAATAAACAAAGTATGATTCAAAAATCGGTGAAATTGAGCTTTATTGTCTCTTATTTTGTATGGGCGGAGCCCCTAGTACAGGGTTATGCGGCTATTAAGCCTTTATCCGTTGTATTTTTATGCTTGACTCGTCTAACCGCGTCCGTTGTCTTGACGATCCGCTTAGGTGCTTTGGCTGGTGAAGCCGCTTTATTGTGGGGTTGTCAAGGCAGCCGCACAGTCTTCCGCGCGGGAGGAACACTCAATGTTTTCCTTTAATGAGATGGTGTCGCATGGACTGGGCATCTTAAGCGTAAGAGATGCATAATGAGGTATTGCGTTAAAGCGGGCGAAAGCTTCGCGTCCCAGCAGTGCTTGATAGCTACTTGAGAATGGGGTGTAACATCCCAATTTTCCTAAATTAGGATGTTAATAGATCATTCATATGCATATCATATTTTTCCATGCATTATTTGCTTTTCTGGAATATTCTCTTCATTATGCAACTAAAGGCAATTTATTGGAATGGAGATAACATGACTTCTCCGTTGTTATTGAAAATGTTCATAATGTGAAGAATATTATTTCCAGTTCATCTGTTAAGTTCTGGTAATTTTTATGATCTTCAAAGTATTTTATTTGTGGTTTTTATTGCTGTTTGAGTGGCCTTTTGCATCTAAATGAATTTCGAAAATTGCATTAGGTGAAGAACTAGTGTTCCTGTAGTTTATATTAGCAGTATATAGATTTTACTGTGTGTCTAGGTATTTGTTTTTAGAATTTATACTGTGTATTTTATTTTATTTATTTTTAGTTTTACTGCTGTAGTTTTTGTTAAAAAAAATGCAGCACTGCGCGGCCCAGCCAGCCCGCCTGCTAGTGCCGCAGCGCAGCGCCGCACCACGGCCCAGCAAGCCAGCCGTGGCCCAGCAAGCCAGCCGCGGCCCAGCGGCCTTCCGTCGCCCAGCCCACCTATCTACGCGAAGCGGTACGCGCCGCCCGTGCCCGACCCGCACCTGATCCGACCCACCCCGCGCCCCTGTTCCTCTGTTTCCCCGAGCCAGAGGAGCGCCGCGCCGCCCCCGCACCTGAGGCCGAACCCGACTCGAGCTCGCGCTTCGGGTCCACCCCGAGCACCCTGGAGACGCCACGCGCGAGCTAAACCCTAGGGGAACCCGACCGCAGCCTCCCCTCGTCCTCCTACGACCACACGAAGCCGCTGGAGCAATTGGGATCTCGCACTGGAGCTCCGCTGTCCGCCGTCTTCGCCGGAGGATTCCGCCACCGTAAGGACACCTATGGCCACGCGATTTGCCCCGTTCAACTCCCCCTTGAACGCCGCACTTTTCTGACACCTTGTTGTCGCCGGAGACGCAACCGAACGCCGCCGCCACCGACGTCCGTCGCCGCCGGAGCACCGAGGTTCACGTGGTCGCCGCCGCCCGCAGAGCACGCCCCACCGCCGTCTGACTTCACCACCACCTCCGCCACTCCACGCCGCCTCCGCCCGTCGCTTCTTCTTCGCCGGAGACCCACCGGAGGAGCGCCGCCGCCGACGCCCGAGACCGCCGCCGCCGTCCTCTGCTTTTGGTGAGCACGCACGCACAGGAGGTCATCCAGCCAATCACGTTCTGCCACGTGGCACGGCTACAGTGCACGCGCAGGATTTGCTACAGTTCAGGAGTTTTCTGCTGCCTTTTGTTTCTTTTCCAGATTTTCATCCAATTTTCAAGTTGCTATAACTCTTAGTATATTTATCCAATTTAGGTAATTCTTTTTCCTGTGCAGTCACAAAAACCAGCACTTTATCACAGTACCAACTTTGCACATGTTTGCTCTGTTCAAATTTGAATTGGTTCGGATTTGAATCAAATCTTCCGGAGGCCGTAACTTTCAAACCGTTTATCGGAATCGAGTGATTCTTTTTGCGTTGTGACCGTAGTGCAATTTAGGTGCTGTTAAGCTTCTATTGTTGATTTTTAAAAATGGTTTTGTTGCTGTTGGTTTTATTTTTGTTCTTTTCGTGTTCCGGTGATTGATTTGTTGAATTGTGTGAAACGTGTAGATTGTCCGGAGTGCGACGCGAGCTATTGTCAGGAGTGTGACTTTATGAACCAGAACCAAGGCAAGTTACATGTTGATCATACTTTACCTATTGTTTTCTATGCATGTAGTTATATCACACTATGAAAATATGCATGTATAGGAATACTATATTATTTTGCTATGCTGTTGAGCTACCTTCCCGTTTTTGCAAATCGTGGTAGTTGTAATTTGCTATGCTTTGTAGACGGGGGTGGTTCGTGTATTCATTGAGTTTATGTGAGGATTATATATATATATATATATATATATATATATATATATATATATATATATATATATATAACTAAATTGAGTAGTAATTAAGGATTTAACTCACCTCTGGGCGGAAGTGGTATTGCTTGGTGTTGAGGGAAGGCATCATGGGGTCTTGCACCTTTTCTAAGGCCATGCGCTCATGAGAGTGCACCCTAAGTGGAATGTCGCCCAGGTTCAAAAAGATCAGACATACTTAGTGACTAGTAGCTTCCATGTGCGGCCACTGGCTATATGGGCTCTGGCTTAGTTGATCAGTTGTTGGAACCCTGGCCCAGACAGTGTCGACAGATGTAGCATATGTAGGTGGGATGTGGCCGTCAGGTGGTTAAGGGAACCTCTTCTGAAAGACTTTGTCTCAATCTTCGGATTGGGTCCAGTGGGTAAAGCGTACAAAACTCTGCAGAGTATTAAAACTAATCATGATTAGCCGTGCCCCCGGTTATGGGTAAATTTGAGCCACTATGCCATTACAGTTGTTGGATGATCTTGACAGATGTGACACTTAATAATATTTGTGGGCAACTTAATAAAGGGTAGGTTGGAGTTGATTTTGCCAACTCAACCTTGTGTATTTAATTGTAGTAATAAAAGAACTAAATAAAAATTTGACTATTAGGTAGTTATGAGGACAAAATCAGCTTTCCGCAAAATAAACCCTCAAGCCTTCCTTTGTTATACTATGCATAAACATGTAGGTCTGCTTTATTATTACTCCTGTGTAACTTGCCAATACATTTCAAGTATTGACCTATATGGCTGGAACGTCTCATGTTGCAGGATATTCAGACGAAGAGTAAGGTACCGTTAGGGTCGCGAGTCTGCACTCAGCATCGCCATTGGGCTATGATGGGACTCATCGTTATTTTCTACTACTTTCCACTGTTTGATTGAATAAAGCTAGCCAAGTGCTATGTAGATTGTTTTATTTTATACATTCTGGATCATATGTTGTAATAAATAATGCACTTGCTATTATGGTATTCATCTATACTGTGTGTGCTAGCGAGTTCGACCCAGGGACTAGCACGGTAAGCACAGAGACTCAAATCCTTCGAGGTTTGGTCGTTACAGATGGCATCAGAGCAGTGTGTTGACTGTAGGACGTGACCCTAGAAAATGGATTAGAAAAGCCATAGGAGTGAAAATTATTTTATAAACCAGCTATACTTCTTGCTGTTTATTAGTTAACCCCCTCAAGTATCTTGAACAGTTAAGTAGGAACTAGTGCTGAGACCACCATTCATGTTTGTTTTATATTGCAACGTTATCGTGTTAGCGTATCTGATTATGCCCACTTTCATGGTATGAAGATACTAGATTGTTTGCTTGATTGATAGTTGTTTGTTAAATTGCTTAGTGTCGAAATTATTCGACTATATATATATATATATAATATTATCATATTGTTTGTTGGTTGTTGTTTGTTTGTTTGTTGGTGTTATTCTTGTTGTGTTTTGTTGGCTTGATCATATTATGCATATGGGTAGAATATATTTATATATACATAGCTTTGGCCCTATTATATCTATAACTCATCTATGCTTGCCCACCAGATGCCGCCAAGGCGTGATAATAGGCGTAATGCTGCAGGAGGAGACAACAATGGCAATGATGTACCGCCATACATGCAGCAGTTGCTTCAGGGACAGGCTCAATTGATCTAATTGCTTATCCAGAACTAGAACAACAACAACAATCCACAGCCACCTCCACCAGTGGATATGCTTACCAGGTTGTTGAGGTTGAATCCTCAAAGGTTCTCCAATTCCCCTGAACCTATTGTGGCTGATGATTGGCTCCGTGCAGTCAATAGGAACCTGGAGACGGTTGGATGCACTGATGCAGAGAGGGTGAGGTTTGCCTCACATTTGTTGGAGGGTCCTGCCGCAGCTTGGTGGGACAACTACTTGGTCACTTATCCCATTGCTACCATCACATGGCCTCAGTTTCAGGATGCTTTTCGTGCTGCACATGTATCTGCTGGTGCTATGAGTCTGAAAAAGAAGGAGTTTCGCAGTTTGCGCCAGGGAGGTCACACAGTTAATGCTTATGTGGAGGAATTTAATAATCTTGCACGTTATGCTCCTAATGATGTTAGCACTGATGCAGCTAGGCAGGAGAAATTCTTGGAGGGCCTAAATGATGAATTGAGCCTTCAGTTGACAGTGGCCACTTTTAGGAATTGCCAGGGTCTGATTGATAAGGCCATTGTGTTGGAGGGAAAGCAACAGGCCATAGAGAATCGCAAGAGGAAGTACAACAACAATAACAGGTATAATTCAGGACCACAGCAGAAGCCACGCACTTCATATCATGGTAATGTAGGTAATGGACATAATCATCATGGAGGTAATGATCATAATCATCATGGAGGGAATGGCCACAACCATAATGGCCACCATCATCATAATGGGCACAAGAGTAACAATGGCAATGGTAGAGGTAATGGTAATGGTAATGGCAATGGAGGGAACAATAACCAGAACCACCAGGTTACACGTGCGCCAAGGGATTTGAGTCAGGTGCAGTGCTTCAGGTGTAAGGCTATGGGGCACTATGCCACAGATTGCCCAGGGGCGAAGAACTCAGGATCCAGCAAGCCAAACCCCTTCCAAAAGTGTCATGTCAACCATGTTAATGTTGAGGAGGTCTATAATGAACCTGATGCAGTGATTGGTAAGTTCTTGATTAACTCAGTACCCACGCTTGTTCTTTTTGATACTGGTGCATCGCATTCATTTATTTCGAGGGTATTCGTTGATAAACATGGATTGCCAACCAAAACACTTAGTATGCCTATTAGAGTGAGTTCCCCAGGAGCTGAGATGATAGCAGGTGTTGGTTGTCATCAGTTGACTTTGTCTATTGGGAAGCATGAGTTTCCTACGGATTTGATTATACTGAAGTCACAAGGTCTGGATATTATTTTGGGTATGGATTGGTTGCAGTTATATAAAGGTCGTATTGATTGTGCCAGTCGATCTATTACTCTCAGTGCACCAGGAGGGAAGAGGATCAAATATGTATGTAAGTATAAGCGTGATCAGGTACAGGTGAACTCTCTTAAGGGGGGTAGCCTGGAAGAGGTGCCAGTTGTGAGAGATTATCCAGATGTGTTTCCAGAGGAGTTGCCAGGTATGCCACCAGATAGAGATATTGAGTTTCTTATTGATTTAATACCAGGCACTGGACCTATTGCAAAGAGACCGTATAGAATGCCTCCTCAAGAGTTGGAGGAATTGAAGAAGCAGATAAGAGAATTGCAGGCGCAAGGATTTATTCGCCCAAGTTCATCACCTTGGGGAGCTCCAGTTTTGTTTGTGGAGAAGACGGATGGGACCTTGAGGATGTGTGTTGATTATCGTTCTCTGAATGAGGTAACCATTAAGAATAAGTATCCTTTGCCTATGATAAATGATCTATTTGACCAGTTGGAGGGAGCTACTGTGTTTTCTAAGATTGATCTTCGTTCTGGTTATCATCAATTAAAGATTCGTGAGCAAGATATTCCAAAGACTGCTTTTACTACGAGGTATGGGTTGTATGAATATACCGTTATGTCATTTGGATTGACTAATGCCCCTGCATACTTCATGAATATGATGAACAAGGTGTTTATGGAGTTCTTGGATAAATTTGTGGTTGTTTTCATTGATGATATATTGGTGTTCTCCAAGAATAAGCAAGAGCATGAGGTGCATTTGCGTTTGGTATTGGAGAAACTGAGGGAACATCAGTTGTATGCCAAGTTCAGCAAATGTGAGTTTTGGCTGGATGAGGTAGCTTTCCTTGGACATGTTGTGTCAGGTAATGGAGTTGCAGTTGATCCATCTAAGGTTGCTGCAATTATAGAGTGGGAGACACCCACGACAGTTGGAGAGATTCGCAGCTTTTTGGGCCTTGCAGGTTATTACAGGAGGTTTATTGAGAACTTTTCCAAAATTGCAAAGCCTATGACTGAATTGTTGAAGAAGGAGAAGAAGTTTGTTTGGACTGATGAATGTGAAGCCAGCTTTCAAGAGTTGAAGCAGTGTTTGGTTACAGCACCAGTTTTAACTCTGCCAGACATACATAAGGACTTCCAGGTATATTGTGATGCTTCTCGTCAAGGACTTGGGAGTGTTTTGATGCAGGAAGGTAAAGTTGTTTCATATGCTTCACGTCAGCTTAAGAATCATGAGCTTAATTATCCTACACATGATTTGGAGTTAGCCTCAGTTGTGCATGCATTGAAAACTTGGAGGCCATATCTTATTGGTAATCATTGTGATATATTTACTGATCATAAGAGCTTGAAGTATATTTTTACTCAGAAGGATTTGAACCTCAGGCAGAGGAGATGGTTGGAGCTTATTAAGGATTATGATTTGAATGTGCAGTATCATCCTGGTAAGGCTAATGTTGTTGCTGATGCATTGAGTCGTAGGAGCCATGCTAATGCAATTAATATTGATAATATGCCACCGGAGTTATGTGAGCAGTTCAGGAATCTCAAGTTGGAGATAGTTCCTAAGGGATATTTAGCAACACTGGAGGTAAAGCCTACTTTGCTTGACAGGATCAGAGAAGCTCAAAAGAATGATAAGGAGATTGCTGAGATAAAAGAGAATATGGCTAAAGGTAAGGCAGAAGGTTTCCGTGAGGATGAACATGGAGCCATATGGTTTGAGAAGCGTATTTGTGTACCTCAAGATGCAGATATCAGGAAGTTGATTCTTCAGGAGGTGCATGATTCACCTTATTCTATTCACCCAGGTAATACTAAGATGTATTTGGATTTGAGGGAAAGATTTTGGTGGCCTAGCCTGAAGAGGGAAATTGCTGGGTATATTGCAACATGTGATGTGTGCCAGAGAGTTAAAGCAAAACATCAGAGACCAGCAGGTTTGTTATAGCCATTGCCTATACCTGATTCGAAGTGGGATGAGATTGGTATGGATTTCATTACAGGTCTACCCAGGACTCGGTCAGGTTATGATTCTATTTGGGTAGTTGTTGATCGTTTGACTAAAGTTGCTCACTTCATCCCGGTAAGGACAACGTATACCAGTGCTCAACTAGCAACGATTTATATGTCTAAAATTGTTTGTCTGCATGGAGTTCCAACGAAGGTAGTGTCTGATAGAGGTACTCAGTTCACATCCAAATTTTGGCATCAGTTGCATGAATCCTTGGGCACCAGGCTGGAGTTCAGTACAGCTTTTCATCCACAGACAGATGGGTAGACAAAGAGGGTAAATCAGATTTCAGAGGATATGTTGAGAGCTTGTGCTTTGGACTATGGTTCCAGTTGGGATGATAATTTACCTTATGCAGAGTTCTCATATAATAACAGTTATCAGGCTAGCCTGAAGATGGCACCGTTTGAGGTATTGTATGGTAGAAAGTGCAGGACACCATTGATGTGGGATGAGGTTGGAGAGCGTCAGTTCTTTGGACCAGACTTGATCAGGGATGCTGAGGAGAATGTCAAGTTGATTCGTGACAGGCTGAAGATAGCACAGTCCAGGCAGAAGAGTTATGCAGATGCAAAACATAAGGAGGTGACATACGAGGTAGGAGACCGTGCATATCTTCAAGTTTCACCACTTCGTGGAATTAAGAGGTTTGGAATCAAAGGTAAGTTAGCACCACATTTTGTGGGACCTTACAAGATCTTGGAGCGTAGAGGAGAGGTAGCTTATCAGCTGGAGTTGCCAGAATCCTTGTCAGGAGTTCATAATGTGTTCCATGTATCCCAGTTGAAGAAGTGTCATGCAGAGATGATGGATGTTCCATTGGGGGACACAGTGCCACTTGAGGCAATTCAGTTGGAGTGTGATTTGACATATGAGGAGAAGCCTGTTAAGATTCTGGAGACAACAAAGAGAGTTACTCGCACCAAGACAATTAAGTTATGCAAGGTTCAGTGGGATCATCACACAGAGGAAGAAGCTACCTGGGAACGAGAGGAAGATCTCAGGCAGGATCACCCACACCTATTTGCTAGCCAGCCCGAATCTCGAGGGAGAGATTCATCTTAAGGGGGGTAGGTTTGTAACATCCCAATTTTCCTAAATTAGGATGTTAATAGATCATTCATATGCATATCATATTTTTCCATGCATTATTTGCTTTTCTGGAATATTCTCTTCATTATGCAACTAAAGGCAGTTTATTGGAGTGGAGATAACATGACTTCTCCCCTGTTATTAAAAATGTTCATAATGTGAAGAATATGATTTCCAGTTCATCTGTTAAGTTCTGGTAATTTTTGTGATCTTCAAAGTATTTTATTTGTGGTTTTTCTTGCTGTTTGAGTGGCCTTTTGCATCTAAATGAATTTCGAAAATTGCATTAGGTGAGGAACTAGTGTTCCTGTAGTTTATATTAGCAGTATAGATTTTACTGTGTGTCCAGGTATTTGTTTTTAGAATTTATACTGTGTATTTTATTTTACTTATTTTTTGTTTTACTACTATAGTTTTTGTTAAAAAAACGCAGCACTGCGCGGCCCAGCCAGCCCGCCTGCCAGTGCCACAGCGCAGCGCCGCACCGTGGCCCAGCAAGCCAGCCGTGGCCCAGCAGCCTTCCGTCGCCCAGCCCACCTATCTATGCGAAGCGGTACGCACCGCCCGTGCCCGACCCGCACCCGATCCGACCCACCCCGCGCCCCTGTTCCTCTGTTTCCCTGAGCTAGAGGAGCGCCGTGCCGCCCCCGCACCTGAGGCCGAACCCGACTCGAGCTCACGTTTCGGGTCCACCCCGAGCACCCTAGAGACGCCACGCGCGAGCTAAACCCTAGGGGAACCCGACCGCAGCCTCCCCTCATCCTCCTACGACCACACGAAGCCGCTGGAGCAATTGGGATCTCGCACCAGAGCTGCGCTGTCCGCCGTCTTCACCGGAGGATTCCGCCACCGTAAGGACACTTATGGCCACGCGATTTGCTCCATTCAACTCCCCCTTGAACGCCGCACTTTTCTGACACCTTGTTGTCGCTGGAGACGCAGCCGAACGCCGCCGCCACCGACGTCCGTCGCCGCCGGAGCACCGAGGTTCACGTGGTCGCCGCCGCCCGCAGAGCACGCCCCACCGCCATCTGACTTCACCACCACCTCCGCCACTCCACGCCGCCTCTGCCCGTCGCTTCGTCTCCGCCAGAGACCCACCGAAGGAGCACCGCCACCGACGCCCGAGACTGTCGCCGCCGTCCTCTGCTTTTGGTGAGCACGCACGCACAGGAGGTCATCCAACCAATCACGTTCTGCCACGTGGCACGGCTACAGTGCACGCGCAGGATTTGCTACAGTTTAGGAGTTTTCTGCTGCCTTTTGTTTCTTTTCCAGATTTTCATCCAATTTTCAAGTTGCTATAACTCTTAGTATATTTATCCAATTTAGGTAATTCTTTTTCCTATGCACTCACAAAAACCAGCACTTTATCACAGTACCAACTTTGCACATGTTTGCTCTGTTCAAATTTGAATTGGTTCAGATTTGAATCAAATCTTCCGGAGGCCGTAACTTTCAAACCGTTTATCGGAATCGAGTGATTCTTTTTGTGTTGTGACCGTAGTGCAATTTAGGTGCTGTTAAGCTTCTATTGTTGATTTTTAAAAATGGTTTTGTTGCTGTTGGTTTTATTTTGGTTCTTTTCGTGTTCCGGTGATTGATTTGTTGAATTGTGTGAAACATGTAGATTGTCCGGAGTGCGACGCGAGCTATTGCCAGGAGTGTGACTTTCTGAACCAGAACCAAGGCAAGTTACATGTTGATCATACTTTACCTATTGTTTTCTATGCATGTAGTTATATCACACTATGAAAATATGCATGTATAGGAATACTATATTATTTTGCTATGCTGTTGAGCTACCTTCCAACGTTTTTGCAAATCGTGGTAGTTGTAATTTGCTATGCTTTGTAGACGGGGGTGGTTCGTGTATTCATTGAGTTTATGTGAGGATTATATATATAACTAAATTGAGTAGTAATTAAGGATTTAACTCACCTCTGGGCGGAAGTGGTATTGCTTGGTGTTGAGGGAAGGCATCATGGGGTCTTGCACCTTTTCGAAGGCCATGCGCTCATGAGAGTGCACCCTAAGTGGAATGCCGCCCAGGTTCAAAAAGATCAGACAGACTTAGTGACTAGTTGCTTCCTTGTGCGGCCACTGGCTATATGGGCTCTGGCTTAGTTGATCAGTTGTTGGAACCCTGGCCCAGACAGTGTCGACAGATGTAGCATATGTAGGTGGGATGTGGCCGTCAGGTGGTTAAGGGAACCTCTTCTGAAAGACTTTGTCTCAATCTTTGGATTGGGTCCAGTGGGTAAAGCGTACAAAACTCTGCAGAGTATTAAAACTAATCATGATTAGTCGTGCCCCCGGTTATGGGTAACTTTGAGCCACTATGCCATTACAGTTGTTGGATGATCTTGACAGATGTGACACTTAATAATATTTGTGGGCAACTTAATAAAGGGTAGGTTGGAGTTGATTTTGCCAACTCAACCTTGTGTATTTAATTGTAGTAATAAAAGAACTAAATAAAAATTTGACTATTAGGTGGTTATGAGGACAAAATCAGCTTTTCGCAAAATAAACCCTCAAGCCTTCCTTTGTTATACTATGCATAAACATGTAGGTCTGCTTTATTATTACTCCTCTGTAACTTGCCAATACATTCCAAGTATTGACCTATATGGCTGCAACGTCTCATGTTGCAGGATATTCAGACGAAGAGTAAGGTACCGTTAGGGTCGCGAGTCTGCACTCAGCATCGCCATTGGGCTATGATGGGACTCATCGTTATTTTCTGCTACTTTCCGCTGTTTGATTGAATAAAGCTAGCCAAGTGCTATGCAGATTGTTTTATTTTATACATTTTGGATCATACGTTGTAATAAATGATGCACTTGCTATTATGGTATTCATCTATACTGTGTGTGCTAGCGAGTTCGATCCAGGGACTAGCACGGTAAGCACAGAGACTCAAATCCTTCGAGGTTTGGTCGTTACATGGGGCAATGAGGAAAGTTAGCATTTCGCGACGGAAGTTATCGGGGGAGTCGAACATAACTTCTAGCCGGAGAGAACCCATGCAATGGGCATCGGGGCCTGGCGTTACCCCTTGAAAGGAGGTTTTGCTATGGCGAATTTTTGTTGGGTCTATCCCCATGTTGCGGATTGTGTCCTGGTATAACAGGTTTAGACCACTGCCACCGTCCATCAGGACATTTGCAAAGTGGAGTCTGTTGATTATCGGATCTAGCATCAAGGCAGTCCGGCCTGCGTTCCGGATACTTCGAGAGTAATCCCGATGGTCGAAGGTGATTGGTTTTAACAACCAATGGCGAGACTCCTTTGGGATAGGCTGTATGGCATGTATCTCTATAGGCGCCACTCTGTTTTTCTCTTTTGTCACGTGAAGTAAGTTTACTGTTTTGACTTCTTGTGGGAAATTCTTTTGTTTCCCGGTGCTCTGCTTGTGGGGTTCGTCGTCCTCACTTGGTGTGTCGAGCCCCTTGTGTCCGGCGTTGAGTTTGCGAGATTGTTTGAAGACCCAACAATCTCTGTGGGTGTGGTTTGCAGGCCTCCTGGGGGTACTGTGGATTTGACATATCTTGTCCAAGATTTTGTTTAGGTTAGATAGCTCGTCCCTGTTGTCCTTAAGGGGCAGCTTTTTCTGATTCTGCCGAGAGCTTTTGAATCCGGTGTTGACTGTTGTGCTCTTCGGGCTGCTTCCCTTATTCCGTCGCCGATCCTTGTTGTGTCGCGGTTTCCCACTTCCATCCCTGACTTCAGATGTACTTGGGTCGTTGGTGCTGCATCTTGCCAACCAGCTGTCCTCTCCCGCGCAAAAGCGGGTCATGAGGCTTATTAATGCGGCCATTGTTCTTGGCTTTTCTTGGCCGAGGTGTGAGAGGAT
>NC_041380.1:439474953-439501479 GCF_002162155.2 Triticum dicoccoides
GGTGATTAGACACTTCGTGCTAAAGTTGCAGTTTTTAAACTTTTTTCGGTTTAAGTGGAGTTTAGACACAATTTCAACATTCATAATACATATCAAGCAAGCATGCAAAGAGTATATGAGCAGCGGAAAGTAAAGCATGCATTTTGCAAGAATGTAAAGGGAAGGGTTTGGAGAATTCAAACGCAATTGGAGACACGGATGTTTTTGGTGTGGTTCGGATAGGTGGTGCTATCCTACATCCACGTTGATGGAGACTTCAACCCATGAAGGGTAACGGTTGCGCGAGTCCACGGAGGGCTCCACCCACGAAGGGTCCACGAAGAAGCAACCTTGTCTATCCCACCATGGCCGTCGCCCACGAAGGACTTGCCTCACTAGCGGTAGATCTTCACGAAGTAGGCGATCTCCTTGCCCTTACAAATTCCTTGGTTCAACTCCACAATTTTGTCGGAGGCTCCCAAGTGACACCTAGCCAATCTAGGAGACACCACTCTCCAAGAAGTAACAAATGGTGTGTTGATGATGAACTCCTTGCTCTTGTGCTTCAAATGATAGTCTCCCCAACACTCAACTCTCTCTCATAGGATTTGGATTTGGTGGAAAGAAGATTTGAGTGGAAAGCAACTTGGGGAAGGCTAGAGATCAAGATTCATATGGTAGGAATGGAATATCTTGAGCTCAACACAAGGGTAGGTGGTTCTCTCTTAGGAAATGTGTATTGGAAGTGAAGATCTGTTCTGATGGCTCTCTCCACGAATGAAGAGGAGGTGGAGGGGTATATATAGCCTCCACACAAAATCTAACCATTACACACAATTTACCAATCTCGGTGGGACCGAATAAACAAACTCGGTCGGACCGATTTAGTAAACCTAGTGACCGTTAGGGTTTTCGGTGGGACTGATATGCAACTCGGTAGGACCGATATGGTTAGGGTTAGGGCATAACGTAATCTCGGTGAGACCGATTACACAAACTCGGTGAGACCGATTTTGGTAATTAGCTAACCAGAGAGTTGGTCAGGCAAACTCAGTGGGACCGATTACTAAACTCGGTTGGACCGATTTTGGTAATAAGTTAACCAGAGAGTTTGCATTGTAATCTCGGTAGTACCGATTGCCTAAACTCGGTGAGACCGATTTTGGTAATGGACATACACAGAGAGATTACAATCCCATCTCGGTGAGACCGAGATCCCTATCGGTGAAACCGATTTGCTAGGGTTTGGCAGTGGCTATGACATGTGAAAATCGGTGGCGCTGGATAGAAAGAATCGGTAGGGCCGAGTTTGACGTTAGGTTTAGGTCATATGTGGAAGTGGGAAAGTAGCTGAGGGTTTTGGAGCATATCACCAAGCACATGAAGCAAGAGGCTCATTAAGCAACACCTCATCCCTCCTTGATAGTATTGGCTTTTCCTATAGACTCAATGTGATCTTGGATCACTAAAATGTAAAATGAAGAGTCTTGAGCTTGAAGCTTTAGCCAATCCTTAGTCCTTAGCATCTTGAAGGTGTTCCCACATCCTTTAGTCCATGCCACTCCATTGTTGAACTTGTCTGAAACATACTAGATAAAAGTGTTAGTCCAACAAGAGATATGTTGACATTAATTACCAAAACCACCTGGGGAGCACTTGTGCTTTCAATCTCCCCCTTTTTGGTAATTGATGACAACATACATCAAAGCTTTAGATAAAGATATAAAGAATAGTAGGTGAAGCTTTGGAAGGACATGTAACAAACATAGACTCCCCCTACATGTATGCAATCATGTGGATATGAAATATAGAAGCATGTGAGAGCATAACCATGACATAGTAGGCAATGTGTTACATGTATCTTGGCCATATGCATCAGAGCAAAAGATTATTAAGAAAAATACCTTCATGCTCATGAGTCCTTCTTGCAAACAGTATGTACATAAGCAAGAATTCCTCATACTCATGATTCTGATGCATATACTTACCTTGTAGTCTTGAGTTGGCTTAGGATGGAATGAACCTGCACAAACAAGGTTAGATAACACAGGTACATCCACTAGCCAGAGCAAACAAAAGAAACCACAAGAATGCCAAGACTGGGATGACATGTAGAGAGTGAGTACAAGGTACCACATTGGATTAGACATGTCCCCAAGAGTAAAGATATGCAATGAATTTGAATGATTTCTTTCCCTTAGATGTCTTGCTCCCCCTGAATCTGGTATGGGATATTGGGAGAAGATAGGGAACAGAAAATCAGAGCTAAAAGATACAAATGGATAGAGCTTAATGAAAATAAGCACATATGAACATGTCTTTCCCCCAAAAGACATTTGGTATCTCTCCTCTTGAACATCAAGCATCTGGGATCCTTGAGTATTCTCTCCCCCTAGAGATCTTTTTCTCCCCCTTAATATTCTCTCCCTTGTATGTGATAAGCTTTGATGTGATCTCTCTCCCCCTTTGACATCAATTTCCAAGAAGGGCTTTCTGGAATCTGTCGAATGGGTTTGGTCCTTGAGACTCAGCACAAAGCAATGGATAAAACTGTGATGCTTGTAGAGGACAAGATTCATTGAGTGGAGCTGGATCAGAAGAAATATAGAACAAGTGGCAAACTATTTTTCCTGTTGTGAAGTCGGTGGCACCGAGTGGCATGTTTCGGTGGTACCGAAAGGATTCGGTTGGACCGAAAACTACAAGTTGGTGAAACCGAGTTCATCACAGAGAAAAACACTTGTCACCTCAGCTCACTAAACAAGTAAGATCTCATAAATATTTGCAATGAATTATCTGAAAGATTTGCAATGAATTGGATGCAGAAAATGCAGAACAAAAACAAAAAGAAAAGACAAGAAACTGAAAGATCTAGATGAAGTTTTTTTTGAAAAAGAAAAAGAAAACAAATAGCATTAGACAAATGCAATAACATAGAAAAGAACACAAGAGAACTTCATCTAGAGTTGGGCAGTGACAAAGTCACCTATGTTAGAGTATATTGACTTAGGAGTCAAGTGAGAGCACTTGATCATAGGTCATACTCATCGTTTAAGCTCAAAATGGGGTTACCATTTTTCGTTTAAGCAACTTGATGTATTCACATCTTGTTGAGTTGATTTGACTCATGACTTGGAGTAAAGCTTCTCTAAGATGGAATAACATACCTTGGGTGGTGGTGTGGATCTTGCTCATGTAGTTGAACTTGTGTGGGTGCTCAAGGTTGATGTAGATCATCAAGAGTTGGGAGCACCACTTGGAGTTTGAGTTCATCTACCTACATGGGTTAGTCTTGCAAGGAAGAGCACTTGTGTATCCAAAAATGACAATCATGAAGCTCAACATAGAATTTGTCAAAGGATATGTTTGAATAGCTTCGTGCTTCCTTGTCTTCAACCACCATTGTGTAACGACTTGGTGATGTAGAGATTGCTCAAGATGTGAGTGAGTCGCAATCTCATAGAATTGGATTCAACCAAGTACCTACACGGGTTAGATAACATGCAAGGTGCAAATATATCCGAGACATACGAATAGCTTCATAAGAGAAATATCAAGGATTAGTCATAGGCTCATGCCTTGCATGTATCAAATGGAGTTCCTACTCTAGGTTTGAAGCATCAATGATGTTCAATTCACCTCTTAACCTGCAAAACACTTTCTCATCAAGTGGTTTAGTGAATATATCCGCCAATTGCTTACCGGTGCGAACATGCTTAAGGTTAATGTCCCCTTTGGCAACATGATCTCGAATGAAATGATGACGAACTTCAATATGCTTAGTTCGAGAGTGTTGCACGGGATTGTGAGCAATCTTAATATCACTTTCATTGTCACATAGCAATGGAACATGTTTCACATAGATCCCATAATCTTTAAGAGTTTGGGTCATCCAAAGTAATTGAGCACAACATGAACCAGCGGCAATGTATTCCGCTTCGGCGGTGGATAAGGATACCGAGTTTTGTTTCTTGGAAGACCAAGACACAAGAGATCTACCAAGAAATTGACAAGTACCCGAAGTGGACTTTCTATCAACCTTGTCTCCGGCATAATCCGAGTCAGAATAGCTAACAAGATCAAAAGAGGACCTCTTAGGATACCAAATGACAAAATTTGGTGTATGAATTAAGTATCTCACTATCCTTTTCACAGCCTTAAGATGACATTCTTTAGGAGCAGCTTGATATCGTGCACACATGCACACACATAGCATAATATCGGGACATGAGGCACATAGATATAACAATGAACCGATCATTGAGCGATAAACCTTTTGATCAACCGGTTCACCATCTTTGGTCAAATCAAGATGTCCACTAGTAGGCATGGGTGTAGGCATACCTTTGCATTCTTGCATATTGAACTTCTTGAATAAGTCTTTGGTGTACTTCGTTTGAGAGACAAACGTACCTTCCTTAGTTTGCTTGATTTGCAAACCGAGAAATAATTTGAGTTCACTCATCATAGACATCTCAAACTTCTCCGACATTAGCTTTCCAAACTTTTCACTAAAATGAGGGTTAGTAGAACCAAATATGATATCATCGACATAAATTTGGCACACAAATAGTTCTCCATTAACCCTTTTAGTAAAAAGAGTAGAATCAATTTTACCAATTTCAAAGCCTTTTTCAGTAAGGAACTTGGTCAAGCATTTATACCATGCTCTAGGAGCTTGTTTAAGACCATAAAGGGCTTTGTGAAGTTTGTAAACATGATTAGGTTTCTTAGGATTAACAAAGCCGGGAGGTTGCTTAACATAAACTTCCTCCTCAATTTTGCCATTTAGAAAAGAACTTTTAATGTCCATTTGGTATAAGGTGATATCATGGTGATTAGCATAGGCAAGTAAGATGCGAATGGACTCAAGTCTAGCAACGGGAGCATATGTCTCACCATAGTCCATACCTTCAACCTGTGTATAACCTTGGGCGATGAGACGTGCTTTGTTGCGAACCACTTGTCCATCTTCATCTTGCTTGTTGTGAAACACCCATTTGGTACCAATGATGTTGTGGTTGTTGTCGGGCTTCTCGACCAATGTCCACACTTGATTTCTCTCGAAGTTGTATAGCTCTTCATGCATAGCCTTTATCCAATCCGGATCCTTCAATGCTTCTTCAACCTTCATAGGTTCAATTTTGGAAATGAATGAGTAATGTTCACAAAAGTTATCTAAACGAGTTTTAGAGCGAGTGATTCTCCCGGTTTGGATATCATTGTAGATTTGCTCGACAGGATGATCTTTGGCAATTCTTGCTCGAACTCGTGTAAGCTTTTGCTTGGGTCGGGGTGGAACATCCTCTTCATCTTGTTCTTCTTCTTCTTGGCCTTCTTCATTATTGGCGTTGTCGTTCTCTTGTCGTGGTGGAGAAGGAGGTTGTTGATGTTCATCTTGATGCATTTCCTTGTCTTCTTCATCTTGGTGTGTCTCACTTGTGGATGCTTCCGTATCAATTCTTGGTTCACCTTGTCATGAAGTAGAAGCTTCCACTTGGACGGACGAGGTACTCTCCTTCACCTCCGTTGGACGAACTTTGCCAATAGATAAGTCTTGGATTGCTTCTGAAGGGTCTTTGTCTCCTACATCAATTGGCAATTGCTCTACTTGCGAGCCATTAGATTCATCAAACTTCACATCTACCGTCTCTTCAACCTTTCGGGTGAAATTGTTGTAGACACGGTAAGTGTGAGAGTTTGAGCCATAACCAAGTAGAAAACCTTCATGAGACTGAGGAGTAAATTTAGAACGACGATGCTTGTCAAGAATGTAGCACTTTGAGCCGAATACTCGAAAGTATCCAACTTGGGGTTTGTTACCGGTGAGGAGCTCGTATGCTGTCTTGCCGAGTAGCTTGTGAAGATACAAGCGATTTGTTGCATGACAAGCTGTCTCAACCGCTTCCGCCCAAAAGTGCTTTGGCGTCTTGTACTCATCAAGCATCGTTCTTGCCATCTCGATAAGAGTCCGGTTCTTCCTCCCAACAACTCCATTTTGTTGAGGTGTGTACGTAGCCGAGAACTCGTGTGAAATCCCTTCTTCGTCAAGAAAGGTGTCCACATTTGTGTTCTTGAACTCTGTTCCGTTGTCGCACCGAACCTTCTTGATCTTTACTTCAAATTGATTTTGGGCCTTCCTAGCGAAGTTTTTGAAGATCTTTTGGACCTGCGATTTATCATCAAGAAAGAACACCCACGTAAATCTTGAAAAATCATCAACTATAACTAGACCAAAAGAATTTCCACCGAGACTCTTGTAGGCGTTGGGACCAAAAAGATCCATATGAAGTAGCTCAAGTGGCCTCCTTGTGGTCATGATGTTCTTCACAGGATGCCTTCCTCCAACCTGTTTACCTGCTTGACAAGCACTGCAAAGTCTATCCTTATCAAATATGACATCGTTAACTCCAAGGATATGATTTCCTTTAATAAGCTTGTCAAGGTTTCTCATGCCAACGTGACCTAGTCGTCTATGCCACAACCAACCTTTTGAGGATTTAGCAATAAAGCAAGTTTTAGGTTGTGCCTTTTTAGAGAAATCGACAATGTAAAGATCACCTCTACGTATACCGATGAAGACCATTTTATGATTGTCTCTACGAAACACTTGGCAATCTACTTCAGTGAATAAGACAATGAGACCGAAATCCGCAAGTCTAGAAACTGAAAGTAAATTGTATCCAAGAGATTCAACGAGCATGACATTTTGTATGGAGCTATCGTGTGAGATGGCCACCTTACCAAGGCCAACCACCTTACCCTTTGAGTTATCACCAAAGGTGACATATTTTCGAGGGCCATCATTTTTAGCAAGCTCATTAAACATGTCTTCGTCTCCGGTCATATGATCAGTACATCCACTATCAAGGACCCACTCCTTTCCTGCAGCCATGTAGCCGTGAAGATTTGCCATAAGACCAAAATGTCTCATTGCATCATCAAGATCATAGTCACTATCATCATCTTCATCATAATATCCATGTTCAACATCATCTTGTGATTGATCAAATCCTAGAGAGGATAATTCATTAGGTACACGATCATCAAAGTGGTTACCTTTATGAATTCTTATAGCTTCGGATATGATATCACTAATGATTCCAACATTTCCTTTAGCATGCATGAGATTGGTAAGCTCAAATAGACAATCACCAAAACTAGGATCACTAGAGTTCATCTTACTCAAGGCAATAGATTTATGGAGAATTTCGTCTAAATTTTTCAAGGAATAATTGGGAAATCGTTCCTCAAGAAATTTCCATATGGTGTAGGCACATTTGAGAGTAGGCAAACTAGCAATCAAATTTTTGGGCAATCCTCCAATGATGAGCTCAACAGTTCTAAGATTGCGAATCATGTCAATATCTTCATCTAGGGTAGGGTGCAAAGGATCAATATGAGGTGCACAAGGATTAGCAATGTACTTGTTCAAATGATATTCATTGAAAATTACAAGCGTCTCATTTTTCCACTCATGAAAATAATCTCCATCAAGAATAGGCACTCTATGTCTAAGACTTCCCAAAGTAGACTCATCCATCTTCCTCCAAAGGTGTTTAAACCAAGGCAATGGAGACCAAAGCTCTGATACCACTTGAGAGGATCGAGAAGAGGTGTCTAGACGAGGGGTGATTAGACACTTCGTGCTAAAGTTGCAGTTTTTAAACTTTTTTGGTTTAAGTGGAGTTTAGGCACAATTTCAACATTCATAATACATATCAAGCAAGCATGCAAAGAGTATATGAGCAGCGGAAAGTAAAGCATGCATCTTGCAAGAATGTAAAGGGAAGGCTTTGGAGAATTCAAACACAATTGGAGACACGGATGTTTTTGGCGTGGTTCGGATAGGTGGTGCTATCCTACATCCACGTTGATGGAGAGTTCAACCCACGAAGGGTAACAGTTGCGTGAGTCCACGGAGGGCTCCACCCACGAAGGGTCCACGAAGAAGCAACCTTGTCTATCCCACCATGGCCGTCGCCCATGAAGGACTTGCCTCACTAGCGGTAGATCTTCACGAAGTAGGCGATCTCCTTGCCCTTACAAACTCCTTGGTTCAACTCCACAATTTTGTCGGAGGCTCCCAAGTGACACCCAGCCAATCTAGGAGACACCACTCTCCAAGAAGTAACAAATGGTGTGTTGATCATGAACTCCTTGCTCTTGTGCTTCAAATTATAGTCTCCCCAACACTCAACTCTCTCTCATAGGATTTGGATTTGGTGGAAAGAAGATTTGAGTGGAAAGCAACTTGGGGAAGGCTAGAGATCAAGATTCATATGGTAGGAATGGAATATCTTGAGCTCAACACAAGGGTAGGTGGTTCTCTCTCAGAAAATGTGTATTGGAAGTGAAGATGTGTTCTGATGGCTCTCTCCATGAATGAAGAGGAGGTGGAGGGGTATATATAGCCTCCATACAAAATCTAACGATTACACACAATTTACCAATCTCGGTGGGACCGAATCAACAAACTCGGTCGGACCGATTTAGTAAACCTAGTGACCGTTAGGGTTTTCGGTGGGACTGATATGCAACTCGGTAGGACCGATATGGTTAGGGTTAGGGCATAACGTAATCTCGGTGAGACCGATTACACAAACTCGGTGAGACCGATTTTGGTAATTAGCTGACCAGAGAGTTGGTCAGGCAAACTCGGTGGGACCGATTACTAAACTCGATTGGACCGATTTTAGTAATAAGTTAACCAGAGAGTTTGCATTATAATCTCAGTAGTACCGATTGCCTAAACTCGGTGAGACCGATTTTGCTAATGGACATACATAGAGAGATTACAATCCCATCTCGGTGAGACCGAGATCTCTATCGCTGAAACCGATTTGCTAGGGTTTGGCAGTGGCTATGACATGTGAAACTCGGTGGCGCCGGATAGAAAGAACCGGTAGGGCCGAGTTTGAGGTTAGGTTTAGGTCATATGTGGAAGTGGGAAAGTACCTGAGGGTTTTGGAGCATATCACCAAGAACATGAAGCAAGAGGCTCATTAAGCAACACCTCATCCCTCCTTGATAGTATTGGCTTTTCCTATAGACTCAATGTGATCTTGGATCACTAAAATGTAAAATGAAGAGTCTTGAGCTTGAAGCTTTAGCCAATCCTTTGTCCTTAGCATCTTGAAGGTGTTCCCACATCCTTTAGTCCATGCCACTCCATTGTTGAACTTGTCTGAAACATACTAGATAAAAGTGTTAGTCCAACAAGAGATATGTTGACATTAATTACCAAAACCACCTGGGGAGCACTAGTGCTTTCAAGGTGTCGGGCGAGCCATTCGTCTCGAACGCTGTGTTTGAAAGCTGCTAAAGCTTCGGCGTCCGGACAGTCAACTATCTGGTTCTCTTTAGTAAGAAATTTGTTCCAGAATTTTCGGGCTGACTCTCCGGGCTGTTGAGTTATATGACTTAGATTGTCTGCATTCGGAGGACGGACATAGGTCCCTTGAAAATTTGCCCGAAAAGCATCCTCGAGCTCTTCCCAATTTCCAATGGTGTTTTCGGGAAGGCTTTTGAGCCAATGCCGGGCTGGTCCCTTGAGCTTGAGGGGTAAGTATTTTATGGCATGGAGGTCATCTCCTCTGGCCATGTGTATGTGGAGGATATATTCCTCAATCCAGACCCCAGGGTCTGTTGTTCCGTCATACGCCTCTATGTTTATGGGCTTGAATCCCGCTGGAAATTCATGGTCCAGCACCTCATCGGTGAAACATAAGGGGTGTGCGGCACCCCTGTATTTGGGTGTGCCGTGATGTTCGGATATTTGTTGTGTTGCATTGCTTACTAGAGCTTGCTTTCTTGGCCCGTAAATAGATCTGGCTGGGCCATCTTTTTGATGCGGATCCTTGGGTGGATCGTGTGTCGGCTTGTGTGCGGCGCCGCTCGCCGCTCCATGCTGGCCATGGGGTCGTCTATCCGACCGGGTGGCTTTCTTATTGTTTGACTGCGGGGGCTCTAAGGCCTCCTCGTCAAATTCAGGCAGTAGCTTTTGCTTCGGATAGCTTTTTGCGCGGTGACTGCCGCTGTATTTGTCTGCGGTGTTGAGTACTTTGCTCCATCTGATTCTGAGTGCATCTTCCGCAGTTTTGAGCTTCCACTTCTGCTTTTTCAGGCTACGCACAGTGGCGACGAGCCTTTTGTGGAGGTTCTTCTGCTTCATGAGCTTATCCGGCGTAAGGTCATCCGGACTGTTGTTTTCTCCGGGGACGGGTTGTTTGGTTTGTTTATCCAAGTTGCTCTGTTCGGACGGTTGCTCAAAGGCATGTTCGTCGTCCGCCGGCTCGTCCTGCTCTGTGGCTGGGTCTGTATGGCTACTGTCTGTGTCGAGGCGGGGCTTGGAGCGGCGCTTACGTCGCCACTTTGATTGCTTTTCGAGTGAACGATCCCTCATTGCATCCCTATGTTCCTCGTTGTCGCTTCCTTAAGGTGTGTCCACCATGTATACATCATGAGATGAGGTGGCTGTCCAGTGCCCTATAGGTGCTGGTTCCTGTTTGTCTCCTACATCGTCGTCCATACCGTCAATGTCTTCGGAGTTGAAGTCGAGCACGTCGTTTAAATTATCGACAGTGGCTACGAAGTGGGTGGTGGGTGGGCATCGAATTTCTTCGCCGTTCGCATCCCAGTCCTACCGGTCATAGTCTGGCCAGGACTCTCCCGACAAAGAGAGAGACCTGAGTGAATTAAGAACGTCGCCGAAGGGCGAGTGCTGAAAGATATCCGCGACGGTGAATTCCATGATCAGCGCCCAATTGGATTCAATTGGCAAGGGCGCGAAGGGTTTGGAGTTCGGAGAGGAGTCCAGCTTCTTGGAGTTACGGGCTTCGCCGAGGATAGGGCTGGTGTTCGGCTCGATCGCCATAGAGATTGCAGCCCCCGAGGCGGTGTCTGACCACCCATCCTCGATTGGTGTGGTCGGCTCCGAGCTAAGGGTCGGAGCGGACACAGGTGCGGCCTCCAGGGCATTGTCCGGCGACAGAGCTAGATCATGCCCATAGTGACAGTGCGGCGCGCTCGGCTGTGGCTGGAATCCGTCGAAGACCAAGTCCCCAAGAATGTCAGCCGTGTAGTTCAGACTTCCAAACCTGACCTGATGGCCAGGGGCGTAGCTTTCGATCTGCTCCAGATGACCAAGCGAATTGGCCCGCAGTGCAAAGCCGCCGAACACGAAGATCTATCCGGGGAGAAAGGTCTCACCCTGGACCGTATCGCTGTTGACAATCGGAGGAGCCATCGGGCCTAAAAGTGACGACACAGAGCAACTCTCAATGAAAGCACCAATGTCGGTGTCAAAACCGGCGGATCACGGGTAGGGGGTCCCGAACTGTGCGTCTAGGCGGATGGTAACAGGAGACAAGGGACACGATGTTTTTACCCAGGTTCGGGCCCTCTCGATGGAGGTAAAACCCTACTCCTGCTTGATTAATATTGATGATATGGGTAGTACAAGAGTAGATCTACCACGAGATCAAGGAGGCTAAGCCCTAGAAGCTAGCCTATGGTATGATCGTTGTTCGTCCTACGGACTAAAACCCTCCGGTTTATATAGACACTTGAGAGGGCTAGGGTTGCATAGAGTCGGTTACAATGGTAGGAGATCTACATATCCGTATCGCCAAGCTTGCCTTCCACACCAAGGAAAGTCCCATCCGAACACGGGACGAAGACTTCAATCTTGTATCTTCATAGTCCAAGAGTCCAGCCGAAGGTATAGTCCGGCTATCCGGACACCCCCTAATCCAGGACTCCCTCAACGACATTACCAGACAATACATGCACGATGTGCGTATCATGCCATCCATGGGCAAGGCTGAAACAGCAGCTAACGGCTGGATTAGCAATCGTCTGAGTGTCGTTTAGCGTTTTTATCGTGTGTCAAGTACTTCTGATATTTTACTAGTCGAAATCGACCAACCAAGCGCCTTCGCCCGAGACCATCTGCTTTAATTTACAAGTGTCAGTTTTACAAGCGGTTTTGGTTGGAAAACGATGATCCAATCACGGCCTAATATCATGAGTTGGTCGGAAGATCATATGGTTTCACGTTTAACCTACCCGACTTGTCGTATAGGCTATGAATGAAACATCAGACGATGAACTTCTTAAGCACGGAAACAACAGAAGAGGATGATCTTCTTAACAAGCAAATCACTGGCATTAGATCGACATTCAAAACAATACGAAGCATTATTCTCAGGAGGCACGTGAACAGCTCATGATGCCGCATGCCACAACATTCCAAGCTCAACTTTGCAATCAAACACAAGGCCTGGCATTACATAGACAATATTCAAAACAAACTCTTAACACAGGAATATCTCAGCAGAGTAACTATTTACTTCTAAACTGAACACATGAATAGGAAAAAACACTCGACGTTGCTCACAGCAAGAGCGTCCCACTCAAAAATATCAAAAGCATGTCTTCTGGCTAACATCAATGAGCAAATTTTGACAAGGTTTTCCAATTCCAATATATTAAACTAACGTCTTCTTGCTAACATCAATGATTAAACTTTGACAAGCTTTTCCCATTCAAAATATGTAATGCCTATGATCTTGGAGTCCTGTCGCTTCTTGCTAACATCAATGATTAAACTTTGACAAGCTTTTCCCATTCAAAATATGTAATGCCTATGATCGTGGAGTCCTGTCGCTTCTTGCTAACATCAATGATTAAACTTTGACAAGCTTTTCCCATTCAAAATATGTAATGCCTATGATCATGGAGTCCTGTCGCTTCTTGTACTTGTTTGGGCACTTCTTGCCCAGGGCACTCCACGTGTTGTTAAATTGCCAATGGTCTCTGCAGACTAGTCATGTCACCGGTGTCTAATATTTATGGCACCGGCTGTAGCAATGGAGGGATTCGGTGCCAAACTAAGAAAAGGTGAAATTGGCACCTCTTTTGGCCTACATAGTGGAAGGCCTAATACTCTGTAAAGCTTCTCGGTCATTCCTTCTGTAATGTAGCACAAACAATGACTGCTTCTTTCTTCAAAGTGGAACGACCAACTGGACCCAGTAATGCAGCAGTTTGCCTTGGACACATTGGCTCCTTTTGTGCAGTTGAACTAAAATCGAAGTCGGAATAAAACCGAGCTTTAATTTTGATATCCCTGTAAGCAACAAAAGGTATAAGGGAAACAATTACTGAGAAATAACGGTTGATGACTTGTACTCCCGGAACAAAAACATCTACTGATCTACCTTATCTTAATGGGAAACAAAGCAGGAGAGTAGCAATTCTCAATCAGTGTGATTCATTCATATTAACTGAGACATTATCTTAACAATGCCTTGTTTCAAGATGTATAAAGAATGAAAAAGCAGATAAGTATCATTCCTAAAACAATGCAACTAATTCATTTTAACAGAGACATTATCTTAACAATACCTTGGTTAAACATGTAGAAAGAACTACAAAGCAGGATAGTACCATTTGTAAAACACTGTAAGTCTGTAACTGATATATAATAACAGAGACATTATCTGAACAATACATTTCTTAAACATGTACTCCGGCCGATCCCTAACAGAAATGGTACTCCTGCCGATCCCTAACAAGTGTTTGCAGTTTTGAACTAAGATTCAGTAGTTAATTCGGAGGAAGGGCGGTACTGACCATTCAAGACCAAGATTTGAAACAACTCACGAGGAAGACCTGAGAGGGATCTCAACACATATATGGAAATCCGGTCTCATTTTGTGCAGTTCCACCAAAATTAAGCGAAGCAAAATGTCGCAATAGCAACAAGTTGAACAGATATCCCTGTTTTAACAGAGGCAAAACAGGAATCAATTACTGGCCAATAAAGGAGGATGAAACATGCGGTCACAAAAATGGTAATCCCGCCAATCCCTAACAAGTGCTGCAGTTTTGAACTAAGATTCAGTAGTTAATTAATTCTGAGAGTGGCATTGCTTAAGTTTACCAGCGGCATTAGATTAACGAAAAGCATAAACAATTCCAGGGGAGAGCGGGCGCAACAACAGTATGTGCTTCCATCTACTTATAAAGGGGGTGATGCAGAGTTTGTTGTAACAAAGCAACAAGCATCATGTTTGGGTTGGTCCCATTTTTGTTCAATACTTAATGGGAAAAGACAGCAATACAATAGCTTCAATTCATCATTTATTTAAAACAGTACCAATACAAGTAGCACAACATCTCAAAACACACTGCATGATCATGTGGATGAAGGCAAGTACCAACCTGTCATGACGCACACAAGATCACATACGAATCTGCCAACACGAATAGGAAATCCAATCTCGTTTTGTGCGGTTGCACTGAAATCAAGCAAAGTGTTTCGCGTAGCGAAGCAAAATGTCGCAATAGCAACAAGTTGAAAAGATATCCCTATTTTAACAGAGGCAAAAAAGGAATCAATTACTGGCCAATAAAGGAGGATGAAACATGCAGCCACAAAAATGGTAATCCAGCCAATCCCTAACAAGTGTTGCAGTTTTGAAATAAGATTCAGTAGTTAATTCTGAGAGTGGCATCAATTACTGGCTTATAAAGGGGGCGATGCTGAATTTGTTGTAACAAAGCAACAAGCATCATGTCTGGGTTGGTCCCATTTTTGTTCACTACTTAATGGGAAAAGACAGCAATACAATAGCTTCAATTCAACATTTATTAAAAACAATACCAATACAAGTAGCACAACATCTCAAAGCACACTGCACAATCATGTGGATGAAGGCCTGTACTGACCTTTCATGAGACCAACAACGATAAAATACGAATTTGCCAACACCAATAGGAAAACCAATCTCGTTTTGTGCAGTTGCACTGAAAAGCAAAGTGTTTCGCGTAGCGAAGCAAAATGTCGCAATAGCAACAAGTTGAATAGATATCCCTGTTTAAATAGAGGCAAAAAAGGAATCAATTATTGGCTAATAAAGGAGGATGAAACATGCGGTCACAAAAATGGTAATCCCGCCAATCCCTAACAAGTGTTGCAGTTTTGAAATAAGATTCAGTAGTTAATTCTGAGAGTGGCATCAATTACTTGCTTATAAAGGGGGTGATGCTGAATTTGTTGTAACAAAGCAACAAGCATCATGTCTGGGTTGGTCCCATTTTTGTTCACTACTTAATGGGAAAAGACAACAATGCAATAGCTTCAGTTCATCATTTATTTAAAACGATTGCATTGATTCATATTAACAGAGACATTCTCTTGAAACAACATTCGTTTAAAAATGTAATTTACTTTTAACAGTGGCATTGCTTCAATTTTCCGGCGGCATTCTTATATTAACAACAGCAAAATAGCTGCATGGGACATGCCAGCACCATGTGCGTCCACACGTATAAATGGGTGATGCAGAGTATGTAGCCAAGCAGCATATATGCGCTGGTCCCATATTTGTTCTCTTTGAACCTTCTTCCTATGTGAGGGCAGCAAATCTAGTCGTGCACAAACTACCCGACCCCCCAGTTTCTTTCCCTTTTCAACAAAGGGATCGGTTCCTTACAGATGTGTGTACTGGGTTACCCCCTTTTTCCCTTTTCGACCTACAAAGCGGCTGGATAGCCAGTCTATACTACTTTCCGCCCCTCCTTTCCTCATTGAACCACATCCGAGATTCTTGCTCCAGCCCACCGCACCCTTCTTTCCTCTCTGAACCAAGACCAAGATTCGACTACAGATCGAAAAAGATCCACATGCAACTAGAGCAACGACGGTTTCAAAGAAACTTATACCTTAGGGTCGTCGGGATGTGGCAAGGCGTGCAGCGGGAGGCCGGATCTGCCCACACTACGTACGGCAGCGAGGAAGAAGGGGTCGGTGGCCCTCCCGCACAGGCGCTGGGTGAAAGAGAACAGCGCAGCCGGCAGTGGATTGCCTCCCTCACCGAAGGCGGTAGAGTGAACGCTGCACCTCCTCCCCTTCCCGGTGCGACGGGATACAAACGCCTCCTTCACCAGCTGTGAGGGGGGAGAGAGAGACAAGAGGCCAACACAGTCTTGTTTAGATCTGGTGAAGAGAGGGTGAGAGACTGTGAATATAGCAAACCCTAGCAAATGAATGCTGAGCCTCCAGCGTGTAACATATATTATATGTAGTGCGGCCAGCGTGTGGAGAGTGCAAACCCTAGCGAACAAGCGCTGAGGCTCCCGCTTTTATCTATACTACTGTAGTATGGACTGGGCTCCGGTGCCTTCACTGCACCTGCTTTTGGCTGTAAGACAGGTGAGCCAGCCACATTTTGGGCCCACCTATCGTAAATCCAAAGGCAGGTGCACTAAGTCAATGAAGCTGTGTCCATATAGTACTCTTGTGTATACGACTAAAATATAGTGGAGTGGTTTTCTTATTCTCTCCATGACAATTGTTTTAAATTGTGTAAGTACAAAACGAAACTCTTTATTTAATGTACAGTGAAGAAAACTAGTACTACTTCCGATGAACTAACGATCCACGCCCACGTGTCCTGGTCGCACTTCCTGTCCTTCACGTGTGGTACACTACCCTCCCTTAAGTGAACAACCACACATGCGCCAAATTATCGGAAACGTGTGAGAGTGTGTACAAATAAAGAAATTTAATTTGAATTATGGGAAAGGTTTGAGAGTATTACAAAGTTTGACTAGCCACTGATGGAAGACAACTTGTTTTTCGTCGAAAATCGACCAGCTTCACCAGCCGACGCAACCATGAGGCGCAACCATGAGCATCGATAGGTCATCGTGGTGATGCATCATCCATTTGGCATCAAGTTAGGGTGAGGCACCTAAGAAGTTCGACAAATCCTCACTGTGGTCTGTTTCTTCTCAGTAATCAAGCTCGAGGAAGGAAGAACCACGTGGCAGAGGACAGTGAGGCGGAACAACAATGGCCATCCAATTTTGTGCAGTTCCACTAAAATTGAGGAAGACATGCCCGGGTATGGAGACACGCATCGCTGTTTCCAAAAATATAAAAAGGGTTAGCAACGACATCTCAATTGTCAATAAGAATTAATGAAAAGTACACCAACAAACAGAAGCATCATAATTATCTTGATGGGAACTAAACCAGGATACCCGAGAAAAAAAACATTTCTTCATTTAACCAGTGATAGTACTACCACCATATGGACAATGACCGCACAACCACCATATACTTTTTGTCGAAACAACATGTATACCTCCACCGAGGCATAAATCAGGACAACTTTTTGAGTGGCATTTCCTCTAGTAGTAGGTGATGTTGGACCAGCCGACAAACCCTAGCTACTATGCATGGGGAGTAGTCGCATAGAAGAAAACCCGCACGCAGCGACCTGGGGAGCTGGAGCAATACAAGAAGTTATACCTCAGGTGGGCGAGATGCCATTTAGGCGGGTGGGCGGGATCTGCCCACATGACAGCAGCGAACAAGGGCGCGCAGGATCTTCGTCCGCGCCAACGTCGGGTCCGAGAGGACGGTGCGCATCGACTTCCTTCGTCGCCGACGGCGACAACGTCAATGCTGCACCTCCTCACCTCCCGCAGCGGACGGGATTCGGCCGGATCTGTGACCACCGGTGAGGAGAGAGATAGAGTGGACACTGTCATCTTGTTTTGATATGGAGAGGGTGAGAGAGCGAGTTGCGAGAAACTCTATCAAACAAGAGGCTATAATGGAGTAAAAAAAAATCTCTCCATAGCAGTGGTTTTAAATAGAATATGCGCGTTCCCGGAAAAAAGAAATGAAAACTGGCGGACAATTTTTTTTGGGTCTGTCTAGGACACATCTAGATGTGACATAGTTATGTCACATATAAGTTGATGTCCACTCTGTTTGTGGTCTTTTCCTAGTTTTTTTTGTTTCTTGTTGCTACATTATATACTTGTGGGAGCTTAGATGTGATATCCTTAAATAACATCTAGATGTGAATTAGACAAACATATTTTCTAACATACCAAGAAAGAAAACTCGACCAAAAACACGCCCCCGCTTCCAGGTTGCGAGAGTCGTCGCGCGCACACACATAGACATAGACATGCATATCCGTTACGTAAAACTCCATTTCCATCTCCATCTCCAATCATATTTGTCCAACTGGCACATTATTTACGTTGTTAATTATATACGCAGCAATATTAACGTACAACATCTCTTGTTTGCGCACGTCCGGACCGCTGCCACGGCCGGTCTTGACCAACCCGAACCCTCTTCTTCACCCGTGCGTGCTTCCCGCCCGAAACGGTCAGTGCCGCATTCATGCCCGGCCAGAGCGGACGCGACCTCTCACTGGCACCGGCATTGAAGCGGTGCGCCGCCCGAGAGAGCGTCGCCCGCGCCGCTTCCGGGTGCACGTGGCTGCTCCGCGTTCAAGGGTCACAATAGCCGGCTACAACATGCATGTAAAAAGTTCTTGGGAGTCCGTGCTATAGCTAGCTGTCCTCCCCCAACTCGTCAATCTCTTCCAGTAGTGCTAGTACTCCATGGCGCGATCCATCGACAAGTAGGCGGGAAAGTTATGGTATACTACTCGATTTGCGGTGAGTGGCATGCCGAGCGACCGTGTGGGGTCGAGCCGTGGAGGAGGGTGAGACACGAACATGACAGACATGATTTAAACGTTGGTTTTGCTCGATGGCGCGATCCAACAAAACGAAACGTTGGTTTCTCTCCGTTTCCATTTTTTCTCCGAAAAAACAGAAACTTTTCCACTCCATTATCATTCCTATTCCAAGGTTGCCCCGTTACAACATTCCATCAAATACAAAGGAAAACTAACACGCATGCTGATGCATCTCAATGATTCACAGATCATAGCCAATATTTACTTCGCAACTAAAGAAAAAAGTTGTGAGAGCGTGTACGAAAGAGAAACTACTGATGGGGTCACTATGACTTAAACCCTAAACCCTAAACATGATTTAATTTCCTGGCCAGGTAGAACCTGTCGAAGGAAAGACGGCTGGCACCCTCGGATCATACGATGCTTTTGTGCAGTTCCACTAAAATTGACCTGAGCATCCCTGATGGCAAAGATATTTAAGAAGTGTGATTAGAATAATAGTACTGGCACTAGTTCATGAGACATAAACTCATCACAAGTAGAAGCCGGTAGAAGTAGAGAAAGATCAACATGGAGATGGAGCTACGGTAGTGGAGCAAGCCGGCTCCAAAAGGAAGATGGACTACCTGGGATGTCGGGCTGTAGCTAGAAGGGCGGTTGGGATGCGGCAGCGGCCCATACTGCGGTGACCCCCGATTGGGACGCACCGACTGTGGGTTTTCTCCCTTGCCGATGTCGACCGCGTCTACGCAGAACATTGTTCCCTTCCCCCAGCTGCGGGATCAGGCCCGTCGTTCTATGCTTGTGAAGAGAGCAACCTAAGCAAGCAGGCTTGTAGCTTAGGCTCCTGCTAGTGTATATATAGTGGTTTTCTTTTTCTGTCCATATCAACCATTTTATATTGCGTACATGTCATTCAAGAGTGAAATGATGGTTGCTTCTTCCGACTAACTTACTATGTGATTTGACTGCTCCTTAGTGGCCCCTACACGTACTCCCCCTACGTGTATGCAATAGTCACACGTACACATGGACGCAAAAACGCACACGACGCCCTAATGCATGCATGTCCGAGCACACGACGGAACACACGGTCACGCTCAAGTGCTCAACCTACACGTGCATGCACACACATACTAGTGACTGTATGAACACCGGAAAATATATATATTGAGCGCAATGAGCGTATTATGAAGTCCACTGACCGTATTTCTACAAATATATAGTGACAGACAGTGTATTTATCTCGTTTGAAATTAAGCCATGTTAACCGGAGAGGAGGCAGCATGGACTAGCATTACTTTGTTGTGTCCCGTCAACTTGCCGAACGAGGAGAAGGTTGCAGGACGGGAGAAGCTTGCGCATGGTGGCTCGCAGGACAACGAGAAACTTTTGACTAATGTAAGCTCTCCGTCGCTCAGGCGGTGGATGCGCAACAGTTAATTCGGTGTCAGATTGCCAGAAGCATACTACACTATACTACTAGGAACCGGATGGAGGAGCGTCTGCACTCTTATTATAATTTTAAAATGTGATAAATCAATATTCAACACATTTGGTTCTCTTCGAGGGTTATCGCATGTGATAATGGAAGTTGATTGCATGGAACACTCGCCACAATTCTCGCTTAATTCTGGCTCATATCCTATTACAAATAGTAGCGCTCAGTAATATTTCCTCTTTTTTGTTATTCAGCATGTAAACAGGTCAGCAAACCTTGCGGCGCATCTTCGTGCGAACCGTGCTTGCTGCACTTTGAATGTGGCCGAGAATTGGCTTGATGAAACACCTCGCTTCCTACTTCTTTTTTTGGCTTCCTAGTGACCAGTGTCTTGGCTGATCGTCCTAAGAATGCTTATATATGAATAAAGCTCTCTCATTTCCTTATGTGGCATGTGGTTAATGAGAAGTGGTAACATAATATGTTACTGTAACATAGCGCTTTCCAAGACAAGATGAGTCTACAAGCTAATTAATGAAGTCCTCTATGACACTACTACTATGTTACTTTGCACTATGAAGATAGTAACTTAGATTAGTGTCATATGCATGACACTAGTATAAGTTACTCCCCACTATGACCAACCTAAGAATGCTTATATATGAATAAAGCTCTATCATTTACCCACAAAAAATATTAAGCCATATTAACCGGAAAGGAGGGAGTATGGACTAGCACTACTTTTTGGTGTGTCCCGTCAACTCGCAGAATGAGGAGAAGCTTGCAGGACAAGGTGAAGCTCGCTTACACCTTTTGACTGATGCAACCTACCCTCGGTGGACATGCATCAGTCCATTCGGTGTCAGGCATACACTGTAGTACCCAACATACGGAGTACCATCATTGTTCGACTTCACGAAGGGGCGAAGAGCCAAGCGCAGTACTAGTACGCGTACTTGGTTTTGCACCTTCATACTACTCCACCCTCCGTCATAGTTTACAGGGCGTGCTTCATTATGATGCATTTCTCTCAATGCATTTCCACCACCAGAGAGACTTTAGACGCGTTTGGTTCAATGCTCAATTAATTAGGGCATGGTAACCGCAATGAAGTCCACAATTTTCTCTCCATGTACTGTACTACTACGGAGTGCATGCATGTGTGTACCCGGGGTGGAAGCACTACATGCATGTGTGTACGCATTATTCCCTCTAGTAATAGACGCCGTGCTATAACTACCAATGCTATTTTTTAGGCCGATCGCTAGTCGCCTTGGTCCCACAATTTTTTTCTTTTTTCTGAAGCGCGCTGTATAAACAGTGACGGATGGAGTAGTATGAGCGGATTCAAAGAAGAGCGTATTGATGGTTGCTTCTTTAGAGCAACTTACAGTGGGAAAGGTGGGGCTTATGATTTGACTGCTCATTACTCACTATAAATGCGGCGCAACGACCGGGCTGAGTCTCCCATGCGGTTGTGCACTACCCCCTCGGTTCTTAAATATACTCCGGAGTATTTGTCTTTCTAGAGATTTCAATGAGTGACTGAAATATTTGTCTTTTTAGAGATTTCAAATGGACTGGCACATATGGATGTATATAGACATATTTTAGAGTGTAGATTCACTCATTTTGCTCCGTATGTAGTCACTTGTTGAAATCTCTGGAAAGACGAATAGAATATTTAGGAACGGAGGGAGTACACATACGAAGCAAAATGAGTGAATCTACACTCTAAAATATGCCCGTTTGAAATTTGTAAAAAGACAAATATTTAGGAACAAAGGAGTATAATTTTGTGCATGGCACATGGACCCGGATGATGAAGAGGCTTCTGGCTATGCTATCAAGCTTCCATCATTTGTTTACATAATTGACGTACTATACAAATAATTTTCCAGCGACATGAAATTGTACAATGGTGTGAGCTTTCAGCTTTTGTTTCGCGTGTCTTGCCATAGATGCTCTTTCGGAAACAATAAAAAACTAACTTCCTTGCTAATGCATGTCAATTATTAGCAGATCAGAGCTAATAATTACATCACAACTGAAGACAAAGTTGTGAGAAGGTGTTAAATTAAAATTGATCCATGCTTTCATTGGCAGCAACATCCCCTAGCTCTGTCTAAATCAACAAGGCATGTTGGGAAAAAAGTAGTTGTCTGGAGCATGCAACATTCCGATCATTTTGTGCAGTTCCACTAAAATAGAGCTGAGCGTCCCTGTTCCAAAGATATCAAGTGTGATTACAATAATAGAGGACTGCTGATGAAACAATAAACACACAAATAGAAGCCGGTCACGTTTGCAGTCTCTCTTAAGACTAAGTAGTTGGAGAAGATTAGGCTCGGAGTTGGATGAAGAGGATAGAGCAAAACCAATCTCCCTTTGTGCAGTCGCACTGAAATGTAGAGACGTTGCCCGTGTGACATTTTAGTACAACTGCACAAAACACTCTTAAGAAAAAAGTGATTTGTGCAGTTCACCAAAAGGTCGCAATAGCAACGAGGTGAAATGGATAGCCTTGTTTGCAAAAAAGAGGTAGAAAGGAAACAATTACTGGCCAATAACAGTTGATGACACATGCGACGACAAAAAAGAAGCATATTCCTTGTCCTAAGGGAAGATAACAACACGGTTGTGTTTGTCTAAAATGGTGTGAGGACGAGAATGCAATATGGAAAGTACGCCGGACGAGCTACATTTTGGGCAAAGAACTATGGAAGATCCACATGCAGTGACGTGGGAAAACGGGCAGTGGAGCAAGGTCGGAGGGGATACCTGGAGGTCGTCGGGATGTAACTAGGTGAGTGGCAGGCGGAATTTGCGAGCAGGTGGCATAGGCCCTGCTGCGCCGGAGCTTGGTCAGAGAGAACGACATGTACCGCAGATCGGGACGTGCTCCCTCAGCGCCGTCGAACTGAAAACGATGCACTTCCTTCCTTTCCCCCGACGGACGGGATGCGGCCGAATCAGTGACCAACGGTGAGAGAGAGAGAGGCCACCACACTCCCTTTCCCCCAGCGGACGGGATGCGGCCGGATCACTGACCAACAGTGAGAGAGAGAGGCCACCGCACTCCCTTTCCCCCGGTGGACGGGATGCGGCCGGATCAGTGACCAACGGTGAGAGAGAGAGAGAGAGAGAGAGGCCACCGAAGCCTTGTGTGAGATACTCTGAAAAGCGGACTACCTTTACCTCCATAAAAATCATTTTGTATTCTGTGTACGTGCCATTGAGCGCTATAACTTTATTTAAAAATAACGCGGCAATGCGTCAAGTCGAACTTTGTTTCGCGCACGCGTGGTACATGACCTCCCTAGGTAAACAACCGCTACACGCGTTCAAATTAGCACGTGGGCTGCCATTTCGTAAAGAAATGAGCTCCACCGTGTACCACGCGGGTGTGGCTGGGCACGAAGTGTGAGTACGTGCACGGTGCACCTATTCTATTCTTGTATATGCACACCACCTACGTGGGGTTGTGTGAGAGAGGTACAAACCTAGAGAGATATAGTGTGTGGGTTCTTGAGAGTTTTTTATGTGTGTGTGGGGGGGGGGGGTCAATCAAAAAATTTAACATATGCAATGTGTGTGAGATAGAGTCCTGGATATAACATATATATAGAGGGGGCGATCCACGAGAAGAGAGTGGAGGTATCATCGGCTTGAGGTGTCCATAGAATCGAAGAGAGGGATGATGATGATGTGTGTGTGTGTGTGCGCGCACGATTGATAAAGAGTGCCATCGAATTTGTGTGTGCCCACGTCAAAGATATAGAGTGGCTGGCCTACTGGAACGTGAGATGGGACATGTGCAGTTTGTCTCTGTGGCATGGATAACTACCTGCAGCGCTCGACTATCGGTGTGTGGTGGGGGAAGAGGGAGGCCCAATTAACTATAGAGGTACAATGGCTGGTATATGTGTGGAGGAGGAGAGAGGCCTACCTGATGTATTAAGGAGATCGATCTGCCTCATGTATTAAGGGAGATCGATCGGCATCCATTTATATGTGCAGGAGATGAATAAGGTTGGGAGAGAGACAGAGCTAGAATGTTGGAGGGGGTGGTAGTGGAGTTGCTTCTAACAAATGGTGGGATAGGCTTGCTAGACAAACGGAGGGCACGCCCGCAATATCAATAAGAGAGGAGATGGCTGCTTGTTGTCTGTGCACGTGCGTGTGAGAGACGGGTCAAGAGGCATGCACGAATGATGAGGGGGACAATGTGGCTGTGGTAAGCAGACGTAACTACATAGGAAGATCAATCGCCCTTTGTAAGAGAAAGGAGAGACATAACTTGTGAGGTACGTCGATCGATGGGGGTAGTTAAAGTCGATCTAGGTATATGTTGGGAGATCGATCGGCATACATGCATGTGTGTGTTAGAAGTAAATGAGGCACGAGGAGAAGGATAGAGAGAGAGGGATGCATGTAGGAGGTGGTACGAGAGGCATACTATATCGAGGGGGAGGAGTGCGCGAGTACGAGAACGATGAAAAGAGTGGTGGGAGTGAGGCATGGACGGTGACAAGAGAAGAGGGGAAGCTTGTGTTTGTGCTAGGCACACCTGGCTAGAGAGGCATATCGATCGATGTGTGCCGTAAAGAAGGAGCTGGGGGGCCTACACACACCGTGGGTGAACGACCTAAAGTGAAAAGATGAATTTGCGCGATGGAGCTAGAGAATGCTGAGGGAGGGTGAGAGGGATGCGGGCGTGTGCATGCACAAGAGAAAGTTAGCGCTAGCTACAAAGATAAGAGGGCTGTGTGGGTGTAAAAGACGAATAGAGATCATATATACTTCATTATAAAAAGCAAATTCGGATATTTGAAGAATTTATCATAGTGTTTCAAACCGACGGATGTGTGAATATATATAACGGTGATACACATGGTGTGGTTATGAACATGGTATACTACATTTAATACTATATTTTATCTCTACTCTTATAAAAAACGGAGTTGTTGATGATGGTGTGCCTGCCATCCTGCATTATAGGCCGTCAGATTTATATCTGGCGGATAGCAAGGAAACTATGATGGTTGAAGTTGGCAACAATCATGATTGTAGATTCTTATTGAAATAGAGAAACGAATTAAAATTTAGTTCGAATTGCAGTGGTAGTATAGACATTTGGAATGCGCTAAAATGTTGGTATGAGTAGGTTAAATGCATTATACAGCAAGCGAAAAAAATTTAATCGGACATAACATGGATTCATACTCCCTCCTTCCAACTACATAGGGCGTAATGAGATTTTTAAGACTGCCTTTGACTATTGACAAGATTAATAGTACATGACATGCACAATGTGAAAATTATATCATTGAAAGAACTTTTCACAGACGAATTTAATGGTGTGCTTTGTGTAAGTTGCATGTCATATATCATTGCTCTAATATTTGACCAAAAGTTAGCATCGAAAAACGCATTAGGCCCTATATAGATGGAAGGAGGGAGTAGCTTTGAATAGCATTTGTATAGTAAAACGGGGCAAGACTCTCTCTTTGTGTGGTGTGAATAGTTTTATTTTTTTGTTTTCTTTTTGGTTGACGGAAGTGCGAATTGATTTGGTACGTACAAGTACAATATTACAACACGTTAGGCTTGTCCCTAAAATTCAACCCGCGTCTTTTTATATCCCGAAAATTCAGACATCGTGCTCCCAAAACTGGCGCCTTCACAACCCACGCCTTGCTATCCAAAAATTACAACGCGCGCGAAAACTCCCTCCAGCTGCCAAATCCCGACACGCAAAATCCCCCATCTAACCCTGAGCCGAAAGCGCCGCTAGTTCAAATCGGTGGGGGGTACTTTTGTAACACACCCTACATTTTGGACAAGCGCGTTCCTAACTCATGCTTCACCCCCTCCCATCACCCCCTTTTCGCCATTCGAAATCCCAGGCCGCCATAACCTCTCCGCTCCAGCCGCGAAACCCCACCCCCCTCTGTCCGCCACGTCACCGCTGCACAGCCCAAGCCTCTTCCCCGACGATGTCGTCCACCGCAACAGCTCGATGTCCCTCGTCCACCTCCCCGGATGAGGATCCGTCGTCCATCTCGCCGTCCCGCCGGTTCAGCCGCCCCGTCCTCCACCTCCAAGGAGCTGCTCCGACGATCACCTCGTCTATCGCGGCTGCTCCATCCCCACAGCGCCGCCTTAACCTGCTCCACCGGAACCGCAACATCCTCACCGACTCCTCGAACGAAGCCAAGGCCTACTCGGCGCCACCAAAGAGGTTGTACACTCATCGCATCGCACATTCTCCTTAACTCGACCTCCCGGCGCCGATGGTGCTCCATCCCGCACCCCCATGGAGCGGCTACCTTGAAGCCAGCGCCACGGGCGACATCTCCACAGTGGCTCTCCCCCAGTGCGAGGCCCCTTCGGCGGCGGCGGCCGTACCAGCCGGATCTGCTGCTGCTGCTCCGGCTCTCGCTCGATCGCTCGCTCGCCCAGCAGCTGCTGCTGCTCTCCCCCTCGCTCGTGCTACTGCTCTGCTCCGATTAAGCCACACTTCAGTCGACTGAATCGACTTTTGGGTCAGTCGATTTTCAGGGGTTGGGGGGGCTCGCCGGA
>NC_041380.1:439502062-439563832 GCF_002162155.2 Triticum dicoccoides
CTAGAGGGCTGGCCGGGGCGGCGGTGGCGAGTTGTTTCGGGGCGGCGAGGCGGCGCTGGGGCTGGCGGTTTGGCCGGTGGTGGATGGCGGCTCAGGGGGGTGCAGGTTGAAGATGAACTGCAGACCCTCCCTAAACTACATGTCAAGTGCCTCTCTGCTACCATTGCGTTCAGTTTCGACAGTAGCATTCAGATTCCACAGTAAATTTCAGTAGTTAAGTTCAGAGTCAACAGTTTTTACCTCATCTGTTGTAGTCAGGTGGTTTTTGGTGATGTTAATTTTACATCCATTTTACATCATATATTGGAGATGCTATTAGAATCCCACTTGAGATTGACGATGTCTATTTTGTGCTGCTTCAGCCTTGACGTCTTACGGCTCACCGGAGCTGCTCCAACGACAGAACGATCCATCACAACAGAGCAGTGCCCTGGAGGCCGTCTATAGATTCCTCAGATCTTCCTCCACACCTCCGACAGCCACCCCTGCCTCAACTGCTTCAGCGACCAACTCAATGATGCTGAGGTCGACACGACTACAGCAAAGAGGTTGTACACTTGTTGCATCACTTATTACTATACATTCACGTCGATCCATTAGGGCTATTTTGGTTCAACGGAAAAACATCGATCCACTGGTTGTTACCATCACTCTAATTTTCTGCATGCTCTCCTTACATAATCTCACCATATTTTTTTCATATGCATGTCAGATATTGTACACAGTCATGCTGAACATGTAGAGAAAAAGAGAAGAGTTTTGCGCGGCAATACAATGTCATGCAGACATCGCTCCATGGTGGGTTCAATGGCAAACCCTCCCCACCCCTCTCCAGATTATAATCCAGAGGAATATATCTGTTCTGAGGCGGATTCGGACGCCGCTGACCACTCCTATTTACCCCCCAAGGTGTTTGCTCTACCTTGGCATGATGATGTTAATCATATCATGCATATGTTGCCTTGTAGTGCCTACTTTTGACATCATATATGTCATCTGCTTAGTTTAGACATGTTCTGTAATGCCACCTGTTTAGTTTCTATATCATATATGGGAATTATGCAGTCTCATGTCTTTTAGCCAGCCATAATATATGTGAAATGTGCAATGCCATCCTGTTTAACCAGGCATCATATATTTGAATGATATCTTGCCCATCCTTTTCTTCATTACATTTCCATTTGTCGACAATGTTTGTACATTAAACTACTCTTCCTGTGAATCAGCCATTTGGGTGGGAGATGGAAAAATCTGGAGTGAAAACAAGGCCTTCAGAGCAGACAGTGCTACCTGTCGAAGCAGATCTCTTGTTGGGTCCCGATAGCTCCTCAGAGATGGATTCAGAGACAAATGACCAGTCCTATTCCCCCACTGAGGTGTATGCTCTAACTTGGCATGGTTATACTGCTCATATCGTGCATACGGTGTCTTGCATTGCATAGTTTAGACATCATATACACAATATTCAACACCACGTTCTTAGTTAGACATCATATCGAATGCCCTCTGTTTATCATATAAATCATATATGTGAATTAAATGATGTGATCCTGATTACTTAGATAACATGTAGGTGAATTATGTCAGGCGATCCTGTTTAGTTATTCATCATATCTTTGAATTATGTTATGCTATGCTATCCAGTTTAGATAGACATCATATATGTGAAATTATGTCATGCTATCCGTTTTAGTTAAACAATATACATGTCAACTATTTCATGCCCTCTTTTTCCACACTATCTATTGCATCTGTCTCTCATACAATGTCTGTACATTCAACTATGTTTCCTGTTTATCAGCCATTTGAATTGGAGCGGGTGATGCCAGTATCTAGCGGACTAAAAACATGGTCTTCAAATAAAACAGTGCTACCTCTTGGTGGAGATAGCACCCCGGTTGTACATGCACAAGAACCAGCCCTACCACACATAACCCAAACTCTCGCAAATTGTACCCCTACTACGATGGACAGAGAACCAGCTTCACCCAATCTAACCCCAACTCCAGCCGATAGTAACCCAGTTCCTGTTGACACAACACCATCTCCACCATAGAGCTCCCAAACAAGAGCAGTTAGTAAGGTAGTTCCAGTGCCCAAAGGGCCAGTACTATCACGGCGAACCCCAACTCCACCAGTTAGTACGCCTATTCCTGTGGAGGAAGCACAACTAGCTAGTCGTAGTTTAGCATCTTGTCAGTGTGAAATGACACCTATGGGATCACAAGAATCCCTACTACGGTTGCGGGGCGCAGGGGTCGTGAGAAGAGCGGATCAAACAGATAGCACATGGTTCCTTTATCCAGGTTCGGGCCGCGAGGATGCATAAAACCCTACTCCTGCTTTGGTGGATTGTATACCAGTGTTCTTAAGCTAGCTATGGGGCGTCAAGAGCTCCAAAAAGCCAATCCTCCTCCAAGTGTTTTTATAGGAAAGGAGTCGCCACAGTGGCACACAGGAGGTGGAAAGGGTACAGTAACGCGAGTTTATCCCTCGCATTACATGACAAGGCGCCTTTAATGCGCCTTGCTTAGGTGTCCTTGCTTTATCGGGGACGGGGGAGAGCCCCGTCCCGTCCGTCGCCGCTCCCTCTTGCGTTGACACGCGCCCTGGCCAGCGGTGCTTGTGGTGCCATGTAGGCAGGCAAGCAGCTGAGGTGGCGCAGTGGTGGGTCTCCACGAAGATCTGCATGCCGCCACGCAGGTGCCTGCTCAACTGGTCGGGTCAGCAACTGCATGCGAACGGCGGTGGGGGCGTGACTGGTGCGGGCCTGATGGTGGCCTCACGGGTGTCTTCGGCAAGGGCCTTGCTGGGGCCCCGGCAAGGGTCTTGCCGTGGCGCTCGCTGTCATCCCCGGCAAGGCTCTTGCCGGGGGCCTTATGGTCCTTCTTGGCCGGGATCCTACCAAGGGTCATTACCTTTTTAAGTGGGCATCTGGTCTTGAATGTCTTCACAAAGATCTGCATGCCACCACGGGGAAGTCCCCCGAATCCTTGCCCCATGGGGGCAGTGGACTCAAGGGCGACCTCGCTCTGTAGGTGTGGGGCGAGCTGCCATGGCAAGGATCTTGCCGGGCTAGCTAAAGCTGTCCCCCGACAAGGATCTTGCCGGGGAGGGTTTGCTTTGTTCCCTTTGCTCTTTGTGGTCTTGGTCTTGGCGTCGTTCTGCTCTTCTTCAGCTTCGGCCTTACCTTGGTTTACCTCCCTTGCCGTGCTCGCTGTAGCGGCGCCCATGGCTCAGACTGCCCGTGCACAGTCATAGGGGTACAAAAAGTGTACCCCCTTTTTGTACACCGACAGGAGCCCCCGGGCCTGGGCCACACATAAGCGCAACGCGTTGTTGGGCTAGGCCCAAAAAACGGTGCACGGGCAGGCGGGGCGGTTTTTACGCGGTAAGTTTCTTCGCGCGCTGCACTTTCCACGCGTCCCGCGCGTGGCGCGGCATGGGGAGGTGTGTGTGACGTGGGTGGCATGCTTGGGGCTGAGCTCCGCATGCATGCGTCACGTCGTAATAAAGGGGGCGGTTTGCGCCTTCCCAATAAACGGAGGAAGGCGTGGAGGCGCGGTCCATTTACTGAACGGGGCCGAGGCGTGGTCTTCAAGGCGTCCACTACCCACGATCACGGGGTGGGGAGAGGTCGCCTCACCCGTCGCCTCAGTCCTGCACGCCTGCCACGTGGCTCCCATGCGCTTGGGGTGGCGAGTGGTGGAGGCGGGAAACCGGGCCGCCGCGGGCCAAGGCAGCGGGTCGGTCCTAGTTCCCTGCGCCTTCCGCGTCTTGATTGGCTGAGCGGGGCGGCCGAGCCCCCACCCTGTTCCTTTATAAAGAGCGGGAGGGGGGGATGGCGTCCCGCATTCTTTCATCTCCTCATTCCTTCAGCTTCTGCTCCCCCCTTCCATCTGCCATGGAGAGAGGGAATCCTGGTCCTTCAACGGTGGCGGCGAGGGTCGCCGCTCGACAGCGCGTCCCTCCTTCTCCCGCACCTATGGTGGCAGAGCCAACCATGAGGGGAAGGGGGAGGGGGCAAGGCCGTGGGCGAGGCCGAGGCGCTCGGGGAAGAGGAGGACAGGGCGGCGCGCCAGCCTCGCCTCCGCCAGCGGGTCCTCCTCCCATGGAGGGCCACGTTGGGGACGACCCTTGCGAGTTCTTCGTCAGGCTGCGTTGGCCGCCTCGTCGTCGCCTTCGTCTCCCGACTCCAGTCGCGCGGGAGATGGAGCTGGATCCGCCGGAGTCATTGCGGCTGCATATGAGGGCCTGCGGGATCAGCGGCATGCGGGTTCACATTGATTTCCCAGCCCCTCACGTGATGTATCTTCGTCGAGGATGGAAGACGTTCGCTCACATCCACCGCCTGACGGAGGGGCTCACTCTCCATGTCAAGCTGATGGAGGGCGGCCTCCTCTCCGTCAAGGTCTTCGGGCTCTTCGGGACCCGCGCAAGGTGCTGCGTGGAGAGTTCTTCTGATAGCGAAGACTCCTCCTCGGGCGGGAGTGACGAGGAGGACAGCGGCAGCGACGACGAGGGCAGTAGGCGGCAGGATGACGGGTCCGACTAGGTGTCGGGTGCCGCTCCGTGCGGCACCGGCGACCCCATCATCCGTGTCGCCGGCCCCTTGAACTTCTCGGGGTCGTCTCCTTGGGCGGCTGGCATTGGGAGGCTATGGAAGAGGAAGAGGGCGGGCGGTAAGGCCGTCAACTCGGAGTACGCGGGCACCGACACCTTCGACGCGTGCTGACGTCCTGCCGCCTCGTCTTTGAGCTTTGCTTCCGGCGCCGCCATCACCATCCAGCCTTTGGACGGCCACCGAGATGTTCTCTTGGTGTCTTCTGCCACCCGTAGCTCGCCTAGGCGCCTCTTTTGCCCTTTTCGCCTCCTTGACCTGCCTCCTGAGGAGAGGGACAGGGAAGGGATTATGGGCACCTTATCTCTTTTTAGGTTGTAAGCCTTCGGGCCTTAGCTGAATTTAAAACTTGTAATCCCATCATTCATGTTTTTCATTCCCTACGGACTGTACCTGAATGGAATGTTGTTAATGAAAAAGGGATGTTTGTCGGGCTATTTGTTTGCGGGTAGAACCCACGACAAGGAGTAAATCCTTGATATCTCTAAGATAAACATTTCCTCGCCCGGCAACAGGCCTTGCCGTCCCTCCACCTCACTCGACCTTTCTCACGCCTTTGGCGGAGGCAGGGCTGAGGCGGGTTCAGGCTCCTCGTTTCATCCTTTTTCTGTCGCAACTACGATCAAACATGGCCCCAGGAACGAGTCCTAGGGCCTAGAGTTAGAGGAGCATGGTAGCTTTTAGGAAAAACAAGGTTTCACATACCTCAGTCCACAAGGGAATGCATGATAAGGGATGAAGAACTTATCTGAAGCTGTAGCCCCCGACAACTCTGGTTGGCCGTGGGTGAATCTTTGCTCTTGCAGCCCCCGGCAGTACTGGCTTGCCGGGGTTCAGATGCTGATCTGTCCCTCTTTTCTTTTTCGTCCTCAAGTGATCCGGCAAGGGTATTTGTGAGTCCTGCGAATCAACGAAGACAAAAGATGGCAAAGAGACGCACACTCGACCTCTAAGCTAGGGGTTAGCCGCCTCTAAGCACTATCAACCCTAACCAAGGACGAGACTCGACCTAGCATGCATGCTATGACTTGGGGTGCCAACGCTTCATTTATTTATGCTCAGGGTCTGCGCCTGGCTTTGTAAAAAGGGTTACATGCATCATCGGCAATGCTCGTACAAAAGGTGGCTTGCCGGGGGGCCCGACAAGCCGCGCCTTATGGGTAAAACTTGCGAAGATGCTCAATGTTCCAGGAGTTACTCACCGGAACGGCATCTTCGGTCTCCCGGCGGACTGCGCCAGGCTTGGTGACTCGTATTAACCGATAAGGGCCTTCCCACTTTGGCATCAACTTGTTGGAATTCTTGGCCGATTGAACGTGCCGAAGGACAAGGTCGCCTTCCTCAAGGCTTCGGGCATGAACCTTGCGGCTATGGTAGCGGCGCAAGGCTTGCTGGTAGCGTGCTGCTCTCACAGCCGCCTGAAGACGATCTTCCTCAAGGAGCATTGCGTCATCTTGCCATAGTTGCTCTTGCTCAAGCTCATCATAAGCAAGCACTCGATGTGACCCGTGTATGAGTTCAGTGGGGAGAACTACTTCTGCCCCGTATACTAGGGCAAAGGGTGTCTGGCCGGTGGCTCGATTTGGCGTCGTTCTGATCGACCAAAGAACCGTCGGCAACTCATCAATCTAGCGCCTTCCACTCTTGTGCAGTCTGTCAAAGGTCTTTTTCCTTAAGCCCTATAGTACTTCAGCATTTGCCCTCTCATCTTGACCGTTGCTTCATGGATGGGCAACGGAAGCGAAACAGACCTTGCTGCCGAGGTTTTGAGTGCATTGCATGAAGGTGCGGCTTGTGAACTATGTGCTGTTGTCGGTGATGACCCTGTTGGGTACACCAAAACGGCACACTAGCCCCTTGAAGAACTTGACGGCTGATTGAGCTGTGACCTTCCTCATTGCCTCCACCTCCGGCCACTTTGTGAACTTGTCGATTGCAACGTAGAAGTACTCAAAGCCCCCGACAGCGCAGGGGAAGGGCCCAGTATGTCGAGCCCCCAGACCGAGAAGGGCCAGGAGAGAGGAATGGTTTGAAGGGCTTGAGCTGGTTGATGAAGCTTCTTTGAATGGAACTGACACGCTTCACACCTGGTGACTAGTGTCGTTGCATCCTGGAGGGCAGTGGGCCAGAAGAAACCTTGCCGGAATGCCTTGCCGGCAAGGGCCCTTGACCCGATGTGGGATCCACATATGCCTCCGTGTATCTCCGCCAATAGCTCCAGTCCTTCCTCTCGAGGGATGCACTTCAATTTCACACCGTTCGGCCTCTTCCTGTACAGGATGTCATCGACGAACTGATACATGGTAGAGCGACGGGCTACTTTTTCCGCTTCTTCCTGCTCCTCAGGAAGTTCCCCTGTTTGGAGGAATCGGACGGTATCCTGTGCCCACGCTGGAGCCTGGGGCTCGACGGCGAGGACCAAAGGCATTTCCTCCGCTATAGGAGCGACTGTCTCGACGGCAAGAGCTTGACGCTCCACCGGAGCTAGCCATCCCGTGGCGGGCTCAGTGTCCCCGGCAACATCCTTGCCGGCGGCTCCGGGGAGCTTGGCGGGAAAGTACTTGCCAGGCCCTGATTTCCTCCTCTTGTTTTGCTCTGTTGATGGATCAACGGATGGCTGAGTAAGCTGAAGCACAAAGGTACCTGGTTCCACAGGTAGCTTGAGGGCAGCGCGTTTTGACAGGTAATCGGCGACATCATTCTCCGCTCGGGGAACGTATTCAGCCTGTATACCGTCGAAACGCTCTTCCAACTTTCTCACTTCATCGACGTAGGCCTTCATCAACGGGCTCTGGTAGTCCTAGTTGACTTGCTTGACGACAAGCTGCGAGTCGCCCCTGACAATGAGTTTCTTGATTCCAAGGTCCGCTGCGATCCTAAGACCGGCAAGCAGCCCCTCGTACTCTGCCGTATTGTTTGTTGACACCTCCCTAGGGAAGTGCATTTGGATCACGTACTTGAGGTGCTCTCCGGTGGGGGCGACAAGTAGCACGCCAGCCCCGACACCTTGTAGGGAGAAAGCTCCATCAAAGTACATGACCCAATTGCAACTTGCCTCCTTGCCGGGGAGAGCAGTCTCTTGGGCTTCTTCGTCAGGTGTTGCGGTCCACTCTGCGATGAACTCTGCCAGGACCCGGCTCTGGATCATCGAAGTACTTTCAAACTTGAGGCCAAAGCTGGACAGCTCCAGTGCCCATTCCACAGTCCTCCCCGTTGCATCTGGATTGTGCAATATCCGTTGTAGAGGGAGGCGAGTGACGACAGTGATCTCGTGTGCCTGGAAGTAGTGACGCAGCTTCCTCGAGGCCATAAGAAGGCCGAAGAGCAGTTTCTGCACGCCGGAATACCTTGATCTAGCCCCCTGCAGGAGGGAGCTAACAAAGTAGACCGGGTGCTGCATCATTTTCTTCTTTGGCGGCACTTCGACTGGCTGTGTCGCCTTCGTATTGGTGGTGTCGGGCTCTGTTGCTGTCATTACCTCGTCGTCAACCTCTCTCTGGGCCACTAGTGCGACGCTGACCACCTGGTTCGTTGCCGTCAGGTATAGCAGCAACGGCTCCTGTGGCCTAGGCGCAACTAGTATTGGCGCAGAGGAGAGGTACTTCTTCAAATCTTGCAATACTGCCTCGGCTTCTGGCGTCCACTCCATCAGGCCCGCCTTTTTCAGAATCTTCAAAAAGGGAAGGGCGCACTCGGCAGACTTGGAAATGAACCTGCCCATGGCGGCGACGCAACCAGCAAGCCGATGCACATCCTTGATTCGCTTGGGTGCTTCAATCTGCTCTATAGCTCTGATCTTGTCCGGATTGGCCTCTATCCCATGCTGTGACACAAAGAACCCGAGAAGCTTGCCGGACAGCACGTCGAAGACACACTTCTCAGGGTTCAGCTTGAGATTGATCTTGCGTAGGTTTGCAAACGTCTCTTGCAAATATGGTATGAGGGTTTCCCTGTCCTTGGTTTTGACCACTATGTCGTCCATATAAGCTTCCATATTTCTATGGAGCTGGGGTTCAAAACCAATCTGGACCGCCCTCGCAAATGTCGAACCAGCACTCTTCAACCCGAAAGGCATCCGCATGAAACAATACGTACCACATGGGGTGATGAATGTTGTTTTCTCTTCGTCTTCTCTTGTCATGAAGATCTGGTGGTAGCCGGAGTAGGCATTGAGGAATGACAACAGATCACACCTAGCTGTGGAGTCAACAATCTGGACGATGCGCGGCAACGGGAAGGGGTCTTTAGGACAAGCCTTATTGATATCTGTGTAATCAATACACAGCCTCCACTTCCCATTTGCCTTGCGCACCACGACCGGATTAGCCAACCACGTTGGATGGAGCACTCCTCTTACCAAACCCGCTGCCTCCAGTTTCCGGATTTCTTCCATGATGAACTCTTGTCGTTCCAAAGCTTCCTTCCTGACCTTCTGCTTAACGGGCCGCGCATGAGGACAGACAACAAGGTGGTGCTCAATCACCTCCCTGGGAACGCCGGGGATGTCGGAAGCTTGCCATGCAAACACATCGACATTCGCCCGCAGGAAGGTGACGAGCGCGTCTTCCTATTTGTCGTCAAGGGTGGAGCTTATGGTAAAAGCTCCTCCCGTGTCGTCCTCATTGATGGAAACCTTCTTGGTTCCCAGCGGTGTGGCCCTGGACTTCTTGTTTCCGCCGGTGGAGCTCTCTGGCACGTCCTCGATGGCAGCGCTACACTCCGAAGAGGTGTGCTTGCCAGAGTGGGTGTCCGAGGTCTCACCGGCCTTCTTCTTCTTCCCTCCCGGGGCCCCAGCGGCAGGAGCAAGTGCCCTAGTGGCGGCAGCTGCTGCGACTGCTTGCTGGTATAGTTGGTCAGTGCAAATCAGCGCATCTTTCTTATCGGAGGGGATGTTGATGATCGTCACAGGTCCTGGCATCTTCAGGGTGTTGTAGGCGTAGTGTGACGCCGCCATGAACTTGGCCAGCGCTGGGCGGCCAAGGATCCCGTTGTAGGGCAAGGGGATCTTGGCAACATCAAATACGATCCTCTCCGTCCTGTAGTTCAGGTCGCTTCCAAAAGTCACGGGCAGCGTGACCTTTCCCTTGGGTTGGCTTCTTCCCGGGTTGACCCCTTGCAACGTGCCCATCTCTTCGAGGTCTCCATCAGGAATCTGCAGCTTCTCGATCACGGCAGGCGAGATCAGGTTCAGACCGGCCCCACCATCGACTAGCATCTTTGTCACCTTGAGGTTGCGTATCGTTGGTGAAACCAACAACGGCAAGAACCCGACCGCAGTAGTGCGATCAGGGTGATCCTCAGTGTCAAAAATGATAGGTGTGCCGGACGACTTCAGCGGCCTTTGGGCATCAAACAACGGCTCTGCTGCTGTAATCTCCCGCGCCCACTGTTTAAGCCGGCGGTGGGAGGTATGCAGCGAGGCGCCGCCGTCGATGCACATGGCCTCTGTAGCTTTCTTAAACCCTTGGTCGCCAGACTCGTCGTCCTCTTCGTGATCGTCGTCTTCTGGCTTTTTGTCACGGCCCCTGGCGGGCCTCTCCTGTTGTTTATCCTTGCCGCGATGGCTCGCCTGGCCGTCATGCTTCTTGCCGGACCCCTCAGCACCGTCTTGGCCCTTCTCCTTGTCCCGCCTCTCATATTCAGCCCCTCTGCTTCTCAGCGAGGAGCTCAACCTATCGGCAGTCTTGGAGAGCATGGCCTTTGGTGCGATGGATCTTGCAGTACCGCTTGTCGGAGTTGCCTGGATTCTCGGCAGCCGCCAAGGCCCGGCAGGTGACACATCCAGCAATTTCCTTGCCGGGGTCATCTGCCTTGGTTTTCTTGGTGGAGCCGGTGTCATCAGACCCCTCGACGGCAAGCACGGCTTTTCCTTTGCGCTTCCTATTGCGGCACCGGCCTTTCTTCGCCGGGGCGGCAGCATCCTCATCTGAGGAGTCGGTTTCCACGCCGGCATCTTCGCCGGGGTACTTCCTTCCCTCTTTAGCCCGGGCACATCTGTCAGCGAGAACATAGAGTTTTGCTACATCTTTCACCTTGTTCATCGCCAGCTCTTCGCGCATCTTGCGGTTACGCACGTTCTGATGGAACACGCTGATGATGGCGGCGGGGTGAACATCAGGGATATTGTACTATATCCGGCTGAACCTCTGTATATACTTGCGGAGACTCTCACCTCCCTTCTGGGGAATGACGTGCAGGTCGCTCGCCTGGCCATGGGCTTGGTGGCCTCCAGTAAAGGCGCCCACAAACTCATGGCACAAATCCGACCAGGAGGAAATGGAGTCTACCGGCAAGTGCATCAACCATGACATGGCATTGGGTTTAAGAGCCAACGGAAAGTAATTCGCAAGCACCTTATCGTCGCGGGCTCCGGCAGCTTGCATCGCGATGGTATAAACACTGAGGAACTTGGACGGGTGAGTCTTGCCGCTGTACTTTTTGCCCACGTCAGGTTTGAAAGTGCGGTGAGTGGGCCACTGGAACTGCCGCAGCTCACGGGTAAAAGCCGGACAGCCTACCTCGTAAGGTAGGCCTCCAGGGCTCTCCAGTGCCGGGTGGTTCACAGCAGGCCCCGCTCGCCTGTCTGATTGGTGGCGCGCTCCGTGCCAGTGCTCGATAGTGGTTCGAGCGTCTTCATGTTCTCGTTCCTGAAGGACTTGGCGCTGGTCACAGCGGGTCCGCGGGTCGGACGACGCTATGGAGATTTCGTCGCCTGTGACGTCGCGACGGGCTAACGTCCGTGGCGCCAGGCGAGGAGGGGGCGAGTGCACCGTGGTCGCGGCGCCGCCAGCTCTCCTGCCAGTGGTGCGTGGGACTCCGTCGGAGCGTCGACCTGGGGGCCCCATCGGGCTCGGTTCGTCTTTGTTGGCCATCGCAACAAGGCTTTGGATGGTGGCTCTCCATTCGTCGAGTTTCCCCATAGTGGGAGGGAAATCGAGGAGCAACTGCGCGCGCGCCAGGGCTTCTGCTGGCGTTGGTGGCAGCGAAACCTGCATGGATCGCGACGCACTTCGACTTCTGACCATGTCAGAAGGAGCTCTGTCACGACCCCGCGGTCGCATGCCATCTTCGCCAGCGCCTCGGCGAGTGGGCAGGTCTTCTACATCCTGGGAGGGGCGCTCGGGGCTCTTCCCGCAGCGATGCCCGGGGTCTTCGGTGTGATTACGCCGTTCGTCGCGTGCCGCTTGAGAGGAGCGCGCCGTCGGCGCCGGCGTGGGAGTCTAGGAAGCCCTCGCGTCACCTCCGGGCGGGGTGGCAGCGATCCTGGAAGGCCCCGCGCCACCCGTGGAGGGCCTGGCTCTGCCTTTGGATTTGGCAGCATGCAGCCCGTTGCCAGGCGCACGAACATCGCCGCCTCCCAAACTCCGGCTGCTGGGACGGTGTTGGTGTTTGCGAACGGAGCCCCGGGTCCTTTTCGCGACTGGTCCGCTGCTCGCCCGTGTCGGGGCGGGATGTCCGGCCTCCGACGGGCCAACCGCCACCGTCGTCTTCTTCTTGGGCGCCATGACGATGAAGGGGCGTCGAACTAACTGCTAAAACCGATTCTCACAACTGCGCTGCCCCCCTACCTGGCGCGCCAAAGATGTCGGTGTGAAACGACACCTATGGGATCACAAGAATCCCTACTACGGTTGCGGGGCGTTGGGGTCGTGAGAGGAGCAGATCAAACAGATAGCACACGGTTCCTTTATCCAGGTTTGGGCCGCGAGGATGCGTAAAACCCTACTCCTGCTTTGGTGGATTGTATATCAGTGTTCTTGAGCTAGCTATGGGGCATCAAGAGCTTCAAAAAGCCCAATCCTCCTCCTGGTCGCCTCGGACCTCCTTTTATAGGAAAGGGGTCGCCACAGTGGCACACATGAGGTGGAAAGGGTACAGTAACGCGTGTTTATCCCTCACATTACATGACAAGGCGCCTTTAATGCGCCTTGCTTAGGTGTCCTTGCTTTATCGGGGACGGGGGAGAACCCCGTCCCGTCCATCGCCACTCCCTCTTGCGTTGACACGCGCCCTGGCCAGCGGTGCTTGTGGTGCCATGTAGGCAGGCAAGCAGCTGAGGTGGCGCAGTGGTGGGTCTCCACGAAGATCTGCATGCCGCCACGCAGGTGCCTGCCCAACTGGTCGGGTCGGCAGCTGCATGCGAACGGTGGTGCAGGCGTGACTAGTGTGGGCCTGATGGTGGCCCCACGGGTGTCCTCGGCAAGGGCCTTGCTGGGGCCCCAACAAGGGTCTTGCTGTGGCGCTTGCTGTCATCCCCGTCAAGGCTCTTGCCGGGGGCCTTGTGGTCCTTCTCGGCCAGGATCCCGCCAAGGGTCATTACCTTTTTAAGTGGGCATCTGGTCTTGAATGTCTTCACAAAGATCTGCATGCGACCACAGGGAAGTCCCCCGAATCCTTGCCCCATGGGGCAGTGGACTCAAGGGCGACCTCGCTCTGTAGGTGTGGGGCGAGCTGCCATGGCAAGGATCTTGCCGGGCTAGCTAAAGCTGTCCCCCGGCAAGGATCTTTCCGGGGAGGGTTTGCTTTGTTCCCTTTGCTCTTTGTGGTCTTGGTCTTGGCGTCGTTCTGCTCTTCTTCAGCTTCGGCCTTACCTTGGTTTACCTCCCTTGCCGTGCTCGGTGTAGCGGCGCCCGTGGCTCAGACTTCCCATGCATAGTCATAGGGGTACAAAAAGTGTACCCCCCTTTTTGTACACCGACACATCTATCGCATTTGATGTTGTTAAATCGTATGTGCGTATCTTCCCATCTTGGAAATATTATACTAAAGATGAAGGAAAATGCCAGTTGCAGGTGTTTGTCCAGGAGTTATGTGTAAGTAATGTTATTCATGGCAATTACTTTGCTTCGTCCCATACATCCTACCTCCATGATGGTTATAATACAGCAAATTTTCCCATTTTTCTCAATAGAGAAGGACCGATTTGGAAACTCGGGATGAGGTAACTTGTGCTAATACCTCTTCTATCTTCAAGAATGCTTGGTGGCAGTATCGAAATTACCTGAAGAAAACGTACTTCACCAGCAAAGAAACTCATCAAATTCCCTTACGTTCTCCTGAGACACATTTACTAGACGATGACTGGGAATGCCTTGTTCTGTATTGGTCCCGAACCAAGAATGTGGTAAGGTCTATGAGCTCATTTTCTATTTTTAAGTATTATATTCTTGCATCTTACTGTACTCTGTTCATGTAGAACAAGTGCCTAAACCTGAAGAACAACTTTTCTAATTTAAGATTCCATTGCTACCATAGGACATAGATATATGTTTGTTTGATGCTTTTATTATGTACTAGTACTTGGCAATAGAAACTTGATAGTTTAATCCTGTCCACCTTACTAATGAACTGGTTCCCGAAATGAGTTTCATATACAAGTACATGCTAAACTTGTTATGTGTCTGCTTGTTTCTTCTTTTACAATGCTGACAGAATATTGGGGAAGAGTGCCTTATTAAGCAACGGTAAAGGATGTAATGCAGATTAGGTTCAGGATAGTGACACATCCTGTCTTGGTTTAGTGTTGGAGTTACTGGCCACTACCGCTTGCACAAGCTATTCAAACTCACTGTCTGAATCAGTTCGGTTTCTTGAGTCTCAACTAGAAGCTGAAAGACATCGATCAGCTGTGCTGCGACAAGAAGCGGAAGGAATGCGGAAGTCCCTGGAGCATTCAGATGCATACTTTCTGGTGCAACAGCAAGCGTTGGAGGATTTTAGCGCCAAACAGGACAAAGCTAATCAGCTTGCTAAGCTTATTGCCAGCATGGTGGATACCCAGGATAACATTTCTTGAGCTCTTCTGAAGTTGTTTCAGTTATGCTCTTGTTTTGCTACCGCGTTTATTTGAACTGGTGGCCAATTTTGACGGCCAGTGTATATGATATGCTACTTTATTCCCTATATTTGCACTGGTGGTGAACTTTGATGCCCAGTGGATGTAATATGTGTAATAGCCGTGATAGCCTAGCGTTAGTTGCTTGCTTATTTATTTCCTTGTTGTCTTGTTTATTTGTTTGCTTCTAGTCATTGCAGATATTTTTCCGCGGTTAACTAGTGGCTGCAATAACCTATTTTTTAAAACTAGGCCACAATAACCATGGGCTAATATCTACTGTAGTGACACTGGGCCTCCTACGGGCCGTAGAAACAGTGGGCCTTCTACGGGCCGTAGAAACAGTAGGCCTTCTACGGGCCATAGAAACAATGGTCCTTCTACGGGCCGTATCATCAATGGGCCTTATACGGGCTGTATGATCGATTCGCCAAACATGGGGCAATAACAGGCCGCATTATGGCCGTAAACGGTCTAGAGTTGGAATCGTCCGTTCATGGGCCGACCGTAACGGGCCATCGTTAATAGGCCGTATTTGATGACGCTATGAAAATGGCCCAACGTATTAACGGACCACAAACGGGCCTACTGTAACCACATGCTGAATTTGGCCCACAAGCAGAAAATGACAGTAACGGGCCATAAGTAAGCGAATGCTGGAAATGAGCCCAAGAATAAATGGGCTCTGAGAAGGCCGAAAGATAACATTGGCTGGAAACGTCCCAACGGAATAATGGGCCGTTAATGGGTATAAAGTGATACACTGTTTATTACGGGCCAGTTTCACCAAGGCCATTAATGGGTGTAAAGTGATACACTGTTCATTATGGGCCAGTTTCACCACGGGCCGTTAATAGGCCAAGAGTTACATAGGGCCTCCTATGGGCCGAAAGACGTCATGGGCCATACATGGGCCAGAAGTGAAAACGGGCTGGAATCATATTGGATGGCCCAGATGACGCTACTGGGCCTAATTCGAATAGGGCGTAATGGGCCTTGGGTTAGCGGGCTGTAAATGGGCTATATGCGAACAAGCCGTTAACAGGCTTTCCATGGGCCGGCCCGCCAGCTTTTGACCAAGTCAAACGGGCCGGCCTTTTCATAGGAATGGGCCTCTGTTGGGTCATGCCACGTGTCGACGTATCATAGGCGCCTATCTGACCCACTGACGAGCTGACACGCGTTTCGTCCGGCCAATAAGAATTTTACACGTGGAAATTTCCCATTGGTCGGGCTGTTAACGGGTTATCCGATCCAAAACCCGACCCGATAGCTTAACGGCGTTCCGTTACGGTGGATGCCACATGTCGGTCACCCTTGACGAAAGCACTTCGGTGACGCGCGATTTATCGTCATGGAAGTGGACACTTCCGTGATGATAATTTTGGTAATGTCATGGAACACTTCTACGACAGCACAGGTATGACTATCTTGATTCTGTCATAAATTTGTCATGGATGTACATGCATGACAAAAAAAGCGACCTACTGTGACAAACACGTATCATCACGGAAGTGTATTTTTTTTGTAGTGGTTGGTGCAAACTTCGCCGGTGCATCCAAACCCCGTGATATGATACGCTCTTTCACACATAAACCTCCTTATATCTTCCTCAAAACAGCCACCATACCTACCTATTATGGCATTTCCATAGCCATTTCGAGATATATTGCCATGCAACTTTCCACCATACCGTTCTTCATGACACATTCATCATTGTCATATTGCTTAGCATGATCATGTAGTTGACATAGTATTTGTGGCAAAGCCACCTTTCATAATTCTTTCATACATGTCACTCTTGATTCATTGCATATCCCGGTACACGGCCGGAGGCATTCATATAGAGTCATACTTTGTTCTAGTATCGAGTTGTAATCATTGAGTTGTAAATAAATAGAAGTGTGATGCTCATCATTCTCTAGAGAATTGTCCCAAGTGAGGAATAAAAAAAGAGAAAGGCCATAAAAAAAGAAGGCCCAAAAATGAGAGAAAAAGAGAGAAGGGACAATGTTACTATCCTTTGCCACACTTGTGCTTCAAAGTAGCACCATAATCATCATAATAGAGAGTCTCTTGTTTTGTCACTTTCATATACTAGTGGGAATTTTTCATTATAGAACTTGGCTTGTATATTCCAACAATGGGCTTCCTCAAATGCCCTAGGTCTTCGTGAGCAAGCAAGTTGGATGCACACCCACTTAGTTTCTTTTTGATGAGCTTTCATACATTTATAGCTCTAGTGCATTCGTTGCATGGCAATCCCTACTCCTTGCATTAACATCAATCGATGGGCATCTCCATAGCCCATTGATTAGCCTCATTGATGTGAGATCTTCTCCTTTTTTGTCTTCTCCACATAACCCCCATCATCATATTCTATTCCACCCATAGTGCTATATCCATCGCTCACGCTCATGTATTGTGTGAAGGTTTATGAGTTTGAGATTATTAAAGTATGAAACAATTGCTTGTCTTGTCATCGGGGTTGTGCATGATGAGAGCATTCTTGTGTGACAAAAATGGAGCATGACTAAACTATATGATTTTGTAGGGATAAACTTTCTTTGGCCATGTTACTTTGAGAAGACATAAGTGCTTTGTTAGTATGCTTGAAGTATTATTATTTTTATGTCAATATGAACTTTTGTCTTGAATCTTTCGGATCTGAATATTCATACCACAATTAAGAAGATTTACATTGAAATTATGCCAAGTAGCACTCCGCATCAAAAATTCTCTTTTTATCATTTACCTACTCAAGGCGAGCAGGAATTAAGCTTGGGGATGCCTGATACGTCTCCAACGTATCTATAATTTTGGATTGCTCCATGCTATATTATCTACTGTTTTTGACCATATTGGGCTTTATTTTCCACTTTTATATTACTTTTGGGACTAACCTATTAACCGGAGGCCCAGCCCAGAATTGCTGTTTTTTTTCCTATTTCAGTATTTCGAAGAAACAGAATATCAAACGGAGTCCAAACGGAATGAAACCTTCGGGAACGTGATTTTCTCATCATATATGATCCAGGAGACTTGGACCCTCCGTCAAGAAAGCCACGAGGCGGTCACGAGGGTGGAGGGCACCCCCCCTAGGGCGCGCCCTCCCTCGTGGGCCCCTCGAAGCTCCACCGACGTACTCCTTCCTCCTATATATACCTACGTACCCCAAACGATCAGATACGGAGCCAAAAACCTAATTCCACCGCCGCAACCTTATGTACCCACGAGATCCCATCTTGGGGCCTGTTCCGGAGCTCCGACGGAAGGGGAATCGATCACGGAGGGCTTCTACATCATCACCATAGCCCCTCCGATGAAGTGTGAGTAGTTTACCTCAGACCTTTGGGTCCATAGTTAGTAGCTAGATGGCTTCTTCTCTCTTTTTGGATCTCAATACAATGTTCTCCCCCTCTCTCGTGGAGATCTATTTGATGTAATCTTCTTTTCGTGGTGTGTTTGTTGAGATCGATGAATTGTGGGTTTATGATCAAGATTATCTATGAACAATATTAGAATCTTCTCTGAATTCTTTTATGTATTATTGGTTATCTTTGCAAGTCTCTTCGAATTATCAGTTTGGTTTGGCCTACTAGATTGGTTTTTCTTGCAATGGGAGAAGTGCTTAGCTTTGGGTTCAATCTTGCGGTGTCCTTACCCAGTGACAGAAGGGGCAGCAAGGCACGTATAGTATTGTTGCCATCGAGGATAACAAGATGGGGTATTTATAATATTGCATGAATTTATTCCTCTACATCATGTCATCTTGCTTAAGGTGTTACTCTGTTTTCATTAACTTAATACTCTAGATGCATGGTGGATAGCGGTCGATGAGTGGAGTAATAGTAGTAGATGCAGGCAGGAGTCGGTCTACTTGTCTCGGACGTGATGCCTATATACATGATCATATCTAGATATTCTCATAACTATGCTCAATTCTATCAATTGCTCAACAGTAATTTGTTCACCCACCATAGAAATACTTATGCTCTTGAGAGAAGCCACTAGTGAAACCTATGGCCCCCGGGTCTATTCTCATCATATCAATCTTCCATCACTTTATTATTGCTTTGCTTTTTTACTTTGTTAAACAATAGCAATTTTGTCTCATGCAAGAGCCTGGCTAGTACTCCAAGGAACCGCACCACGCGAGCGTTCGCAACTGCCACGTTCGGGTTGCGCTTGGCTCTTCGCCGCTTCGAGAAGATGAACAATGATGTTACTCCTACTTCTACAGTATCGAATCCACTGCTGCATGTCCGTCCACCTCGTGCGGGAGGGATAGCGTGTAGCGAAAGCTTCTACTTACTGCTCCTGCCTTTGCGTCTATGACAGGTGGGCCCAACAGGTGGTTGGCTCTCCTGTCATGCAGCCAAAGGCAGGTGCAGTTAAGGCACCGGAGCTTAGTCAGCGAGGGAGAGGGTGTTGTAGTAATCAAATTTCTCGGTCTTGTACGAGTTGACGTGACACATCAAAGCACTGCAGTCGATATAAGTCTTTTTACACATTTCAAATGGGCTACTTCGTATGTAGGAGTAGACATATTCTGCTTCGTATGTAGTCACTTGTTGCAATCTCTAAAAGACTTATATTTGGAAATGGAGGGAGTACAACGCATGCATGCATGCCATGACTTTCCTTTTGATACTTGCATGTGTTGATTTGATGCACCTTGCCAAATTTTGACTATCAATTTAACTAACCAAATTTTCATGCATGTCACAAACAATTACGGGGCTGTTTGGATTGTGACTATGTTTGTCTTATGTTGCCACATTATTTTTCCCACACTTGCCACACTTGCCTAACCTGAGTTGCTCAAATTGTTAGACACACTTCGGCTTGCCTAAGGGAATCTTGCCACAATTTTTGTGTCTATGACATGTGGGGTTCACTGCTAATAAAAAAATTATTGTCTTAGGTGTGGCTAATAAAAAAGACTTATATTTAGGAACGGAGGGAGTAGAAAATATAAATAATAATGCATGTTGGGGCAACCCACGTTTCCACTAATTTTAGCCGTGGGCTTGTTCACAATTTTTACGAGGGGGTGGTTGTTCATTGAATGGAGGGACTTGTAGTACCAGACTTGAATGATACAAAGTGCGACCTGGCACACCGTAGCACCACTTGGAACAAGCAGGTAGCTATCTCAAAAAACAATCAACAACTAAAAAAACCGCGACCTGGCATGTAGTAGTACACAGTTTTAAACGATTGTTTTGATGGAGTGAAAAAGGAAAACTACCCCACTACGTATATATAGGCCGGAGCCTCCGCGCTTGCTTGCTAGGGTTGCTCTATTCACACACTCACATCCTCTCCAGATCTAAACAAGATAGGGGTAGTAACACTGTATTTCTCCCTTCAAAAAACACTGGCTTTCTATCCTCACCGCTGGTTACAGATACAGACGTATCCCCCTCCGCCGGTGAAGGGTAGGAGGGGCAGCGTTTAGGCCATCGTTGACAGCGAGGGAGGAGACCCACTACCGGCCGCACCGTTATCTCTGGCCAAGCGCCGGCGCGGGAGGTCCTCCGATCCCTTCGTCGTTGCCTGTGGGCGGATCCGGCCTCCCGCCGCCCACCTATCCACATCCCGACGACCTTCAGGTATATCTTCGTTCGAAACCGCCTTAGCTCTACTTCCCCAGCTCGCTACGTCGTTGCATGTGCATAATTTTCTACCTCTCAGCCCATCTCGATCGGATGGTCCAACGTCACATATTTTTTTCTATTGTTAGAGGCAAAGCTACTTCATGGAGTCGAATCTTGTACTCCCTTCGTCCGAAAATACTTGTCATTGAAATGGATGTATCTATATGTATTTTAGTTCTAGACACATCCATTTTGATGACAAGTAATTCCGGACGGAGGGAGTACTTGGTTCAAACAATAAATAAAGTGGGGTTGGGGAATTTAGTATGTACATCGGACTTGGTACAAACATGAAGGAAAGGGGGTGAAAGTAGTACAGACTGGTCATCCCACCGGTCTCTTGGTCGAAAAGGGAAATATAGGGGTAACGCTGTACACAGTGGTATGACCAGGACTAGATTTGCTATCCACACATAGGAGTAGGTGGCTAGACTGAACAAAAATGGGACCAACCCAGATATGTTTCTTGGATGTTTGTTTCTCGGGGCAACAAACTATGAATCACCACTTTATGCCCCTGTTTACATACATGGTGCTGGAATGCTGGTGCACCCACTGTCCCATGCCCTTATACCAAATATTTAGGCTCCATTCAGAATAAAGGGGCAGAAAACATAGGTCTTGATGAAAATAGAGGAATAGGAAAGGAATGTAGGTATAAACTATGGAACAGCGAACCGGAGAAAACTCTCAAGAGAATGTGTTCGGATGGACTACGAAATGTACAGATTTCTTTTTTTAGAGTAGCATGCTTGGCAGTATGAGATGCTATTTGTTCATTTAGCTGCACAGTGACTACTCTTGTCCTCACCTCATGCACCACACATAGGTTGATTTTTTTTATTCCGGCAACATAGCGCAGCAACCTGTCTAACGCATGGCAGCGAGTGCCTGCCTCGGGCTTCCGCCCAAAAAATGAGCAGCGCGTGGATGTTTCTAATCATATGGAATCAGTACTACCAGACCAGCTTTCCTATGAAACACTATTCACCTTTCCCGTATTCCGAACAGTTGGAAGGGAAATAATACCGTAGGAATTGTGTTCCTATGAAAATCCTGCACCAAACCTGTGAACCGAACGCAGCCTTAGCTGTTCTTAATCTAATGTCCATGGTAAAAATGAAGCCATGCCACTGTTATAAGCCATGACAAGTTTAGCCAAATGTTTTTGCCTGTAATTCTTTGAGACTCTAACTGTTTCCTCTGTGCCTTTTTGTGCAAACAGGGATATCCAATTCACCTGGTTGCTGTTGTGACCTTTTGGTGCACTGCACAAAACTCTTCTTAAAAGAAGTGACTTTTGTGCTATTTAACTGGAATGTCAGAATGGAATAGTTGGTTCATTTTGGTGGAACTGCACAAAGGGAGATCTGTGTTCCAATCCTCATCATCCATATTGGCGCCATAACCTTCCTGTAGGTAAGAATGATATTTAATGCATGTGTTCATCTCTATTTTCTGACTGCCATGAGAAAATAATGCTGTTTTTTACTAGTACACTTGTACTCCCTCACTGACAAAACCAATTCTGAAATAGAAGGCCAATCATGTACTTGGTTTCACCAACTGGTGAGGAGAAAGAGAAACAGAGCATGAAGAGGAAGAAGAAGAAGAATAAACAGTGCCAAGGCGATCTTGCTGAAGCCAGAGGCCTCAGTCGAGGCCATTCAAGGGCTCCGGCAACGACTACCTTACATGTGAGACGATCCTCCAGGGAGCCCTTCCACTTCTGCTGTCTCACTTAATTAATTAGGAGTACTTAAGTACCACTAATTTATTACTGCCTAATTTTCCTGTTGGAGTTGAACAAATCTTTAGTAGGACCCTATGCTGAATCATGTACGTGTCTATGTTTATCTATGGAGGTGAATCATGTGGTGGAGTAGGGAGGGAATATTATTAGTGTCATGATATAATAGTGCTATTGTTTTGCATGTCAATTTATTGCCATTGGTTCAATGAGGCAATGTTTTGCGTATTGTCCACCATGAATTTGATGCTACTGTTTGAGTAATATGCTAATGTCTTCCTATCCTTTCTCACTAAGCTAATGAAGGTTTCACCTTGTTCCTACTTGTGCAAACAGGGATCATGTTGTGCCAATCATACATTTTAGTGGAACTACACAAGACAATACAATGAACTGTATCCCAGCCAGTGCTTTAACTCTGTTGGAAGTTCTTGATAATCTTTCGATATAATCTAAGCACTGGTAAACAAGAGTGATTTCAACCATACATTTGAAGTGCACAAAAATATATACTATTGTGTGATTCCAGTGACTGCTTTATCATCTCTTATCAAGTTGGTACAGGCCTAAGGCCTTCTATTTGTTAGTGTGATTACCCATTAAGATAATGAGGGTTCTTCTATTTATTAGTGTATGTTTCATCAAATAGTCCCACTATTACAGTAATCGCACTCTCTCAATATATGTGCCAACAGGGATGCTCGGTTTTGGTGGAACTGCACAAAAACTTTGGGTGCTTCATTGCCTCGACAGCTTCCGTCATTTCCTGTCAGTCGCTAATCTCCGCTTGCTTTCTTCCTTTGCTGTCAGTCGCTTGGCTTATCTCGGATTCCAGTCAAAGGAAATAGTAATTGATATGCTACCTCACACAAAGTGGTACTGGTCTTTATCCTGATTATTGTGCCTATCATATGTATTGGTAATTTGGTATTATGCTACTGTTTGCTGATTTCATAAAGGAATAATTTGGAGCCTGAACTCGCAGGAAAATCATTACATCGGGTGATTTCAGTAGAACTGCACAAAATGATCAGATGGATAGGTACTTATGCTACTGCTATGTACTCCAAAGTTCACTCAGACAAGCATCAATGTTGACAAGAAGTGCCTATATTCATTCGAGTATCAACCGGCGCCAACCAATTGTCAAACTCCAAGTATTAGGAGAGTGAACGCCAAAAATATTTCTTGGTGCACAGCCCAGAAAAACACAGTCCAGTCTTTGGTCCCAACTTGTGCCTTTTGGTTATCGGCACATATGGTAGCGAACTATATGGCATGGAGCCTAAAGATTCCAGACAAGTTGGTTGACGTGTATATTCATCTGGCACTTAATCGGTCTACACGCCAAGGATGCTCCATTTCAGTTGAACTGCAAAAAAAATTTGGGTGGTTCATTTTCTCAACCGCCTCCTTTCTCGTCTGCAATGTAGAATTTTGGCGAGATACAGGACCAAGATGAGCCAGTAAACTAGTTGGATGAAAGTAGAGGCCAAGTTGCTCAAACCTCCCTCGGCACGAGGCCACTATTTGAGGATAAACCTACAAGCAAAGTTCAGATTGTCTGTGCTGCCTCTTATGTACTCGAAAGTTTACTCGTACAAGAACTAATTTTAGCAAGAAGTACCTCCGATTGAACACCATTTACCAGTCTGTACCCTAGGTAATTAAAGTTCGCCCATGGATCATATTGGCTGTGATCTTAATCATTTGGATGCATAAACATACTGAACATGTGTATATCTGAATCTTTTTGTGAATTATGTATGAATATTGTCGTGTTATCTATCAATCATTTGGATGCATAGATATGCTGAGCTTGTGTATATATGAATCTTTTGAGTTGTTGATAGTGAATGTTGGCTATGAATATGAACGTGTCCTGTGAACCTGAGTTTGATATGAATGTTTACCTTTTATGTTGTATTTGTGTGTGAACTTGTTAGTATGCCTACTGTGGGGTATAAAACGCAGGTCTCTTACAAAAGTAATGCTGTGTCCAATTTATGCTTTCCCTTCTAACCACATTATATATATTTATATCATTACTATTATCGTATATTTTATAGAGACTTATATATACATTATAAAAACATCCCACGTGTTATTAACTTATAAAAGTAAATGTTTAACGGAAGTTGGCAAGGAAAATCCTAGTTGTTTTTGACTCACAGGCAAGGAAAATCCTGGTGATTGCGTACAAAAGCTTGCGAAGATTGTAAGGACCAATTTAATAATAACGCGCTCATTTTTATTTTGAGCAATAACTCGCTAATTAATTAATTATATATATATAATGTGCCTCTCAGGTTTATTCTTTGATATTAATTGCTCCTTCTAACATAACATTATATATATAACGAGCCCACTTAATACGTGTATTTCAAGGAAGTGCAAATGGGCTGGGATTTCTTAGAGAATATAAATGGGCTGATTGACGCGAAATTATTTGTTCACCCAGCCCAGCAAATGGACTGTACATTCTAGAAAACATGGGTTAAATATATGCCACATTTTTGCAGGCTGACATGTGGGCCAATAGGTCGAAGCCTACGCAGGGCATTGTCAACTTGGTCAACAAATGATTGTGTCATCCACAGCCATTGGATTTATATCCAACGGCCGACATGCACCTTCAATCTCTTGTCTTCTTCCTCCAACGTCGCCGGGACCGCCTGGTCCGGCCTCCGACGGCTAGCGGCTCTGCTTAGCACGCATCGCTGCGAAGCGCTACCCCACCGCCGGCCAGGCTATCCCTCCACCCCTCGACACCTCCTGTTATTCTCCATAGACTACAGCCCCACGCCGCAACAGAACCAGTTATAACCCTTCTCCTCCTCTCAATCTGCGACTCCACTGCTACGTTTTCCCATCTCCGAGTTGTTCCCGTCCGGGGCCTCGCCGTCGTCCACCGCCTCGCAGCGTTCGGTGCGGCGTGGTCTACAAACGGGAGTCATCGGAAGAGGACTGTACATGGAGAGCCTGACGGCTGGGACCCATGAGGTCCATGGTCGCACGCAAGGAAGGTTCCTCCTTATCAATCTGGAAAAAAAATGTTTCCTCCACCTGACAGCTGGGACCCACCGGCTGTATCTTCGCACAGAAGGAAGTGCCTCTTTGTTTTGCGAAAAAATTATTCATCCCATTGACAGCTGGGACCCGTCAGATTTGGTGACTGACTTGTGGGCCTACTAAGCGGAAGTGTACGCACGGCTTTGTCAACTTAATCAACAAATGATTCTAGCAGCTGGACCGTTGGATGTTAATCCAACAACCGTGCTCCTTCTTCAACCTCTGTTCTTGCTCCTGTCTCCCGTGGGCGGCACCACGGCTGTGCTGCCGCACACCCGAACCAGTGAAGTTTCCCACCCCTCTCCATCTGCGACTCCACTGCCCCGTCTTCCCCATCTCCTGGTCGTTCCAGTCTGGGTGTGCTCGGCACGATGTGGTCAACATGGTCAACAATCGAGAGTCATCGGAAGATGACTGTACGTGAGAGGCTGACAGTGGGGACGCACCACGCCCATGGACACATGCATGCAACGGAACGCGGCGAGGTCAACATGGTCAAGGAACGACTTCCATCGGAATTATACTGTACGTGGAGAGTCTCAGCTGGGTCCACGGCCGCAGCAAGTAAGTGCCTCCTTATTACGCGGAAAATAATGATTCCTCCAACTGACAACAGGGACCCACTGGACGGGCCATCGTATTTTGTGAAAAACATTTGCCCAGTGACTGCTGGGACCCACCTGACGGGCCATCGTATTTCGTGAAAAAAAAGTTCCCCCCCGCTGTCAGCTCGGACCCACCGGAAGTGCCTCCTTATTACGCACACAAAAATGAATACTCCCCCGGCTAGCTGGGACCCACCTTGGTGGGAGGCTAACTTGTGGGCCTAATAAGTTGACGGGGACGAAGGGCTTTGTCAATTTAGTCAATATGAACGATTCTAGCTCCAGTGACCGTACGATGTCCATCCAACGGCCGTAGTTCTTCTTCAACCTCTGGTCTTCTTGCTCCAGCTGCCCAAAGCAGCGCCGGTCGTGCCGCATGCTCCTGCCTCCATGGCCGGTTGTGCTGCTGCAGAGGCCTCACTGCCCCTACTATTCCCACCGCTGGCCAGGCCTTGCGGCGACGGCAGCCTCACACCACAGCCGAACCAGTGAACCCTCGTACTCCTCTCCGCGCGGGCTTCCACTGTCGCGTCTTCCCCAGCTCTGCGTCGTCCCCTTCCTAGGCCTCGCCGTTGTCCACCGCTGTGGTGCTCTTCGTGCGGCGTGGTCAATGTGGTCAATGAACGACTTCCATCGGAAGAGTACTATACGTGGAGAGGCTGACAGCTGGGTCCACGGCCACAGCCCAGTTTTTTTGTGATTTGCCAAGTAAGTCACTTTGTCAGGCCCGTTGGGCTGCAAATCTTTCAACACGAGGAGAGCTTTCATTCGGCTGGCCAAGAAAATGGCCCATCAGTAATGAGAAATGGGTTGTACATTTTTAAAACACATCGAACTGGCAATTAGTTTCAAATATCTTTTTTTTATTTCGAGATTTTGAATTACATTAATTTTTATGTGTGGAGAATTTGTTGGGTTTTATATTGATATACATTTATTTTTAAAATTAGTTTGAATGTGAGTCGAAATTTCTGGATTAAAAACAGTTCGGACCACACCGAAATATGCAAAATTTCGTATAATTTTTTAACCGTGGCCACAATATGGGCTGTAATGCTAACAACAAGAATATGGGCTTCAAAAAAACCTTAATAATTAGCAAATGGGCTGTAAATTATTAGAAATAATGGCAGATGGGGTGTATGCTGTTTTCCACAGATTTGAGGCTTTCCTAAAAAAAAGGTTGACTCACAAGCAGTGACTGTTGGATGGCCATCCAACGACCGTCGTGCTTCTTCAATCTTTGCTCTTCCTGCTCCAGCCGCTCAAACAAGCGCCGGCGGGACTGCCTGCTCCCTCCTCCCCGTGGCCGGCTCTGCTGCCGCGCAGGCCTCACCGCCCCACCGTACTCCCATCGCTGGCCTAGCCATCCCTCTACTCACCCACACCTGCTGTTATTCTTCGGCGACGGCAGATGAACCAGTAAACCCTCGTACAGTCGTACTCCCCTCCGCGTGGGAAACAACTGCCGAGTCTTCCCTACCTCCGTGTCGTTCCCTTCCTAGGCCTCGCTGTCGTCCACCGCCCTGGTGCTCTCGGTGCGGCCTGGTCAACATGGTCAACGACCGACATGCATCTGAAATGGACTGTACATGGAGAGGCCGACAGCTGGGACCACGGCCGCACGCAAGGAAATGCCTCATTATTACACACAAAATAATCATTCCTCCACCTAACATCAAGGACCCACCAAAAGGGCCTCTGTATTTCACGAAAAAAATGTTACCGCCGCTGACAGCTCGGACCCACCAGCTATATCTTTGCACGCAAGGAAGTGCCTCCTTATTACGCACAAAAAAAATGAATACTCCCCCTGTTAGCTGGGACCCAGTATAGTGGCAGGGTGACTTGTGGGCCTACTAAGTTGATGGGGAAGGAGGGCTTTGTCAACTTAGTCAATATGCACGATTCTGGCTCAAGTGACCGTACGATGTCCATCCAATAGCCGTAGTGCTTCTTCAACCTCTGGTCTTCTTGCTCCAGCCGCCCAAACCAGCATCGGCCGTGCCTCGTGCTCCTGCCTCCCGCGGCCGGCTGCGATGCGGCGAAGGCCTCACCGTCCTACTACTCCCACCGCTGGCCAAGCCATCCCTCTACTCACCACACCCCCTATTATTCTGCAGCGATGGCAGCCTCACACCGCAGCGAACCAGTGAACCCTCGTACTCCTCTACGCATGGGCATCCACTGCCGCGTCTTCCCCGGCTCCACGTCATCCCCTTCCTAGGCCTCGCCGTCGTCCATCGCCCTGGTGCTCTCGGTGCGGCGGGGTCAACATGGTCAAGGAATGGCTTCCATCAGACATGGACTGTACGTGGAGAGGCTGACAGCTGGGTCCACGGCCGCAGCAAGGAAGTGCCTCCTTATTACGTGAAAAATAATTATTCCTCCACCTGACAGCGGGGACCCACCGGACGGGCCACCGTATTTCGCGAAAAAAATGTTTCCCCCTGACTGCTGGGACCCACCAGCTACATCTTCGCATGCAAGGAAGTTCGTCTGGGCAAAAAAATGATTCGCCCCCTGACTGCTGGGACCCATCAGCTACATCTTCGCAGGCAAGGAAGTGCCTGACAGTCAGGACCCACTTGGTCGAAGCGTACGTAGTGTTGTCATTCTGGTCGCGAATGTGTACGTACATATATACTGGTGGATGTATGTAACACCCTCGATGCGACTATATCTCCCACATGTCGGGGCACGACTTAGAGGCATAATCGCATTGAAGGTGTTACAAGTTGGTATCAGAGCCAGGTTTAGGTGGGTTTTGGGCCAAATTGGAAGGTTGTTGGGTTGCAACACACACGAGGCCTTTTCAGTCCCTCGGTTAACCGTTGGAGTATCAAACGAAGTCCAAATGATACGAAACTTGACAGGCGGTCTACCGGTAGTAAACCAAGGCCGCATGAAAAGACTCGGTCCAATCCGGAAATGTTTAATCCCCACACACGAAAGAAAGGTAGAAATGACCACCGGAGCAGAACGAAGCATCGAATGCAAAACGGACAACGGGGAAAATGCTCGAATGCATGAGATGAACACGTATGCAAATGCAATGCACATGATGACATGATATGAGATGCATGACAATGACAACAACACACAAAGACAAAGACCCAAACCCGAGAAAATAAAATAACTTAAAGCCGGAAACGGCAAGAGTTGGAGTACAAATTGGGAAAGTTACATCCGGGGTGTTACAATGTAGAGGCGCACATGTGTCGTAGTAGAGGCGCGCACGTAGCATGTACACGTACGTACAGCGGCCAGGGTGCAAGAAAGAAAATACGACCACGTATGTGTATACACAGGCGGGGTCTCGAACGCCTACTCGCGCATATGTACGGCCAGGGCTCGTGTACATGGCTGGGTCGGAACGGAGAAACAGCGTCGTCGTCGTGTTCATGGGGAGGCAGCGGAATGCGTCGTGTTCATGGGGAGGCAACAGAATGCATCGTGTTCATCGGGAGGCAATGGAACGCGTGGGAGCCAACTGGCTGGGTCGGAACGGAATGCGTTGTCGTGTTCACCGGGAAGGCTTGGACGGAACAAGCAATGGAAACGAGGCATGGCGTACCGCACAATGGAGGAAACGGACCTCCTATGTTCGGAAGGGGGTCCTGTTGATCGGGAGGGGTGTGGCATACCGCAAAACGGAGGAAACGGACCTCCTATGGTCGAAACAGGGGTCCTGTTGATCAAGAGGGGTGTGGTATACCGCAAAACGGATGAAACAGACCTCCTACGGTCGAAACAGGGGTCCTGTTGATCGGGAGGGGTGTGGCGTACTGCAAAACGGACGAAACGGACATCCTACAGTCGAAATGGGGGTCCTGTTCATCGGGAGGGGTGTGGCGTACCGCAAAACAGGACTCCACGGGATACTGTTCATCTCCACCGTCGACCTCCTCCAGCCTCCACGGGCCCCTATTCATCCAGCCTCCACCGGCTACTGTTCAACCACCCCTCCACGGGCACCCCTCCACCGTCTACTGTTCATCCAGCCCTCCACACCACGGGGTCCTGTTCAACCACCCCTCCACTGTCTACTGTTCATCCAGCCCTCCACCACACCACGGGGTCCTGTTCATCCAGAGGCAACGCCACCGCTCGCTGTTCATCCAAACCCACCCCCCACAACGCTCACTGTTCATCCCAGAGGCAGCATCGATCGGCTTCAGTTAGCAGCAGTGGCGAAGGAATCGCTCGATCGGGTTCAGTTAACAGCCATCGATCGATCGCTCGGGTTCAGTAACACGTAGCCTGCAGTGCAATCGCTCGGGTTCAGTTAGAGCCCAACGCCTCGCTCGGGTTCAGTTAGAGCCAACGCCTCGCACACACGTGCGTACGTGTACGAGAGAAACGCGCATCGCTCGACCCCGACCTCCCACCGTAACTGGGAACTCCCCGAAATTTTCCTCGCCCTCGCTTCTACCATGCTTTTTTCCGTCATGGACGGCCCAAAGAATGTCATGCAGCTGCGTCTCCGGCCCGCCCAGGACGAAAAGCCCATTTTCTGTCATGATTTTTTGTCATAGAAGTAGGAGCCCACCACATCTATGATGATACCGGGTTTTCTCACAATTATCATCATAGAAGTGTCATATGTATGACAGAAAAAAATTTCGTTCGGCCCAAAATGTCATGGATGTGTCTTTTTTTGTAGTGAAGGACTCTTCCTTGCAGGCAAAACCGACTTTGAGGAGGCTCTTTCTCCAAGTTCCGACCCCATGGCTCAACATATAAATAGTGGGGCAGGGCTAGCACCCGGAACACATCAAGATACACCAAGCCGTGTGCCGGCAACCCCATCCCCTCTAGTTTATCCTCCGTCTAGTTTCTATAGTGGTTGGCAAAGCCCTGCTGAGATTGCTCTTCATCATCAACCGTCACCACGCCGTCGTGCTGCCGGAACTCATCTACTACTTCGTCCCTCTTGTTGGATCAAGAAGGCGAGGACGTCATTGAGCTGAACGTCTGCGGAACACGGAGGTGCTGTACGTCCGACACTTGATCGGAACAGATCGTGAATGTGTACGACTACATCAACCGCGTTGATAAACGCTTGATCTTAGCGATCTTCAAGGGTATGAAGATGCTCTCCCCCTCTCGTTGCTATGCATCTCCATGGATGGATCATTGCGTGTGCATAGATTTTTTTTGTTTTCCATGCAACGATTCCCAACAACGAGAATGTAAAATCCAAAAGTAGGATATATTTTCATGTCAAGGGGGTTTTGCTTGCCTTGAAGTTAAGTAGTTGGATACTGCTCTTTGTTGATGTTGGAATCTATGTCCAACGTTGGATCTATCAAGAAGAAGAAAACAACAAAAAGCAACGGACAAATCAATACATCATTGTAATGCTCGAATTTCTTGTGAACATCCGGGGGTACAAGAATGGGGGCAGTAGTGAGTTTACTTTTCAGTGCCTGAAAACTTTCCTCGCACTTGGGAGTCCACTTAAATTTTCTGTCTTTCTTGAGGAGTTCAGTTAGAGATTTAGCAATTTTGGAGAAGTTGTCGACAAAGCAACAACAATAAATTTCTAGTCTAGAAAACTCCAAACTTGCCTGAACGATTCAGGTGGAGTCCAATTAATAACAGTCTGAACACTCTCCAGATTGACAACGATGCATGTTGCATGAATCATGTGACCTGGTAGGTCACTTCTGGCAACTAGAATTCACACTTAAATGCCAGAATTCTAAAAGCAACTTTGGAGAATTTGGCATACATATGACACTCTCGAAGTTTTATCAATACCAACCTTAGATGCTCAGCTTATTTTTCTTCACTTTTGGAGGAGATAAGGATGTCATTGAGGTACCATTTGTTGGGAACGTAGCATGCAATTTAAAAAAAATTCCTACAATCACGCAAGATCTATCTAGGAGATGCATAGCAACAAGAGGGGGAGAGTGTGTCTACGTACCCTCGTAGACCGAAAGCGGAAGCGCTTGACAACATGGTTGATATAGTCGAACTTCTTAATGTTCCGACCGATCAAGCACCGAACGTACGACACCTCCAAGTTCTACACACGTACAGCTCGATGACGTCCCTCAAACTCTTGATCTAGTAGAGCGTTGAGGAAGAAGATGAGTTCTGTCAGTATGACGGCGTGCCGACGGTGATGATGAAGTTATCTGCGCAGGGCTTCACCTAAGCACTACGAGAATATGACCGGAGGCGTAAATTGTGCAGGGGCCACCACACACGGTTGGGAATCAATGTTGTGTGTTGTAGGTGCCCCCTCACACGTATATAAAGGAGGGAGGGAGAGGAGGCTGTCCCTAGCCGCGCCCCAAGTAGGAGGAGTCCTACTTGGGCTCCTAGTAGGATTCGCCCCCCTCCTTTCCTTTTACCAAAGGGGGAAAGGAGAAAGAGAGAGAGGGGGAGAAGGAAAGGGGGGCGCCGCCCCCTCTCCTAGTCCTATACGGCCTCCTTCCCTGTGGGGGGTGCGCCACCCCTTGGTGGGCTGGTGTGCCTCCCTCATATGGCCCATATGGCCCATATCTTCCCCCGGGGGGTTCCGGTAACCCCCCGGTACTCCGATATTGAAAGTGCGTTATATCGACTAGAGGGGGGTGAATAGGCAATTTTTATGAAAGTCTTCAATACGTGGAAGTTATGAAGACAAACGATAGAAATAAACCTATTACCCTGCAGCGGAAGGTAGACTACACTAGGCAAGCCATAGTCAAGTATTCAATAGAGTGAAAGCACAATGACTTAATAGCAGCAATGTAGTAAGGATCAGGTAGGAAGATATTATAAAGCCATACAGAACACGCAGTCACTCAGTGAAGACAAAAGATAGTGCAAACATACAATGACTTCACAAGGAGTAACAGTAAGTAAAGGGAAGGGAAGATGAAACCAGTGACTCGTTGAAGACAATGATTTGTTGGACCAGTTCCAGTTGCTGTGACAACTGTACGTCTGGTTAGGGCGGCTAGGTATTTAAACCTTAGGACACACAGTCCCGGACACCCAGTCCTGAACACGCAGCTCAGGACACCCAGTCCTCACCATATTTCCCTTGAGCTAAGGTCACACAGACCTCGCCCAATCACTCTGGTAAGTCTTCAAGGTAGACTCCCAAACCTTCACAGACTTCGTTCATCAGCAATCCACAATGTCTCTTGGACGCTCAGAACGCGACGCCTAATCGGCTGGAGGATGCACAGTCCTCAAGTGTAATAAGTCTTCAGATCACACAGACAAGAAGACTTAAGTGATGCCTAATTCTCTTTGGCTCTGGGTGGTTAGGGCTTTATCCTCGCAAGGAATTCTCTCTCAAAGGCTTCGAGGTGGGTTGCTCTCAAACGACAAAAGCCGTACTCTTAATCTGAGCAGCCAACCGTTTATGGTTGTAGGAGGTGGACTATTTATAGCCACTTGGCAACCCGACCTGATTTGTCCGAAATGACCCTGGGTCACTAAGGAACTGACACGTGTTCCAACGGTCAGATTTCAAACTCACACGGCAACTTTACTTGGGCTGCAAGCAAGGCTGACTTGTCCGACTCTGGACAAGATTCGCTCTCATAGTCTTCACTCGAAGACATAGGTTTTGGTTAGGCATCACTTCAGTCATTCTGACTGGTTCTCTTGGACCCCACTTAATAGTACGGTGGTTCCTATGACTCAACACAAAAGAAAGAGAACTACGAAAGATCTAAGTCTTCGAGCTCCATAGGCTTCATGTGGTGTCTTCTCTTGTCATAGTCTTCAATGTGAATATCTTCATATACCACCTTTGACTTCAATGTCTTCATACATTTTTAGGGTCATCTCTGGTAGGAAAACCGAATCAATGAGGGACTTCTACCTGTGATATCCTGCAATTCTCACAAACGCATTAGTCCCTCAACTAGGTTTGTCATCAATACTCCAAAACCATCTAGGGGTGGCACTAGATGCACTTACAATCTCCCCCTTTTTGGTGATTGATGACAAACTAGTTGAAGTTTTCAACGGGGAATATAATCTGTGAAATTGTAATGGATAAGGAATTGTCTTCATAAGTTGCAAGGGCTCCCCCTGAAGATGTGCATATAAGTAATTTGCTTTTGGAATGCAAATGCACATGGCAGGATGTACTTATGGAGATCCACTTCCACTTATGATGACAATCCACTGTGCATGTGAAAGTATATGAAGATAATGACATGCATAATGGAAAATGGACGTCTGCAGAATGATCTAAGTGCGGAATTTATCGTCGCACATGCGAAATTTATCATCGCAAAACAAGGTGGCAGATAAGTAGCAGACGACCATCGAGTTTAAGTGTCACAACTCAAAGAACCAAATGTAGCAAAACGAGAGTTGTAAGCATGAAGCAAAATATAAAGCACCCGCCCATATGGACCCGCTTGAAGACTATCAACCTCATATGCTTCTCCCCCTTTTGTCAGTAAGGACCAAAAAGGTTCGAAGACATAGAGCGTCTACTCATTCCCATGAGGAGTAGGTGAAGTAGCAGGGTCGTTGGTGGTGTTTGGCGGTGCTGAAGAGCTTAGAGCAGAGTTGAAGCGTGCTGAAGGAGGTGGCGGTGAAGTAGCATCGTCTTCATCCTCGATAACTCTGGCAGTCACTGTTGCAGCAGAGGAAGAGAACTCAGAGTCTTCAAGGGATGGAGTTCCTAGCAGCACAGCCCTTCGAGGAGGTGTGGAGTCAAACTTGAATCGCTCAGTGAAGCCATCCTCTTGAAGATCAGCTTCAGAACACATCATCGTTAGCCCTTTCCATGTGCGGCGACAGGTTTCATGGGCAACGAAAGCATTCTTGGTGGCCAGATTGCGAATGCGATTAACATCCACCAAGAGGCTTTTCATCTGACGCTTCAGCCAGTCATGATGCCTATCCTGTTTCTGATGAAGAGCCACAAGAAGCTCTCGGTCGTTGAGAACACGAGTGCGCTTCTTGGGTCGTGGAGCAGTTGTACTATCAGTGGCTTCAGTGGAAGCAGGGTGTGGTGCATGTGTAGTGCCAACCAAAGGATACACCTGAGTGACTGCTTCAACTCCTTCAATGTTCTGAGAGAAACTCTGATGCTCTCATTATGAAGACTTAGAGGTTCCTTGGCAGGCTCAGGATAGATGGCTTCAATTGACATATCCACATCAGGCAGAAAAATCCAATGATTGCGAGCAGATGGCTGATATGAGATCACAGAGTGAAGTTTGATCAGCCGCATTACCCATGGGGCATAGAACTTCAAGCCAAACAGATCAGAGCCTGATGCAGCAAGTTGGCAAATGAAGAAGTCCTGTGCATTGAAGCATTTTCCATGAAGAATATAGAAGACCAAAGTCTTCATTGCACCCTCAATCTTGGCATGTGGAGAGTGCCCTTTGATGGGCCAGAGAGTTCGCCTGATGATGTGATAAATGGTTCTTGGCAGATACTCAAGGTCTTCAACGAAGAACTCCGTGGGATAAGCAGCATCTTGGGGCAATGGCTTCATCATGCTGAGCATCTGACTCATATCAGGTTCAGGCTTCTGAAAGATGCTCTCAATAGCTTCACTATGCAGCTGACAACCATGCTCGTAGAGATCGCCAGGAGTGGGCAAACCAGTGAGCTCAATGATGTCAAAGGCTTTGGCTTCGTGATGAACGTTTCCAGTCATCCACTCCAGGACCCAAGTCTTCGGATCTCTGCCATACCCGCGGATGTGAAGTGTGGCATAGAATTGGAGTAGCAACTCTTCATTCCAATGCTCTTGGTCAGTAACGAACGGCAGAAGTCCAACTTCCTTGAAGCAATCCAAAGCTTCTTCCAGACAGGGCAGACCAGCTATAGCTTCAATGTCAAGGCGCTTGTGCGGGAAGATGCGACCTTGGTTGTAAAGAATGCATGGGTAATAGCTTCGCTGCGGATAGCTCCAGAACCGATCAGATGATATCCTTTCCCTTGAGTAGGGGTTCCTGGAGCTATCGAAGAATGTGTTGTCTGCCCTGAAGCCATTGATATTGAAGGAGCCAGGTGCTGATGCAGGACCTGGGAACCTTGGCAATCTTGGGATTGACTTCTGTACCTGAGGCCTGTGCTCAACATGATAGTCGAACTGGGGACCGGCAGCAGACTTAGGAACAGAAGTGACGGGATCAGTGGCTTCGCTGTCTTCTTCTTCTTCCGTTGGGGAGGGTTCCACATTAGCAGTGGCTTCATTGGTGGTGGCAGCTTCAAGATTTTCATCCTCCACTTGATGAGCTGGAGGGTCGGTCACAAGCACGTTCTCCTTGAGAACTGCTTCTTGGTTGGACAGGGGAGTGGGAACTTGTGGGACTTCTTCTTCCACGGCTGATGCAGCCGGATTGACTTCAGCAGAGATTTGAGGCCTTGGACCTTTGCGAAGCCTGCGCAATGCAGGCGACGCCTATGTAGTTGGAGTTGGCTGGGCCTCAAAGTATTCTTCCTCTTGTGGGCGATCTGTCCATGAAGCATCCTGTGCAGTTGGCGTTAGTGGACGACCAATGCTGATGAGTTCACTGTTCTCGAGCTGAGGAAGGACTGCACCATCTTCTACATGGTCATGTTGACCAATGTCTTCAGTAGCGATGGGATCAGCTGCTGGAAAGTCTTCAGCTTCATGAGCCTCTGTGAAAGCAGGCTCAAGGACTGTCAGTTGGCGTTCAGCTTCAGGATAGACCATAGAAATGGGTTCAACAATCAAAGGCTTTGTGGTAGCAGCCCGATCTTTCTTGCTATTCCTCTTCTTCTTGGAGGGGGCAGTAGGAGAGGCTTCAGAATGTTTCCTCTTCTTGGCTTCAGCCTCAGCAGTCCTCGTATTCTTGAGCTCTGAAGCGGTTGACTGGCTTTTTGGCTTCGAGCCAGTCATTTTAGTTGGGAAGACAATAGGAACTGCTTCCTGCCTTGGTGCGTCGGGTTCAGCCGTAGCAGGTTTCTTCTTCTTCTTTGCGGCCATCCTGGGGTCGATGCTAGGACGCCCAAGGGCCTTGCGCTTCTCAGCCTCATTGTAGGCTTGCACACATCTGTCAGCCAGAGCCTTCATGCGCTCACGCAAACCCTGAGCTTCTGCATGTTTCTTGACAAAGGCTTCCTTGAGCTCGTGCATCATACTCTTGAAGTTCTTCACTTCTTGCACGCTGAGCTTGGCCATATGCTTCTTGAACTGAGCCTTTTCATAGTCAATATTTGGCTTCAGTTCAACAATGTGCTGGGCGACAGCTAGCTCTGAAGCAATGGCGCCTTGGAAGGCGACACTGAGGCCAATGGGTAGCTGCAGATCTTCGAAGCTGATGTTTGGCGTGTCAAACCACTCATCAATGAAGTTGTGGATGATTGTCAATTCAAAGAGAGGCAGACCATTGAAGATTTCTGCTTCTTCTTTGCTCTTGATGAGTTGCTCAAGAGTGTCATCTGCAAGATCTTCATCACTTGACAGATCAATGTCATCATTGCGCAGAATGGCAGCAGCTGTTAGCTCTTGGCCGGTGTGTGGCAGAGGCATCTTGGCCTTCTGGGGCTTGGAGATGCGTGATAAATGTTCATACTGCACACTGTCTTCAGGAGGTGCAGTTGCCAGTGGCTTCGCCCGTGAGATTTTTGGTGAAGGGGCGGGTTTTGAAGCTTTAGGCTTCTTCAACTTCTTTGGCTTCGGCGCTGCAGGCGCTTCATCTGATTCAGTGTCAGCTGCAGGCTCATTCACTACAGTCCCTTGAACCAGGATATGGGTGATGAGGCCTTCAAGGTTGTAGAAAGGACCGATGACATTGGGTTCTGCATCACGTGTGCCATCTGCCCTTGGTGCAGAGGGACCAGGGTTGAAGTCTAGTCCCAATGTCTTCTTGTTTTGCTTCGCTGAGTTCTGGGAAAATTGGAAGTTGCACTTGAACAGATTGTCGTCACGACACCACAGTAGTGACGATGGGTGTGCATCAGCAGGCTGTGGCCCACGGACCATGCAGGGATAGAAGCCTTGTTCAATGGCTTCATCTCTGGACCTGGGTAGAAGATTCTTGTATAGGATGTCTCCCCATGGTCTCTTGATGGCGTTCTTCTCAGCATATTCCTGGGTTACAAATCGTTATTTGAACCATTGTTCTGCCCAATATCTTCGAATCCATTGGATTCGGGTCTTGCGCTGATTGTAATCCTCTTCAGGATCTATCTTGTACAGTTCTGAGAGGTCATCTGGCAGATCTCTGGATGTTTCTCCATGATGCTTTCTGCCACCCTTCCTTGCTGATTTCTCTGAAGCCATCAACTTTAAACTGAAAGGCTTCAACACGTTCAAAGGCTTCAAAGGTTTTCGCTTGCTGGACAAACAAGAACTGGCTTCAGGAGAATTTATGTGATGCTGTAGGAATTCTGCAAATGAATGCAGACTATGAGAACCAAAGGATTCTCCCACGGACATGTACCTGTGACAGCATTAAGGTGCGAGGGAAGGGGAAGAGGTCATATGCATTCTCAGAAGATTTTGAAGATATATCAGTTTAGAAGACATTGACCTCATCGTGCGAAGACATTCACTCATAGATAAGGAGTTGGTTCTAGATTTACGAATCCACAGATCAGTACAAGTGAGGAATCTAACTACTTTGTGAAGCATAAGTGAATATACTAGGCATGTTATGAGATGCAGTATGAAAGAGATCTAACTTGTGTGAATAGAAACTGCTTGTGGTAGAAAGTGACAAAGCCATAGGATCAACAGTGCTGTAAATAAGAAGTTTTATTTACCACACTAAGAACTGCTAGACGGAGTGGAAGATGAGGCCGAGCAGTTCGATCTTCCGTGCCCTAACTTGGCGATGGAGGACACCTACAGCGACGGCGGAGAGGACGATGTCCGCGGTCGGCATGAAGACAGCGTCGGTGAGGTTGCGGCAGCGAAGCGCTTCGTCGCCGGCGTCGTCGAGGGCTAGCGGTGGCGCTAGGATTCGTGCAAGAGTGGAAGAAGAGATAATGACCGCTGTGAAGTGTGTATTTATAGGTACATGGGCGGCACTGCGCTATTACACAGGTGCCCCTGGCGATTCGCATCTGAGAAACACGTGGCCATTATGCGGAATTTTGGGGTTTGTTCCACGTCCCACGCATGCCTGGATTGTCGGGTGGTCGTTCCTACTTCTCCGGGTTTCATGTGGAGGAATGAGCATTGGAAACGTACTTAATGGTTGTCTCTGTATCTTCTGCTGACAAGGACGCAGAGAAGACATTCGACAGTTTCAATAGAATGCATATGATTTGGAGAGATATGTCAGGACCCCGATTCCAAGTCACATCGATCTAGCCGGTAACACCTCATATCACTTTGCGGCCTCACGCACGGTATTCCACGGGTGTCGCCTTACCATGGACCGGGACCGTTTGCGCCTTTTGGCTCACGTATATGATAGTGTCGCTAGCATCCATATGACAGAGAACCCGGGCCGACATGGCTAGTCGTGAAGCCAAAGCGGCACAGACCTATGGAGACAGGCATACATGAATCACATCGAGCATGTCGGTCATCAGCGAGTGATTCCGGGCTGTAGCACTGGGCTAACAGGACTCCGGGGAACCCGGGCTGTAGCAGGCTAGGCAGGACTCCGGATATCACCGCGTGACATTTCCCCGAAGGGACAGACATAGGAACGAAGTGAAACACATGCCGGCCAGTCAAGTGTCCTGAACAGTAGTGCTGGGCTAGCAGGACTCCGGTGAACCGAGCTGTAGCGGACTACTATGGCTCGAGGAACACTAGACTACATTTCCCCATAAGAAAGGCTGCCAAGGATAAACAACTAGATTGTCAGATCCCACTCATACCAAGCATTTCAATCATACACACAATATGCCCGATATGAGTACATACAACATGGCATCACAACAAAACTCTACAACTCAAGTACTTTATTTAAAGGCTCCAGGGAGCCATACATAACATGTTCATACAGATAGGGGTCACATGACCCGACACTCAAGTCATACAATCATACAAGCACATGCGGAAGCAACTAGTCTGAGTACAGACTCTAGAAAGAAAGAAGGCTTCTCGAAGCCTGTCTATCTACATAGGGCCCTCCATGGCCAGGATCACCACCTGGGTGGCTAGTCACTTGTCGACGTCAAGGTCTACGTAGAACCCATCGGAGGGGGCAGTGTTGTCGTCTAAAAACAGTAATTAAGCAAACATGAGTACAAGGGTACTCAGCAAGTCTTACAATAGAACCTACTATACATGCTTATTCTCAAGAAGGTGGTGGGGTTATTGCAGCAAGCCAGCTTTGACTCTTGGCTAAGCTATCCTACGGAACTCCACCAGTAAAATAGTTTTCGCACACGAGTCCACTACTCACCAGCACAATACTCCACCGAGGATCCTCCCTCGTCATCCTACGAGAGGGCCATCCTCGGTACTCCGGCCGAGGTTTCCACATACGGCCCCGAACGATGTGAACAGGGTCCCGAGATGCCAAACGGGCGCCCGGCATACCCGGCCACGGTGTATCTACTGCAACATAGCCCACCCCTAGGGTCAGCACTATGCACGGCCGCCAACACATAACCCACAAACACCAGAAACTATTTGCAACTCCTGGACAGAGTACTAGGGTGATTAAGAAGCCGAGAGAGTCAATTAAGGATCCCAATGCATGGTAGTAGCTGAATCTTAAATCACACATACAGATCTCAGTTCTTAGGGACGGCCTCAATGAAACAACCCACCATGTACTCCTACATGGCCTCTCATCGATACCTTTACCAAAACATGTTCAACACATCCCTCATATTACCGACATAAGCATTTCACTCTAGCCCATCACCCAGATGAACTAGACCTGACACAACTCTAAGCATAGCAGGCATAGCAAGGTAGGAATCACATACATGGCTCAATCAACTCCTACACATGCTAGTGGGTTTCATCTAGTTGTTGTGGCAATGACAGGTCATGCAGAGGATAAGGGTTCAACTACCGTAGCACACAGCAGTTTGAATCGCGTTGTCTTAATGCAGTAAACAAGAGCAGAAGCGAGAACATGGGTTTGTATCGGAATGATCAATGGGTTGCTTGCCTGTTGTAGAGGTAGTAGGGTACTGCCCTTCAGATAGATACTCGGGGTTATCCTCGGAGGCAAAACCTACCATGAAAGACACACTGAACATAATCAACACATGGCAATATGCAACAATATGATGCATGCTATGACATGGCAAGATGAAAGTGTTTTGGCCTAATGCAAGCTAAAACATAAGGGGATGAACTCATTTGAATCAAAGATTCAAATATTAGCTCATTAAACATGGCCTTAATAGTGCATTACCTTATTCTGCTTAAACAGCAAGGTAAACTTGTTTTGTCATGCATGAAACCATTACAGATGATAGATTGAATTTTTTTGATCATTTTTCATATATAAATCTTTAGATTTGGAGCTATGGTTGATTTTCTATGATTTTTAGAAGTTTTGACTATTTTCTGGAATTTCCTGTATAAGAATAATTCCAGTAATTTAAATACTGCGTCAGCATTACGTCAGGGTGACGTCAGTGGTCAACGGGGACGTCCAGGTCAAACCTGACTGGTAGGTCCCGCGTGTCAGTAGTTAATTAAACTAATTATTTTTAGTTAAAACTAATTTGATTTAGTTAGCAGAGGGGGGCCCACTTGTCATTGACTCAGGGGAGTCAACCTGGGGTCAAACCCCTGGTCAGCGGGGCTAATCCCGCCGGCGTTGAGTCGCCGGCGAGGCCGAGACGGCGGAGAGCTTCGGATTTGGTCCTTCGGTGACCAAATCGCCGGTGGGGACGTGATACGCGTAGCTGGGGAGCTGCCGCATCTAGTGGTGCAAGTGGTTGGACACGGGGACACCGGAAACGATGCCGGTGAGCTCGACAGCGGCGGCTGGAGTTCGGACGGGGTTGGGTTTGACGCTACGGTGCACGGGAGAAGGAGCTGGTGGTGGCTACGGGCTCCTGGTGCTGCGCTGAGCACAACGGTGAGCTTGGCTTCGAGCCACTGTGGCTCTAGCCACGACGGCGCCATGGCCGGCGGTGGGGAGCTTTCGGGTGCGGTGGAAATGGCGACTGCAGAGGCCTAACGAGCACGGGAGCTAGGGGAAGAGGAAGAGGAGCTCACAGCGGGGTCGGAGAAGGGGTCAGCAAGCTCGGGGAGGTCCTGGCGGCGACGAATCGATCGGAGACGGCTCGAGTGCCCGAGGTTGAAGACGAGGGCGAAGACGGCGTTCGGCGGCGTTTAGAGTCGCGTGGGTCAGCGGAGAGGTCCAGGGAGACGAGGCGGAGTTATTGGGCTTGTCGGAGGGGCGAGGGGGTGGCTCTGGTGACGTCTATGGTGAACGGCGGCGAGGATCACGCTCGGCCATCGCGGGAGAGGGTGAGGGAGACGAGGGGGAGAGTGAGGGACAATGAGAGGGGGATGTGGGGGTCGCGTGGCATCCCTGGACGTCTCCAGGGCATCGGCAGAAGCAGGAGGTGGCCGACGTGTGGCCGCGGGCGCCGGCCACGCGCTCCTCGTCCTCCTGGCGGGAGGAGGACGACGACTGGCAAGGCCAGTCGGCTGGGCCGAGCCAGGTGGGCTGGGCCAGCACAGGTAAGGCCCAGGTGGGCTTCCCTCTCTCTCCTTTTTTTTCTGATTGTTTTCTTTTTCTATTAAACTGCAACTGTTGGGCTTTATTAAAAATACTAAAACGTTTCCAAAAATCCTGAAAATAATTGTGGGCTCTGTTTAGAATATATCCAACAGCAAACATTTATTTCCAGAATTATTTGAGCATTTAAATTATTTTATAGCATTTAAATGCCCAAATTCAAATACTTATGATTTAATTCAATGACCTTCTGTTGACCTAGAAAATTGTGCACCAATTTTGCCAGAGGTTCTAACCCAAGACAAAGAGGGTGAACTTTTTAGAAGGGCATTTCAGGCTCATTGAAAATAATTTTAGTAAACCCTAGTTGTTTCCAGGGGGTGTTGGGGGTTTCTGCCTTCCCCAATTCAAATTTAAGAGGAATTTAAACATGATGCACACTCTAATGCTTGAACTAGCTAGGGTGTGACAAGATAGAATTTGAGATAGAAAGCATAGAGAGGTTAGGGTCCGATCACATTCACTTAGTTCAAAAGATTCAACAAGAAGACATAGCTATAAGTGAATGCTGTAGAGGACAGAACACTAGTATATATATATATAATCAACATAGTGAAGATAATCATGAATATATGTTGAGATTGAAGCCAAACCAAATGTGAAGACATAGCAATTGTAACGCCATGAGTGAAACACTTCAAACAGAACATTTGGTGGTGGCGTTACCCACCGTATAGGAAGTATTAGACCCAGACACGGCGCACAATTATCGTGGCGCTCCGAAGCCAAATTCCACATTAATGTATTCACACTTAGAATGTATGTCTTCATTGATTGAATATATACTTTACTTCGTGTGTTGCACATCTAAGTCATCAGTATGCATAAGGGTTAGGATGTGTGCCTGATCACAGGACATTTGAGGATTCCAAGATATTTAGCTCACACCGTAACGTGCAAAATCTCTTCTCATCCAAGGGTTTGGTGAAGATATCTGCCAATTGCTCTTCAGTGTTGACGTGTATGATATCAATATCTTCCTTCACAACATGATCTCTGAGAAAGTGATGACGAATTTCAATGTGCTTTGTCTTCGAGTGCTGAGCTGGGTTGTTGGCAATCTTGATGGCGCTTTCGTTGTCGCAGTAAAGTGGCACTTGCTTCAGATGAATACCATAGTCCTTGAGTGTTTGCTTCATCCACAGAAGCTGAGCACAGCAAGATCCAACAGCAATGTATTCAGATTCAGCAGTGGAGAGAGATACACAGTTCTGCTTCTTTAAAGACCAACATACAAGTGATCGTCCCAGAAAGTGACATGTGCCTAATGTAGACTTGCGATCAACTTTGTCACCAGCATAATCAGCATCCGAGAATCCAACCAGATCAAACTCTCAGCCCTTTGGATACCATAATCCTAGAGTTGGGGTGTGAGCCAAATATCGAAGAATTCGCTTCACAGCTAAGTGATACGACTCCTTTGGTGCCGCTTGAAATCGAGCACACATGCAAACACTAAGCATAATATCTGGCCTAGATGCACATAGATAAAGTAAAGAACCAATCATGGAGCGGTATACCTTTTGATCGAACTCTTTGCCATTGTCGTCGGGACCCAGATGATATTTGGCTGGCATTGGTGTCGTGAAGCCTTTGCAGCCTTGCATACCAAACTTCTTCAGGCAATCTTTGAGATACTTCTCTTGAGATATGAAGATGCCGTTGCGTTGTTGTCGTATTTGAAGGCTGAGGAAGAACTTCAGCTCTCTCATCATGGACATTTGATATTGCTCTTGCATCATATATCCAAACTCTTCACTGTACTTCTGATTGGTGCAGCCGAAGATAATGTCATCCACATATATTTGGCACACAAACAGTTCACCATCATATGTCTTCGTGAAGAGAGTGGGGTCTAGGGAACCAGGTATGAAGCCTTTGCTCTTCAGGAAGTATTTGAGTGTGTCATACCAGGCCCGAGGGGCTTGTTTGAGGCCATACAGTGCCTTGTTGAGCTTGTATACCATGTCAGGATGTTTTGGATCTTCAAATCCAGGCGGTTGTGCAACATACACTTCTTCTTCAATCTTGCCATTGAGAAAAGCACTCTTCACATCCATTTGATATAGAAGTATGTTATGATGATTTGCATAGGCCAGCAGTATGCATATGGCTTCAAGTCTAGCCACAGGAGCAAATGTTTCATCGAAGTCAATGCCTTCCACTTGAGTATATCCTTGAGCAACGAGACGAGCTTTGTTTCTGACAACTTGACCATGCTCATCTTGCTTGTTGCGGTATATCCATTTGGTGCCTATTATATTGTGCTTTCGTGGATCAGGACGCTTAACCAGTTCCCATACATTATTCAGCTCAAACTGTTGAAGCTCTTCTTGCATAGCTTGAATCCGTTCAGGTTCCATGAAGGCTTCTTCAACTTTCTTGGGTTCTGTTATTGAGACGAATGCGAAGTGCCCACAGAAATTTGCTAGCTGAGTTGCCCTTGAACGAGTGAGTGGACCGGGTGCATTGTTGCTATCAATTATTCTTTCAATCTGTACTCCATTGGCAATGCGAGGATGTACAGCGCGAAGATTTTGCTCTTGCTGATCATTGTCGTTGTTAGAAGGAATGTCTTCAGGCTGAGCATTGTCTTCATGTTGATCAGGTGCTGAGATGATAAGTTCTTCTTCAGGATGAGCTTCAGAAGGTATAATATCTCCAGTTCCCATTAGCTTGATTGATTCACTGGATGGAACTTCATCTAGCACATTTGGCAGTTGCTCTCTTTGTGAACCGTTGGTCTCATCGAACCGCACATCCACTGTTTCAACCACTTTGTAATGAAAGAGATTGAAGACTCTATAGGAGTGTGAATCCTTTCCATATCCAAGCATAAAACCCTCATGTGCTTTTGGTGCAAACTTTGAGGTGTGATGTGGGTCCTTGATCCAGCACCTGGCGCCAAATACTCTGAAGTAACTGACATTTGGCTTCTTGTCGGTAAGGAGCTCATAAGATGTCTTATTTAGAAGCTTGTGAAGATAAACACGATTGATTGTATGGCATGCAGTATCAATGGCTTCAGGCCAGAATTTTCTTGGAGTCTTGTATTCATCTAGCATCGTTCTGGCCATCTCAATGAGTGTTCTGTTCTTGCGTTCGACGATGCCATTCTGCTGTGGCGTGTACGGGGCCGAGAATTCATGTGTGATGCCCAAGGTATCAAGATATGTATCAAGGCCAGTGTTCTTGAATTCAGTGCCATTGTCACTTCTGATGTGCTTTATCTTGGCGCCATAATTGTTCATAGCTCGCTTGGCGAAGCGTCTGAAGACATCCTGCACTTCAGTCTTGTAAAGTATTATGTGCACCCAAGTATATCTAGAATAATCATCAACAATGACAAAGCCATAGAGACAAGCAGTAGTAGTAAGAGTTGAGTAATGAGTGGGACCGAAAAGATCCATGTGAAGCAGTTCGAAGGGTCGAGTAGTGGTCATGATTGTCTTCAAGGGATGTTTGGCCCTCGTCATCTTGCCTGCCTCACAGGCACCGCATAAGTGATCTTTCTTGAACTTGACGCCCTCGATGCCTATGACATGCTTCTTCTTTGCCAGGGTGTGGAGGTTCCTCATGCCAGCATGCCCAAGCCTCCGATGCCAGAGCCAGCATTCTGAAGCTTTTGCTAGAAGACATACAGCCAGCTGTGGTCCTGCTGAGAAATCTACCACGTACAAATCATCTTTTCGATACCCTTCAAATACTAGAGACTTGTCAGATTCCATTAGTACAAGGCAATGATATTTTCCAAATATTACGATCATGTTCAAATCGCAAAGCATTGAGACAGACATTAAGTTGAAGCTAAGGGATTCAACAAGCATGACTTTATCCATGTGTTGATCCCTTGAGATTGCAACTCTACCTAGACCCAATACCTTACTTTTACCAGTGTCAGCAAATGTGATGTGGCTCTTGTCGGATGGACGTAAGGTTGAGTCCATAAGAAGGCTTCTTTTGCCAGTCATGTGATTTGTACATCCACTATCAATAATCCATTCTGAAGACGCTGGTGTCGTACCCTACAGTGCAGTTAGGGGGATAGGCTTCACGAAGAGCATTGTGAAGCAAAAACATTTGACGAACCAATGGGTTATGAAAACTTAGATCCAGATTAGAACTAATAGGGAGAGTAGCAAGCGATTCAGGAACGAAGTACATAGTAAGACCATTCGGGCATTTGATCTTGCGCCCTACAAGATGTTTAAGGTCCCCAGCAATAGCGTCAGACGATTTTGGTTTTCTGCTAGAGACCTTTCCCTGCAAAAGAGAGTTAAGCTTTCTTAGCCACCCACATCTTCAAGGGTGGCTTAGAAGCAATAAGTCCAAGTGCAGCATCTGAGAATTTTGGCTTTGGAGCCCTAGCAAACAGTCTTGCAGGCGGACAATAGTACTCATAAGAATAAGCAGAATAGTTCTTGGTCTTATGAACATGGCGGTTTGATGAACCGCTCTCATATTCATATGCCTGAGTATGGTTTCCCTGCAAAACATTTGCGTTAGTGCGACTCAGGTGAGTCCTCTGTCTGTATGAAGCCTTTGGACCGTATGAAGCCTTTGGTCTGAGGTTTGTCTTCTTCATGTGAGGTGTCATGATGACATTCACAGGAAGATTCTCCAGACACCTTTCCGGAACCCAGATTTTCTTCATAGGCGCTCCATTCCTGCAGTTAGTACCAATGTACCTGGCAAACACTTCACCATTCTGATTCTTAAACAGTTTATAGTTTGCATCAAGAGATTCATCAATGATAATGGGGTTAGCACAAGTGAAGCCAGATAGATTGGATGGATCTGCTGAAGGTTCCTTTGCAGCAACCCACGTGGTTTTGGGGTACTGCTCAGGTTTCCAGTAAGAGCCATCAGCATTCATTTTCCTTACGAACCCAACACCCTCTTTCCTCGGGATTCGGTTCAGTATCTTCTTTTTGAGGACATCACATAGGGTCTGATGCCCTTTAAGACTTTTGTACATCCCTGTTTCAAGCAATGTCTTCAACCTAGCATTCTCATCAGCAATAGCAGTGGTATCCTCAGCAGAGGGGTTAGTTACCACATCAACAGTTGAAGATATTGCAACAGTAGTAGCAGTAGAACATTCAGCAACAGAAGTAACATTATCACGCTCAATGCATTTAAGACATGGTGGTTCAAATCCTTCCTGAGCGGAACTGATCTGTTTGGTGCGAAGTGACTCGTTTTCCTTTTGAAGATCTTCATGAGCCGCTCTCAATTTCTCAAGATCTTGCTTCCTTTGAAGATAATCATAGGAAAGCTTTTCATGAGTTGTTGAGAGAGTATCATGACGACTTTCAAGTTCCTGATACTTAACGTGAAGATTTTTTATGTCTTCAATTAAGGATTCAGATCGAGTCATTTCAGCACCTAACATATCATCGCTTCTGTCTAACAGTTTTTGAATATGTTCCATAGATTTCTGTTGTTCAGTTGCAATTTTAGCAAGTGTTTTGTAGCTGGGTTTTGAACCACAATCAGAGTCATCGTCACTAGATGTTTGATAGTGAGTAGTGCGTGTGTTTACCTTGGCACCGCGTGCCATGAAGCAGTAGGTAGAAGCGGAGTAGTCCTTGTCATTTGCATCGGTGTCGGTGATGAAGTCATTGTCTTCAGTATTGAAGATGGACTTGGCAACGTATGCTGTAGCCAGACTTGTGACGCTTGAATCGGACTCTTCCTCAGACTCCACCTCCGCCTCCTCAGAAGCGGACTCCTCCTCTGAATCCATTTCCTTGCCAAGAAACGCACGTGCCTTGCCAGATGAGCTCTTCTTGTGTGATGAAGACTTTGAGGAAGACTTGGAAGAAGACTTTGACTATTTCTTCTTCTTCTTGTCGTCAGAGGCATATTCCTTGCTCTTCTTCTTCTTTTTGTTCTCATTGTCCCACTGTGGACACTCAGAGATGAAGTGGCCAGGTTTCTTGCACTTGTGACATGTTTTCTTATTGTAGTCGTGAGCAGAAGCTTCATCATTACTTGAGCTTGATCGGGAAGACTTTCTGAAACCTTTCTTCTTGGTGAATTTTTGGAACTTCTTCACAAGCATAGCAAGTTCCCTTCCAATGTCTTCAGGATCATCCGAACTGCTGTCAGATTCTTCTTCAGATGAGGAGACAGCTTTGGCCTTCAAAGCACGAGTTCGCCCATAGTTTGGACCGTAGATATCTCTTTTCTCAGAAAGCTGAAACTCATGTGTGTTGAGCCTCTCAAGTATGTCAAACGGATCGAGTATCTTGAAATCAGGACGTTCTTGAATCATCAGGGCTAGGGTGTCAAACGAACTATCAAGTGATCTCAGTAGTGTCTTGACGACTTCATGTTTGGTGATCTCAGTAGCGCCGAGGGCTTGAAGCTCATTTGTGATGTCAGTGAGTCGGTCAAATGTGAGCTGGACATTCTCATTGTCATTTCGCTTGAAGCGGTTGAAGAGGTTGCGAAGGACACTGATTCTCTGATCTCTCTGGGTTGAGACGCCTTCATTGACCTTGGACAGCCAGTCCCAGACCAGCTTAGATGTCTTCAAAGCACTCACACGGCCATACTGTCCTTTGGTCAGATGACCAAAGATGATATTCTTGGCAGTAGAGTCCAGTTGAACGAATTTCTTGACATCAGCAGCAGTGACACCTTCTCCAGCCTTGGGAACGCCGTTCTCGACGACATACCATAGGTCGACGTCAATGGCTTCAAGATGCATGCGCATCTTATTCTTCCAGTAGGGATATTCAGTTCCATCGAAGATGGGGCACGCAGCGGAGACTTTAATTATCCCTACAGTCGATATAGCTAAAACTCCAGGTGGTTAAACCGAATCACACAGAACAAGGGAGCACCTTGCTCTGATACCAATTGAAAGTGCGTTATATCGACTAGAGGGGGGGTGAATAGGCCATTTTTATGAAAGTCTTCAATACATGGAAGTTATGAAGACAAATGATAGAAATAAACCTATTACCCTGCAGCGGAAGGTAGACTACACTAGGCAAGCCATAGTCAAGTATTCAATAGAGTGAAAGCACAATGACTTAATAGCAGCAATGTAGTAAGGATCAGGTAGGAAGATATTATGAAGCCATACAGAACATGCAGTCACTCAGTGAAGACAAAAGATAGTGCAAACATACAATGACTTCACAAGGAGTAACAGTAAGTAAAGGGAAGGGAAGATGAAACCAGTGACTCGTTGAATACAATGATTTGTTGGACCAGTTCCAGTTGCTGTGACAACTGTACGTCTGTTTAGGGCGGCTAGGTATTTAAACCTTAGGACACACAGTCCTGGACACCCAGTCTTGAACACGCAGCTCAGGACACCCAGTCCTCACCGTATTCCCCTTGAGCTAAGGTCACACAGACCTCGCCCAATCACTCTGGTAAGTCTTCAAGGTAGACTCCCAAACCTTCACAGACTTCGTTCACCGGCAATCCACAATGTCTCTTGGACGCTCAGAACGCGACGCCTAACCGGCTGGAGGATGCACAGTCCTCAAGTGTAATAAGTCTTCAGATCACACAGACAAGAAGACTTAAGTGATGCCTAATTCTCTTTGGCTCTGGGTGGTTAGGGCTTTATCCTCGCAAGGAATTCTCTCTCAAAGGCTTCGAGGTGGGTTGCTCTCAAACGACAAAAGCCGTACTCTTAATCTGAGCAGCCAACCGTTTATGGTTGTAGGGGGTGGACTATTTATAGCCACTTGGCAACCCGACCTGATTTGTCCGAAATGACCCTGGGTCACTAAGGAACTGACACGTGTTCCAACGGTCAGATTTCAAACTCACACGGCAACTTTACTTGGGCTGCAAGCAAGGCTGACTTGTCCGACTTTGGACAAGATTCGCTCTCATAGTCTTCACTCGAAGACATAGGTTTTGGTTAGGCATCACTTCAGTCATTCTGACTGGTTCTCTTGGACCCCACTTAACAGTACGGTGGTTCCTATGACTCAACACAAAAGAAAGAGAACTACGAAAGATCTAAGTCTTCGAGCTCCATAGGCTTCATGTGGTGTCTTCTCTTGTCATAGTCTTCAATGTGAATATCTTCATATACCACCTTTGACTTCAATGTCTTCATAGATTTTTAGGGGTCATCTCTGGTAGGAAAACCGAATCAATGAGGGACTTCTACCTGTGTTATCCCGCAATTCTCACAAACGCATTAGTCCCTCAACTAGGTTTGTCGTCAATACTCCAAAACCAACTAGGGGTGGCACTAGATGCACTTACAGATATGTACCCGATACACTCCAGAACAATTTGGGTGTTTGAATACTATCATCCAATATATCAATCTTTACCTCTCAACCATTTCGAGACTCCTCGTCATTCGGTCATCAAATCACATAACTCATACAATAAAATCATCATCGAACTTTAAGCATGCGGACCCTAGGGGTTTGAGAACTATGTAGACATGACCGAGACACCTCTCCGGTCAATAACCAATAGCGGAACCTGGATGCTCATATTGGCTCCCACATATTCTATGAAGATCTTTATCAGTCAAACCGCAATGACAACATATGTTGTTCCCTTTGTCATCGGTATGTTACTTGCCCGAGATTCGATCATCAGTATCTTCATACCTAGTTCAATCTCATTACCGGCAAGTCTCTTTACTCGTTCCGTAATACATCGTCCTGCAACTAACTCATTAGTCACTTTGCTTGAAAGGCTTCTTATGATGTGTATTACCGAGAGGGCCCAGAGATACCTCTCCGATACTCGGAGTGACAAATCCCAATCTCGATCTATGCCAACCCAACAGACACCTTTGGAGATACCTGTAGAGCATCTTTATAATCACCCAGTTACATTGTGACGTTTGATAGCACAGAAGGCATTCCTTCGGTATCCGGGAGTTGCATAATCTCATAGTCGGAGGAACATGTAATTGACATGAAGAAAGCAATAGCAATAAAACTGAACGATCAATATGCTAAGCTAACGGATGGGTCATGTCCATCACATCATTCTCCTAATGATGTGATCCCGTTCATCAAATTACAACACATGTCTATGGTTAGGAAACTTAACCATCTTTGATTAATGAGCTAGTCTAGTAGAGGCTTACTAGGGACACAATGTTTTGTCTATGTATCCACCCATGTATCAAGTTTTTGGTTAATACAATTCTAGCATGAATAATAAACATTTATCATGATATAAGGAAATATAAAATAACAATATATTATTCCCTCTAGGGCATATTTCCTTTAGTCTCCCACTTGCACTAGGGTCAATAATCTAGTTCACATCGTCATGTGATTAACACTCATAGTTCACATATTTATGTGATTAACACCCATAGTTCACATCGCCATGTGACCAATACCCAAAGGGTTTACTAGAGTCAATAATCTAGTTCACATCGCTATGTGATTAACATCCAAAGAGTGTAACATCCCAAAATTCTAAATTTTGGAATGTTATATTAATTAAGTAAGAATGATTGCTTGTGTGATTTGTTGTGTGAAATTGAGTGGAATTTGAAACTTTTTGAAACTTGAATGAGAGGGAATGAAATGACTTTCCCAAAACTTTCACCTTGCATTTATGATCTCCATGAATTCAAATTCATTTCATCACAAAACCCTAGAGTGAAGATGATATGAATTCTTCCATTTAAATAAATGAAAAGGTTTTGAAAAGATTTGAATTCCATTTGGAAATATTTCAAATTCGGAAACTTTATGCAACTCAATGAGTTTCATGAGAGAAGATAAAATGACTTCTTCAAATGCTAAGAAAGAGAGTTGGAAGTTTCAAAGAATCAAATTGAAAGTCCCTTTGAAGTTATTTTGAAACCCACTTTCAATTTGGAGTTATTTGGTTCTTATTCAAATTATTTTTCTCCAAAAATAAAATATAGGGAAAATAGGGTAAAATGATTCCCTACTGTAGAAAAATGGATAGAAATGAGTTTAAAATCATTTTGGTATTTTAAAATGTTCTTATTTGGTTTTTAAATGAACCAGCAGTACTGTTTGCTTTATTTAAATTTTGGTGGAATTTATTTGCCGCTGGAAAAAATGTTCATGTTTTAGAAAAAAAATCTGAAAATTTTGATATATAATATGCTATATATCATTATTATTATTTGTTGTCAGTTAAAAAAAACCTTCACCGCCGACTTGGCCGGCCCAGGGCCCAGCCGACCGCGTCGCGCCAGCCCAGCCGCGCCACACCAACATCGCCGAGGAGACCGAGTCCCCCACGACACCGCGCCGCCGCCCGAGTCCGGCCAAGACCCTTCCCGAGGCCAGCGCCGCCCTCCTTTATATATATCGACCCCTCCCCCCTAGACCCTAGTCCGTCGCTGCTCGAGCTCACAGCCCCGCCTCTAGTGCTGTCGCCGCCGTCGCTGCATGCTGCCGCCGCTTCACCGCCGCCGCACTTCGCCGCCGGAGCCGCCTCGCCCCGCCTTGCCGCCTCTCATCCCGTAGCCGCCGGAGCCGCGCCGCCGCCGTCGAAGCCCGACACCACCGCTGGACTCACTGACCCGCCGCTCGGTCCACCGCCGGCCGAACCGGTAACCGCCCCGCTTTCTTGTTTCTGGTTTATTTTTTTAGGTTCGGTTTTCGTTTTAAAAACCCGATCTGTTTTTTGTTAGATCTAATTAGCGAAAGTTTTCTATTTAGGAAGTTTTAGTGAATGTTTTCGTTCTGTAAGTTCTGCTTAGCAAACGTCCGTTAGTTAGATTTTTATTTTTCTATTTTATTTTCGGCTAGTGGCCCATCCACGAATATTTTCTTCGCAGATTAGCCCCTGATCTTTAAACCTTCGCAACTTTTTGCTCGTTTGTCCAAACGCAACGAAACCAACGTTCAATTCTTCATTATGACCCCCTCTATCCAGTATACCAACTCAAACATATTTTTGAAAAGTTTAAAATTTGAATTTATTCATATCTGATTTAAACTTTTTTTGGCTATAATTTGAGTTTCCTAACTCATTTTATTTGATTTTTTTCAAATATAAACTCATCACATGTACCTTCTGTTAAGACTAATTCACATAATTTTGGTACTGTTGACACTTGTTTTTTGTTCGCAAGAGTTATTCGCTTGTTTTCGAAGTTTTCCGAGATCTTTTCTTTGAATCTTGTGCATGTGTGCTTATGTAAGCTATTGTTTGTTTACGATAGACTTTCCGGAGTGCAAAGCTTGCTACTACGAGTCTCTAGGGTTTACCGATCATCAGCAAGGCAAGTTCACACTTTGATCATATTCTTTCTATACCCAGTTTTACTTGCATTAGTTTCACCCTGGAAGATTGCATGAGTAGGATTCGGAACATGTGGTTATGTTATGTAGTTGATGAGGTAGGAAACTATGACTTTTGATCACCCCGAGAATATACGTTATGCTCATAAATTGCTTAGCCATGCTCGTAGACGAGGATTGTTATGTGTGATCAATGCAAGTTGCGAGAGATAATAATTAAGGGTTAACTTAAGGTGGCAACAACAACACACATCTGGGTGGAATGGTTGGGGCACCCTGGGGAAACCAGTGGCTTGCCCGGGCACCTGGAGAACCCAGTGCTTGCCCAAGGGGATCTCGGAGTACCCGTGTGATCACCCTATGGAATGCCACCCAGGCTCAAAGGGATCATATGATATTTCATGCCTAGAAACTTCCTTGTGCAGCCACAAGCTATTATGGGCTCTGGCGTAGTTGAGTAAGTTGTGTGAAACCTTTCCATGATAGGCTAGCAGATGTAGGGGATTGTAGGTGTACCAGCCTATCTATCGGTTAAGAGGACCTCTTCGGAAAGACTATGTCTCGATCATCCGGTTCTCAAACATCAGGCAGTGCGAGGAATTCAATGGAGGAGATCGAGTCTTGTGGGGAAAAGTGCGCAAACCTCTGCAGAGTGTACAAACTAATCATGATTAGCCGTGTCCCCGGTTATGGACAACTTTGAGTATCTGGAAGTGAATTATTGGTTGATCTCATCACCTTATTTAATTAATGAATTGGGTTATTATTTATACTTGGTAATTGAGGGATTGAGTTGGAGGAACCTTCTCAATAATGGCTAAACTTTGTAGTAATAAAAAATTTATTCCTTTGTTGTAGGAACAAATTAGCTTTATGAAAAATTAAACTTAGAGCCTCCACCAGCCAAATATGCATGTAATGATAGATATTGTTCATCATTATTCTGTGGTGTGAATTTGCCAGTACATTCAACATACTGACCTACACAGCTGCAACGTCTCATGTTGCAGGTATTATCCGACGAGTAAGTGATACGTTAGGGTTGTGATGTTTACACTCAACTTTGTCGTTGGTGTTATTGAGACTCCACAACCTTGTTGTTACTTCCGTTGTATGGATTGAGGTAATAGTATTTACGTTACTTTATACATGTGATTGCACTTTGTTATAAATCCTCAAGTACTGTGTGTGTCAGCATACCGATCCAGGGATGACACTTAAGCACAGAGACTTGATCCATTTGGGTTGGGTCGCTACAAAGAGTACTAAGGTGTGATCATGTTTTGCTTGTGAGAGAAGTTTAGTCAACGGGCCTGTCACATTCAGATCCGTATGTATTTTGCAAATTTCTATGTCTACAATGCTCTGCATGGAGCTGCTTTAGCTAATTGCTCTGATGTTCAATATGCATCTAGATTGAGACTTAGTCATCTAGATCAGGGTCAAAGTTTGCATCGATGTAACTTTTTACGACGAACTCTTTATCACCTCCATAACCGAGTAACATTTCCTTAGTCCTCTAAGGATAATTTTGACCGATGTCTAGCGATCTACTCCTGGATCACTATTGTACCACCTTGCCAAACACATGGCAAGGTATACAACAACTTTGGTACACATGTCATACTTTATAGAACCTATGGCTAAGGCATAGGAAATGACTTTCGTTCTCTCTCTATATTCTGCCGTGGTCGGGCTTTGAGTCTTACTCGACTTCATACCTTACAATACAAGCTAGAACTCCTTCTTTGACTGATCCATTTTGAACTCCTTCAAAATCTTGTCAAGGTATATAATTAAAAATCTTATTAAGTGTCTTGATCTATCTCTATAAATCTTGATGCCCAATATGTAAGAAGCTTCACCAAGGTCTTTCATTAAAAAATATATTCTTATTCATCCTTTTATGCTATCCAGAAATTCTATACCATTTCCAATCAATAATATGTCATCCACATATAATATCAGAAATGCTACAGAGCTCCCACTCACTTTCTTGTAAATACAGGCTTCACCATAAGTCTGTATAAAACCATATGCGTTGATCACCTTATCAAAGTGTATATTCCAACTCCGAGATGCATGCACCAGTCCATAGATGGATCGATGGAGTTTGCACACCTTGTTAGCACCTTTAGGATCGACAAAACCTTTTTGTTACATCATATACAACTCTTTAAGAAATCCATTAAGGAATGCAGTTTTGACATCCATTTGCCAGATTTCATAAAATACGGAAATTGTTAACATGATTCGGACAGACTTAAGCATCGCTACGAGTGAGAAAATCTCATCTAAGTCAACACCTTGAACTTGTCGAAAACCTTTTTTGCGACAAGTCGAGCTTTGTAGATAGTAACATTACCATAAGCATATGTATTCCTCTTGAAGATCCATTTATTCTCAATGGCTTGCTGATCATCGGGCAAGTCCACCAAAGTCCACACTTTGTTCTCATACATGGATCCCATCTCAGATTTCATGGCCTCATGCCATTTTCCGGAATTTGGGCTCATCATCACTTCCTCATAGTTCCTAGGTTCTTCTTGGTCTAGTAACATGATTTCCAGGACAGGATTATCATACCACTCTGGTGTGGAACGTGCTTTGGTTTACCTACTAAGTTTAGTAGTAATTTGATCTGAAGTTTCATGATCATCATCATTAGCTTCCTCTCTAGTTGGTGTAGGCATCATGAAAACAGTTTTTTTCTTCTGATGTACTAGTATCCAATTCGAGAGAAGGTACAATTACCTCATCAAGTTCTACTTTCCTCCCACTCCCTTCTCTCGAGAGAAACTCCTCTAGAAATGTTCCATTCTTGGAAACAAAGATTTTTGCCTTCGGATCTATGGTAGAAGGTCTACCCAATTGTTTCCTTAGGGTATCCTATGAAGACGCACTTCTCCGATTTGGGTTTGAGCTTATCAGGCTGAAGCCTTTTGACATAAGTGTCGCAACCCCAAACTTTAAGAAATGACAACTTAGGTTTCTTGCCAAACCATAGTTCATACGGTGTCGTCTCAACGGATTTAGATGGTGCCTATTTAACATGAATGCAGTTGTCTCTAATGCATAACCCCAAAACGTTAGTGGTAAATTGGTAAGAGACATCATAGATCGCACTATATCTAATAAAGTATGGTTATGACGTTCGTACACACCATTACGCTGTGGTGTTCTAGGTGGCGTAAGTTGTGAAACTATTCCACATTGTATTAAATGAAGGACAAACTCGTAACTCAAATATTTGCCTTCGCGATCAGATCATATAAACTTTATTTTCTTGTTATGATGATTCTCCACTTCACTCTGAAATTCTTTGAACTTTTCAAATGTTTCAGACTTGTGTTTCATTAAGTAGATATACGCATATCTGCTCAAATCATGTGTGAAGGTCAGAAAATAATGATACCCGCCGCGTGCTTCAACACTCATCGGATCGCATACATTGATATGTATTATATCCAATAAATCATCAGCTCGCTCCATTGTTCTGGACAACGGAGTTTTAGTCATCTTGCCCATGAGGCATGGTTCGCAAGTATCAAATGATTCATAATCAAGTGATTCCAAAATTATGACCTAAATGGCAGTGCCACAAATATGTTGCACTATCATTATCAACTTTTCATCTTTTAGCATCAATATTATGAATATGTGTATTATTTATGATTGAGATTCAATAAACCATTCACATTGGGTGTATGACCATAGAAGGTTTTATTCAAGTAAACAGAACAACAATTATTCTCTAAATTAAATGAATAACCGTATTGCAATGAACATGATCTAATCATATTCATGCTCAACGCAAACACCAAATAACATTTATTTAGGTTCAACACTAATCCCGAAGGTAGAGGGAGTATGCGATGGTGATCTTATCAACCTTGGAAACACTCCGAACACACATCGTCATCTTTCCCTTGACTAGTCTTGTTCATTTTGCAACTCCTATTTTGAGTTACTAATCTTAGCAACTGAACCGATATCAAATAGCCATGGGTTGCTATGAACACTAGTAAAATACACATCAATAATCTTTATATCAAATATACCATTGTTCACTTTGCCATCCTTCTTATCCGCCAAGTATTTGGGGCAGTTCCGCTTCTAGTGACCATTCTCTTTGCAGTAAAAGCACTCAGTTTCAGGCTTAGGTCCAGCTTTGGGCTTCTTCACGGGAGCAACAACCTGCTTGCCATTCTTTTTAAAGTTCCCTTTCTTTCCCTTTGCCCTTTTGTTGAAACTAGTGGTCTTCTTAACCATCAACATTTGATGCTCTTTCTTGATTTCTACCTTCGCCAATTCCAGCATCGTGAAGAGCTCGAGAATTGTTTTCGTCATCCCTTGCGTATTATAGTTCATCATGAAGTTCTAGTAACTTGGTGACAGTGACTAGAGAACTCTATCAATCACTATCTTATCTGGAAGATTAACTCCCACTTGATTCAAGTGATTGTAGTGCCCAGACATTCTGAGTACATGCTCACTGGTTGAGCTATTCTCCTCCATCTTGTAGGCAAAGTACTTTGTCAAAGGTCTCATACCTCTCGACATGGGCATCAGTTTGAAATACCAATTTCGGATCTTGGAACATCTCATAGGCAAAGTACTTCGTCAAAGGTCTCATACCTCTCGACACGGGCATGAGTTTGAAATACCAATTTTGGCTCTTGGAATACCGTGGCGTTCAAAACATTTTTGAAGTCCCGGTTCTAAGCCGTATGGCATGGCACACTAAACTATCAAGTATTCATCATATCGAGTTTGACAAACGTTCATAACGTCTGTATTTGCTCCTGCAATAGGTCTGTCACCTAGCGGTGCATCAAGGACATAATTCTTCTGTGCCGCAATGAGGATAAACCTCAGATTACGGACCAAGTCCGCATCATTGCTACTATCATCTTTCAACTTTATTTTTCTCTAGGAAGATATAAAAAAATAAACGGGGAGCTACTACGCGAGCTATTGATCTACAACATAATTTGCAAATACTATTAGGACTAAGTTCATGATAAATTAAGTTCAATTAATCAAATTATTAATGAAATCCCACTTAGATAGACATTCCTCGAGTCATCTAAATGATACGTGATCCAAATAAACTAAACCATGTCCGATCGTCACGTGAGACGGAGTAGTCATCAATGGTGAACATCTCTATGTTGATCATATCTACTATATGATTCATGTTCGACCTTTCGGTCTCCAGTGTTCTGAGGCCATGTCTGTACATGCTAGGCTCGTCAAGTTTATCCCAAATATTCCGCGTGTGTAAAATTTTCTTACGCCCATTGTATGTGAACGTAGAGTCTATCACACCCGATCATCACATGGTGTCTCAAAACGACAAACTTTCGCAACGGTGCGTACTCGGGGAGAACACTTATACCTTGAAATTTAGTAAGGGATCATCTTATAAAGCTACCATTGATCTAAGAAAAATAAGATGCATAAAAGATAAACATCACATGCAATCAAAATATGTGACCGCCATCATCACACTACAAAAAAAGACACATTCGTGACATTTTGGGCCGAACGAATTTTTTTCTATCATGCATATGACACTTCTATGACGATAATTGTGACAAAACTCGGTATCATCATAGATGTGGTGGGCTCCTACTTCTATGACAAAAAATCATGACAGAAAATGGGCTTTTCATCCTAGGCGGGCCGAAGACGCAGTTGCATGACATTCTTTGGGACGTCCATGACAAAAAAACCATGGTAGAAGCGAGGGCGAGGAAAATATCGGGAGTTCCTGGTTACGGTAGGTGGTTGGGGCCAAGCGATGCACGGAGGTTTGCGCGTTTCTCTTGTACACGTACGTCTGTGTGTGCGAGGCGTTACGCTCTATCTGAACCCGAGCGATGCGTTGGGCTCTAACTGAGCCCGAGCGATTGCACTAGCTATGTTACTAAACCCCGATCGATCCCTTGCTGTTAACTGAACCCGAGTTATTCCTTCGCTACTACTGCTAACTGAAGCCGATCGAACCTACTACCTCCTTCCCTTGACGAATAGTGAGCGTTGTTGGGGGGTTGGATGAACAGTTCCTGGTCCGGGGTTGGATGAACAGGACCCCATGGTAGTAGAGGCCATTGCCGCTGGATGAACAGGACCCCGTGGAGGGCTGGATGAATAGGACGACCCCGTGGAGGGCTGGTTGAACAGTAGCCGGTGGAGCGCTGGATGAACAGTAGCCCATGGAGGGGTCGTTGAACAGGACCCCGTGGAGAGGGCTGGTTGAACAGTAGCCAGTGGAGGAGCAGTGGAGGCTGGATGAATAGTCACAGGTGGAGGATGGAGGAGGTCGACGGTGGATGAACAGTAGCCTATGGAGGCTGGAGGAGGTCGATGGTGGAGATGAACAGTAGCTCGTGGAGTCTCGTTTTGCGGTACGTCACACCCCTCCCGATGAACAAGACCCCCATTTCGACCGTAGCGCTCCAACACAAGTCTGTTTCCTCCGTTTTGCGGTACGCCACAACCCTCCCGATCAACAGGACCCCGTTTTGACCGTAGGCACTTGAACACAAGTCCGTTTCCTTTGTTTTGCGGTATGCCAGACCCCTCCCGATGAACATGATCCCGTTTCGACCATGGCCGGTCGAACACAAGGCCGTTTCCTCCGTTCTATGGTACGCCAGGCCCCACTTTGGCTGTTCCGTCCAAGCCGGTTGGCTCTCGTTGAACAGGACGCATTCCGACCCAGTCGGTTGCCTCCCGATGAACAGGACATTGTTTCTCCGTTCTGACCCAGCCAGTTCGCTGCCCGATGAACAGGACGCCATTGCTGCCGTCCGTTGCCTCTCCATGTACACAAGCCCTGGTCGTCCATATATATATGTGCGAGTACACGCTCGAGACCCCACCCGTATGTACGTACGTGGCTGTATTTTTTGCCCTGTGGCTGTACATACATGTACAGGACTTAGACAGGAATGCGTGAACTGCTATGTCGGGTGCTCTACAACAACACGTGTCTCTACTTACTCGGCCACGGTTCATACTTGCAGAGAGACCGATCGACCAATATGTATGTACATGTTCGCGACCAGACAGACAACACTACATACGCTTTGACCGCGTGGGTCCCAGTGGTCAGGAAGGATAAGGACGTACTTCCTTGCGTGCGAAGATATAGCTGCTCAGTCCCAGTTGTCTGGGGGGAAATCATTTTTATTTTGCGAGTAGTAAGGAGGCAGTTTGATACGTCCATTTTGCATCATGCTTTTATATCGATATTTATTGCATTATGGGCTGTTATTCCACGTTATGTCACAATACTTATGGCTATTCTCTCTTATTTTACAAGGTTTACATAAGGAGGGTGTAACGCCCCGGATTCGATGCGCCAGGTGTCCGCCAGTTATTCATCGTTGTTTCCATGTCATTTGCTTGCATGTTGCATTTCGCCATGTCATCATGTTCATTGCATTGCATACGTGTTCGTCTCATGCATCCGAGCTTTTTCCCCGTTGTCCGTTTTGCAATCTGGCACTCCTATGTCCCCCAGCGCCCCCTTTTTCCTCTTTTCATGTGCGGGTGTTAAACGGTCTTGGAATGGACCGAGGTTTGCCAAGCGGCCTTGGTATAGCACCGGTAGACCACCTGTCAAGTTTCGTGCCATTTGGAGGTCGTTTGATGCTCCAATGGTTAACCGGGTAACCGCAAAGGCCTATTTTGGGTTGCAGCCCAACACCCCTCCAAAACAGCCCAATAACCCATCTAAGGCATCCCCATGCTCTCGGTCGTTCGATCATGATCGTGTGGGCGAAAACCGCACTCCATTTGGACTCTCCTAGCTCCCTCTACCTATAAATAGGTCCTCCCCGTCCAAATCCTGGGTCCAAACCCTAAAAATCTCCTCCCTCACCGCGCCGGACGTGTCCATCCCGCACCGGACACGTCCAGCTGCCGCCTCCGACCAACCATGCTCCACCATGTGTCCCCGCCGCCGCCCTTCCCACCGCGCGCTGTGGGCCCGTGAGCCCAGATCCGGCCCGCGGGGCCTGAACCATCGCCGCTCCAATCCCGCGTCGGCCCCGTCGCCCGAGCGCACCGCTCGCTCACCGCCGCCGCCCGCGGCCATCACCGGACACCGCGCCGCGCCTTTGCTCCGCCACCGACCCTCGCCAGATACCGCGCCGCCCCTATCCGCCCAGCGCACCACCGACCGCGCGCCTGCTCCGGTCGCCGCCGCCCGCCGGCGCCACCCGTCCCCGCGCCCTCCACAGCCTCCCTCCTCGCCTCCGGCGCCAGCTCCGGCGAGAGCTCGGCCCCGGTGGACCTTGGACTCCGCGCCCCGGATCCAGATCTGAAA
>NC_041380.1:439563975-439689713 GCF_002162155.2 Triticum dicoccoides
CCTGATTGTTTACATTCTGGTGCCAACTTAGACATGCGATAACTCCTCATCCGTAGATCCATTTTGCATGTACGATATATCAAAATGTTCATCTGATTGTGCTCTTAATTTTGTTCCATTGGATTATGTTCATTAGAGTTCATCTTGATTCCCTAACCATCATTGCAAGAGTGCTATATAATGTTGTCTGCTGTAGTTTATCAGAACATGCTCATTTGTCATTTTTGCATCTTCTTGTGTGATTTTCTTTTGAGCATGAAGTCTACATTTGTTATGAGCTACAACATGCCATCTTTGCTGTGGTGAAATCCACTCTTCATGATATGCCATGTGTTGATTGTTACAAGCTTGCAAAGTAGCCCCCGTGATGTTGCTGATTTCAGTGACTTAGAATTTCACTAAGTCTTTGTTCTGCTGTTATTTTCATGCCATGTATTCATGTTGCTACAGTGAGATCCATTCCTCTTTTGAGCATGTCCAGTAACGATGTTTTGGACATATGGTTATTCTCTATCCATCCATGCTCCTGTTTGCATCTATGGAGTGCTCTAGCATGTCTTAATCTGGCCCTACTTTTGCTATAAAATGTTCCTGGCAGATTGTTTACATGTTAATCAATTTTGCCATGGTTGTTGTTAGTGATCCAACCATGCTATGAACTTGATATTGCCATGCTTCAATTCATGAACATGTCTTCTTGCTGGTAGTATGCTTGTCTTGTCATGCAATGCCTTGTGATGAGTGAATCGAGCTCGCAAAGATGCCTTCATAATTCTGTTTATGCCATGCACTGTTATTTTCTCTCAAGTCTGAATCTGTAATGTAACTTGCTATGTTTACATGGGTGACATCATATCTTCTGTGCCTTTTTGGCTCATGGTTAGTAAGGGACTTTTGTTATATGCAATAAATAGATTCATGCCATGCCTTTGGTTGCCATGATAAGTCTGTGAACCTATTATTATTTGCAATCTTGCCATGTCTTTTTGAGCATGTTCTACTAGTTTCTGGAGATAGCTTAGTGTTCATGTTTTGTTATGCTTTACCTGTACATTATGTCCATGCCTTTTGTTTTCATGTTGAGATACTGTAGGATGTTGTTAGTGCTTGCAATATGCCTAGTTGTCGTTTTGGACAGCATGCTCTTTATCCTTGTATGGTGTGTATGTGTTGAACCGTTGCTCCGTTTTGAGTGTGCTCTATATGAAACTTGCTTAGTTTTGCATGTAGTTTCATATTACCTTGTTGGATCCATGTTTTGAATGTGTTCTTGATGTTTGAATGCATTTTGCATCAATGCCATGTTTAACTTGTTTTGCTCATATCTTCTAGGTCGTAGCTCCGAATTAAATAAACTTTATATGTAACTTGACTAGAATTTCGTGTAGATCATCGTGGTGCATCTTAACTTGTTGTTTAACAACTTGAACATAAGGGTTATTCAGATCTGAACCAATTTCAAAATTGCATATGGGGACTTACCGGATTTGTTATATGTTGAATCCGGTCTCATTTAAACTTGCTTTGATGTGTTGCTCTTGTATGCATCATCTCTTGCCATGAGTAGCTTCATCTTGGGCGTGCCAGAGGGAGAATGCCGGCAGGTGGAATTCAGGGCTGGAAAAGGAGCAAATATTAGATACCTATTCTGCACAACTCCAAAAGTCCTGAAACTCCACAGAATATCTTATAATAAATAATGAAAAATCCTTGCCAAAGATGAAGGCCAGGGGGCCGACACCCTGTCCACGAGGGTGGGGGACGCGCCCCCCCCTAAGGCGCGCCCCCTACCTCGTGGGCCCCCTATTGGCTCTCCGATGCCCATCTTCTGCTATATGAAGTCTTTCATCAAGGAAAAAACAAGGGGAAACCTTTTGGGACGAAACTCCGCCGCCACGAGGCGGAACCTTGGCGGAACCAATCTAGGGCTCCGGTAGAGCTGTTCTGCCAGGGACACTTCCCTCCGGGAAGGGGAAATCATCACCATCGTCATCACCAACGCTCCTCTCATCGGGAGAGGGCAATCTCCATCAACATCTTCACCAGCACCATCTTATCTCAAAACCCTAGTTCATCTCTTGTATTCAATTCTTGTCCCCAAGTCCGGGATTGGTACTAGTAGGTTGCTAGGAGTGTTGATTACTCCTTGTAGTTGATGCTAGTTGGTTTACTTGGTGGAAGATCATATATTCAGATCCTTTATGCATATTAATACCCCTCTGATTATGAACCTGAATATGCTTTGTGAGTAGTTACGTTTGTTCCTGAGGACACGGGAGAAGTCTTGCTATTAGTAGTCATGTGAATTTGGTATTCGTTCAATATTTTGATGAGATGTATGTTGTCTAGCCTCTAGTGGTGTTATGTGAACGTCGACTACATAACACTTCACCATTATTTGGGCCTAGAGGAAGGCATTGGGAAGTAATAAGTAGATGATGGGTTGCTAGAGTGACAGAAGCTTAAACCCTAGTGTATGTGTTGCTCCGTAAGGGGCTGATTTGGATCCATATGTTTCATGCTATGGTTAGGTTTACCTTAATACTTTTGTTGTAGTTGCGGATGCTTGCAATATAGGTTAATCATAAGTGGGATGCTTGTTCAAGTAAGAACAGTACCCAAGCACCGGTCCACCCACATATCAAATTATCAAAGTACCGAATGTGATGAAAACTAGCTTGACGATATTCCCATGTGTCCTCGGGAGCGCTTTTCCTTATATAAGAGTTTGTCCAGGCTTGTCCTTTTCTACAAAAAGGATTGGGCCACCTTGCTGCACTTTATTTACTTTTGTTACTTGTTGCTCGTTACAAATTATCTTATCACAAAACTATCTGTTACCACTTATTTCAGTACTTGTAGAGAATACCTTGCTGAAAACCGCTTATCATTTCCTTCTGCTCCTCGTTGGGTTCGACACTCTTACTTAATAAAAGGACTATGATAGATCCCCTATACTTGTGGGTCATCAAGATTCTTTTCTGGCGCCGTTGCCGGGGAGTGAAGCGCCTTTGGTAGGTGGAATTTGGTAAGGAAAAATTTATAGTGTGCTGAAATTTACTGTCACTTGTTACTATGGAAAGTAATCCTCTGAGGGGCTTGTTTGGGGTATCTTCACCCCGACCAGTAGAGAAAAGAATTGGTCCTCAACCTACTGAACCTATTGAAGATGAAAATGTTCCCTTTGAATTTCCTTCGGGTATGATAGAAAAACTGCTAGCTAATCCTTTTACAGGAGATGGAACAAAGCATCCTAATGAGCACTTGCTATATGTGGATGAAGTTTGTGGATTATTTAAGCTTGCAGGTATACCCGATGATGTTGCTAAGAAGAAGGTCTTCCCTTTATCTTTGAAGGGAGATGCATTGACATGGTATAGGCTATGTGATAATACGAGATCATGGAACTATAGAAGATTAAAACTTGAATTTCATCAAAAGCATTATCCTATGCATCTTGTTCATCATGATCGCAATTATATATCTAATTTTTGGCCTCGCGAAGGAGAAAGCATCGCTCAAGCTTGGGGGAGGCTTAAATCAATGTTATATTCATGCCCCAATCATGAGCTTCCAAGAGAAACAATTATTCAAAATCTTTATGCTCGGCTTTCTGAAAATAATCGCACCATGCTCGATACTTCTCGTGCTGGCTCTTTTATGATGAAGACTATGGAATTTAAATGGGATTTATTGGATAGAATTAAATGCCACTCTGAGGATTGGGATCTCAATGAAGGTAAGGAGTCAAGTATGACACCTAAGTTTGATTGTGTTAAATCTTTTATGGATACCAATATTTTCCATAAGTTTAGCACTAAATATGGACTTGACTCTGAGATAGTAGCTTCTTTCTGTGAATCTTTTGCTACTTATATTGATCTCCCCAAGGAGAAGTGGTTTAAAGATCATCCTCCCATAGAAGTAAAAGTAGCTGCACCTATTAAAGTTGAAGAAAAGACTGTCACTTATAATGATCCTATTGTTCCCACTTCTTATGTTGAGAAACCACATTTCCCTGTTAGAATAAAGGATCATGCTAAAGCTTCAACTGTAGTTTGTAAAAGCAATATTAGAACTTATACACCTCCTGAGCAAGTTAAAGTAGAACCTAATATTTCTATTGTTAAAGATCTCTTGTCTGATAATATTGATGGGCATGTCATTCAGTTCTGCAGTGAAACTGCTAGAATTGCTAAACCTTGTGCTAAAGATAAACATAGACCTGTGGTAGGCGTGCCTGTAATTTCTGTTAAAATAGGAGATCATTGTTATCATGGCTTATGTGATATGGGTGCTAGTGCTAGTGTTATACCTATTACCTTATATGAAGAAATTAAGCATGAAATTGCACCTGTTGAGATAGAAGATATTGATGTCACAATTAAACTTGCCAATAGAGATACTATATCAGCAATGGGAATTGTTAGAGATGTTGAAGTCTTGTGTGGGAAAACTAAATATCCTGCTGATTTCCTTGTTCTTGGTTCCCCACAAGATAGCTTTTGTCCCATTATATTTGGTAGACCCTTCTTGAATACTGTTAATGCTAAGATAGATTGCGAAAAGAATGTTGTTACTATTGGCTTGGATGATATGGTTCATGAGTTTAATTTCTCTAAATTTAGTAAACAACACCGTGAAGAAGAATTGCCTAGTAAGGATGAAATTATTGGTCTTGCTTCTATTGTCTTACCTCCTAGTGATCCTTTAGAACATTATTTGCTAGACCATGAAAATGGTATGTTTATGAATGAAAGAAGGGAAATAGATGAAATATTATTTAAACAGGAACCTATTCTGAAACACAATTTGCATGTTGAAATCTTAGGGGATCCTCCTCCACCCAAGGGTGATCCCGTGTTTGAGCTCAAACCGTTGCCTAATAATCTTAAATATGCTTATCTTGATGAAAAGAAGATATATCCTGTTATTATTAGTGCTAACCTTTCAGAGCATGAAGAAGAGAGATTATTGAAAACTCTGAAGAAGCATTGTGCTGCTATTGGATATACTCTTGATGATCTTAAGGGCATTAGTCCCACTCTATGCCAACACAAAATAAATTTGGAGAAAGATGCCAAACCAGTTCGTGATCACCAACGACGGCTTAATCCTAAGATGAAAGAAGTGGTAAGAAAGGAAATACTAAAGCTTCTTGAGGCAGGTATAATCTATCCCGTTGCTGATAGTTAATGGGTAAGTTATGTCCATTGTGTCCCTAAGAAGGGAGGTATTACTGTCGTCCCTGATGATAAAGATGAATTGATTCTGAAAAGAATTATCACAGGTTATAGGATGGTAATTGATTTCCGCAAATTAAATAAGGCTACTAAAAAAGATCATTACCCCTTACCTTTTATTGATCAAATGCTAGAAAGATTATCCAAACATACACATTTTTGCTTTCTAGATAGTTATTCTGGTTTCTCTCAAATACCTGTGTCAGCTGATGATCAATCTAAGACCACTTTTACTTGCCCTTTCGGTACTTTTGCTTATAGACGTATGCCTTTTGGTTTATGTAATGCACCTACTACCTTTCAAAGATGCATGATGGCTATATTCTCTGACTTTTGTGAAAAGATTTGTGAGGTGTTCATGCATGATTTCTCCGTCTATGGATCCTCTTTTGATGATTGCTTGAGCAACCTTGATCGAGTTTTGTAGAGATGTGAAGACACTAACCTTGTCTTGAACTGGGAAAAGTGCCACTTTATGGTTAATGAAGGCATTGTCTTGGGGCATAAAATTTCTAAAAGAGGTATTGAAGTTGATAAAGCCAAGGATGATGCTATTGAAAAGATGCCATGTCCCAAAGACATCAAAGGTATAAGAAGTTTCCTTGGTCATGCCGGTTTTTATAGGAGGTTCATTAAGGACATCTCAAAAATTTCTCGGCCTTTGACTAATTTATTACAAAAAGATATACCATTTGTATTGCATGATGATTGTGTAGAAGCATTTGAAATACTTAAGAAAGCATTGATCTCTGCACCTATTGTTCAGCCACCTGATTGGAATTTACCCTTTGAAATTATGTGTGATGCTAGTGATTATGCTGTAGGTGCTGTTCTAGGGCAAAGAGTTGATAAGAAATTAAATGTTATCCATTATGCTAGTAAGACTCTAGACAATGCTCAAAGAAATTATGCTACTACTGAAAAAGAATTCTTAGCAGTTGTATTTGCTTGTGATAATTTCAGACCTTATATTGTTGATTGTAAAGTAACTATTCACACTGATCATGCTGCTATTAAATATCTTATGGAAAAGAAAGATGCTAAACCTAGACTTATTAGATGGGTTCTCTTGCTACAAGAATTTGATTTGCATATTGTTGATAGAAAGGGAGCTGAGAACCCCGTTGCAGACAACTTGTCTAGGTTAGAAAATGTTCTTGATGACCCACTACCTATTGATGATAGCTTTCCTGATGAACAACTAAATGTTATAAGTACTTCTCGTAGTACTCCTTGGTATGCTGATTATGCGAACTATATTGTTGCTAAATTTATACCACCTAGCTTCACATACCAACAAAAGAAAAAGTTCTTCTATGATTAGAGACATTACTTTTGGGATGACCCACATCTTTATAAAGAGGGAGTAGATGGTGTTATTAGATGTTGTGTACCTGAGCATGAACAGGAACAGATCCTACGCAAGTGTCACTCCAAAGCTTATGGAGGACATCACGCTGGAGATAGAACTGCACATAAGGTATTGCAATCCGGTTTTTATTGGCCTACTCTCTTCAAGGATGCCCGTAAGTTTGTCTTGTCTTGTGATGAATGTCAAAGAATTGGTAATATTAGTAGACGTCAAGAAATGCCTATGAATTATTCACTTGTCATTGAACCATTTGATGTTTGGGGCTTTGATTATATGGGACCTTTTCCTGCCTCTAATGGATATACACATATTCTAGTTGCTTTTGATTACGTTACTAAGTGGGTAGAAGCTATTCCAACTAGTAGTGCTGATCATAACACTTCTATTAAAATGCTTAAAGAAGTTATTTTTCCGAGGTTGGAGTCCCTAGATATTTAATGATTGATGGTGGTTCACATTTTATTCATGGTGCTTTCCGTAAAATGCTTGCTAAGTATGACGTTAATCATAGAATTGCATCTCCTTATCACCCGCAGTCTAGTGGTCAAGTAGAATTGAGTAATAGAGAGCTCAAATTAATTTTGCAAAAGACGGTTAATAGGTCTAGAAAGAATTGGTCCAAGAAACTTGATGATGCATTATGGGCCTATAGAACTGCATATAAAAATCCTATGGGTATGTCTTCGTATAAAATGGTTTATGGAAAAGCATGTCACTTACCTCTCGAACTAGAACATAAGGCATATTGGGCTATTAAAGAGCTCAATTATGATTTCAAACTTGCCGGTGAAAAGAGGTTATTTGATATTAGCTCACTTGATGAATGGAGAACCCAAGCTTATGAAAATGCCAAGTTGTTTAAAGAAAAAGTTAAAAGATGGCATGACAAAAGGATACAAAAGCGTGAGTTTAATGTAGGTGATTATGTATTGCTATACAACTTTCGTTTAAGATTTTTTGCAGGAAAACTTCTCTCTAAATGGGAAGGCCCCTACGTCATCGAGGAGGTCTATCGTTCTGGTGCCATAAAAATCAACAACTTTGAAGGCACAAATCCGAAGGTGGTAAACGGTCAAAGAATTAAACATTATATCTCAGGTAATCCCATAAATGTTGAAACCAATATTATTGAAACCGTAACTCCGGAGGAATACATAAGAGACACTTTCCAGACCATTTCAGACTCCAAAAAGGAATAGGTATGTGGTACGGTAAGTAAACCGACTCCAAAACAATTTTTAAGGCAATATTTCTCCGTTTTGGAATATTTAGAAAAATAGAAAAATAAGTAGTAGTCCGAGAAGGACACGAGGGCCCCATGAGGGTGGAGGGCGCGCCCTACCCCCTGGGCGCGCCCCCCTACCTCGTGAGCACCTCGTGTGCCTTCCGAACTCCGTTTTCTTGCATGATACGTATTTTGGTCTGTAACAATTCATTATATAATCTCTCGAAAGTTTTGACTCCCGTATCACGCAAATATCCTCTGTTCTTGTTTCGAGCTGTTCTCTGTCAGGTTTGTCAAGGCCAGGCATTATGTCGTCCCCCTCCTCCAACAATGGTGACAAAGATGCTTGGCTAATGAAGATAGAGCCGAAGAGGGAAGAACCGATGGAGATCAACAAGGATGAAGGGATCAAGAAGGACACGGAGAATGAAGCTCCGGAAGCATAAGACATCCTTCAACTTGATCACAATCTTCTTTCCCCAACTGAGATCGAAGCTTTCAAGATGATTTAGTTAGCTCGTATTCAAAACAAGTATCTCACAAGTGAAAATATTTTGTTGAAGGAGCATATCGTTGCACTCAATGGTATTATTCGCAAGCTGGAGGACCTCTTACGCTCGATGTGTGACTATCCATCACCACCACCTTCTTCACCGACAAAGGAGACATAATCACATGGGTATGGGCACTCCCCTTGGCAACTGCTAAGCTTGGGGGAGGTGCCCCAGTGTCGTATCACAATCACAACTCCTATCTTTACCGTTTTTCTTAGTTCGATCCTATTAGTAGCATCTTGATCTAGTAGAATAAAGTTTATGGCATGATCTAGTTTTGAGTTTTTCTTTATGATCTCTCTATGTAATCGAGTCGGTGAGCTATATATAATAAAGATTAGTGTTGAGTCAAGGGCTTGATTATTTTGCCATGATGTTGGGAGAATAAAAGAAAAAAGAGAAAAAGAATAAAAAGAAAACAAAGAGTTCATATTGATCTTATTGAGAGTAATGACTTCACATAGAAAGAGTATGATGATTAAAAGTTGTTGGGAGTTGGCAGACATAGCTTTGGTCATTGTTGCAATTAATAGGAAGTAATAAGGAAAGAGGGTTTCACATATAAATATACTATTATTGACATCTTTTATGATTGGGAGCACTCATTAAAATATGACATGCTAAAGAGTTGATGTTGGACAAGGAAGACAACGTAATGGGTTATGTTTTCTTATGTCTGAGATAAAGTATGTTGTCATGGATCCTCTAACATGTTGAGCTTGCCTTTCCCCCTCATGCTAGCCAAATTCTCAGCACCAAGTAGAGATACTACTTGTGCTTCCAAAACCCTTAAACCAGTTTTGCCATGAGAGTCCACCATATCTACCTATGGATTGAGTAAGATCCTTCAAGTAAGTTGTCATCGGTGCAAAGCAATAAAAATTGCTCTAAATATGTATGATTGATTGGTGTGGGAGAAATAAGCTTTATACGATCTTGTGATGTGAAAGTAATAAAAGCGACGGACTGCATAATAAAGGTTCATATCACAAGGGGCAATATAAAGTGACGTTCTTTCGCATTAAGATGCATCCAACCATAAAAGTGCATGGCAACCTCTGCTTCCCTCTGCGAAGGGCCTATCTTTTATTATTATCTTCTACCTTATGCAAGAGTCATGGTGATCTTCACCTTTCCTTTTTGATTTTATTCTTTGGCAAGCCCAGCATGTTGGAAAGAACCTGATATATATATATATATATATATATATATATATATATATATATATATATATATATATAATTGGATGTAGGGGAGCATGAGTTATTATTGTTTACATTACCCTTGAGGTAAAAGGTTGGGAGGTGAAACTATAAGCCCCTATCTTTCTCTGTGTCCGATTAAAACTTCATAACACCAAGTATTGCGTGAGTGTTAGCAATTATGATGGACTAGATGATAGTTGAGTATGTGGACTTGCTTTTAAGCTCTGACATAGACTCTTTCTGACGTTATGATAAATTGCAATTGCTTCATTGAATGAGATTATAGTTTGCTGGTTCTCAATAAAGTTTATGATTCGTACTCTGCTTTGTAAATGGATTATTACTTGAGCATAAGAAATCATATGACAAAATCTATATATGTTGCTGTTATAAGAATAATCATGATGCCTTCATGTCCATATTTTATTTTTATCGACACCTCTACCTCTAAACATGAGGACATATTTATCGTTATCGGCTTTCTCTTGAGGACAAGCGAGGTCTAAGCTTGGGGGAGTTGATACGTGCATTTTGCATCATGCTTTTATATCGATATTTATTGCATTATGGGCTATTATTCCACGTTATGTCACAATACTTATGGCTATACTCTCTTATTTTACAAGGTTTACATAAGGAGGGAGAATGCCGGCAGCTGGAATTCAGGGCTGGAAAAGGAGCTAATATTAGAGACCTATTCTGCAAAACTCCAAAAGTCTTGAAACTCCACGGAATATCTTATAATAAATAATGAAAAATCCTTGCCAAAGATGAAGGCCAGGGGGCCACGCCCTCCACGAGGGTGGGGGGCGCCCCCCCCCCCCTAGGGCGCACCCCCCTACCTCGTGGGCCCCCTGGTGGCTCTCCCCAACTTCTGCTATATGAAGTCTTTTGCCGAGGAAAAAACAAGGGGCAACCTTTCGGGATGAAACTCAGCCGCCACGAGGCGGAACCTTAGCGGAACCAATCTAGGGCTCCGGCAGAGCTGTTCTGCCGGGGACACTTCCCTCCGGGAGGGGGAAATCATCACCATCGTCATCACCAACGCTCCTCTCATCGGGAGAGGGCAATCTCCATCAACATATTCACCAGCACCATCTTATCTCAAAACCCTAGTTCATCTCTTGTATTCAATTCTTGTCTCCAAATCAGGGATTGGTACTAGTAGGTTGCTAGTAGTGTTGATTACTCTTTGTAGTTGATGCTAGTTGGTTTACTTGGTGGAAGATCATATGTTTAGATCCTTTATGCATATTAATACCCCTCTGATTATGAACATGAATATGCTTTGTGAGTAGTTACGTTTGTTCCTGAGGACACGGGAGAAGTCTTGATATTAGTAGTCATGTGAATTTGGTATTCGTTCGATATTTTGATGAGATGTATGTTGTCTAGCCTCTAGTGGTGTTATGTGAACGTCGACTACATAACACTTCACCATTATTTGGGCCTAGAGGAAGGCATTGGGAAGTAATAAGTAGATGATGGGTTGCTAGAGTGACAGAAGCTTAAACCCTAGTTTATACGTTGCTTCGTAAGGGGCTGATTTGGATCCATATGTTTCATGCTATGGTTAGGTTTACCTTAATACTTTTGTTGTAGTTGCGGATGCTTGCAATAGAGGTTAATCATAAGTGGGATGCTTTTTCAAGTAAGAACAGCACCCAAGCACCGGTCCACCCACCTATCAAATTATCAAAGTACCTAACGCGAATCATATGAACGTGATGAAAACTAGCTTGACGATATTCCCACGTGTCCTCGGGAGCGCCTTTCCTTATATAAGAGTTTGTCCATGCTTGTCCTTTGCTACAAAAAGGATTGGACCACCTTGCTGCACTTTATTTACTTTCGTTACTTGTTGCTTGTTACAAATTATCTTATCACAAAACTATCTGTTACCACTTATTTCAGTACTTGCGGAGAATACCTTGCTGAAGAAGACGACCAGAGGTTGAAGAAGCAAGAAGACCAGAGGTTGAAGAAGCACGACGCCGTTGGATGGACATCGTACCGTCACTTCAGCTAGAATCGTTTATATTGACTAAGTTGACAAAGCCCTTGCTACACGTCAACTTAGTAGGCCCATGGGCCAGCCTCCGAAACGGTGCGCCCCAAATGTCAGGGGGAGGAATCATTTTTTGGGCGGCTGAAGCAAGAATATCCGAGATTGAAGAAAAATCATGACATTCGTTGGATGGACATCCAACGGCCACTGCTGCTAGAACCGTGTGTTGACTATAAGTTGACAAAGACTTGCATACGCGTCAACTTGGTTTTTTTAGGGTACGCGTCAACTTAGTAGTCTCACAAGTGTGTGGCAGAGAACATATAGTCCATTTGCGATTTGTAAGAATGTACAACCCATTTTTAAATTCTAATGGAATTTACTACATCCCATTTACAATTTGTTAAAAGTACAACCTATTTTCTAGCTAGGACAATGATTAATAATTTCAACCAACCGCTCAAAACAGAATTCAATAAAATTTCCCACATTTTGATGGCATCCAAAATATTTTTATCCCAAAATTTCTAGTCAGATTAAATATAATTTCAACATAAATTTGTATTACGTAAAAATCCAACGAAATATTGCGCGCACAACTAGTAATGAAATTAAAATTTTCAAATTCCAAAAATAATATTTTTTTAACTAATTATGTGTTTGGTGCATGTTTTTATAGTTACTGCCCAGTTTTTATAATTACATCCCATTTATTATTTCGTAAAGCCAATTTTCTTGTTAAGCCTAATGCATCCCTCCTAGGAAAGATTTACAGCCCAGTGGGGCGGAGAATAACAAGTTGACCCGGATATTGTGTACAACTGTCGGCCCAGTTGAATTGTTGATATTGAAAACAAAGGCTTGTGTAGTACAGTACAACCTTACATGGCTACTCAGCCCACATTCTGCGATGCTGGAAATGCCCAAACAAGGCTTCTGTACAACTTTTTGAAGTCACTGAGCTCAATTAATAACTTAAGAAAAACATTAGAGTACAATGATACCTAATTAAAAGCTGTCACGAGCGAAGAAATAATTCAACGAGTCCCAATTGTGCGTGTGTGTGTGAGAGAGTGAGCGAGAGAGAGAGACGCATCGGTCGATGCTCGTAAATACATCTTTTAGCCATATGCATTGCTGATGCTCAGTAAAAACTTATATAGTTAGACACAATCATATAGAACATGATAGCACACTGAACTTGCATACAAAAATTTCACGCAGGTGGCACAATCAGGGTGGAAGCAGTGAATCACTACGGGTAGGGCTATGTTGAAACCAGCGAACTCGTACATAACAGTTCATCATCTTTATCAATGACGGGGAAATATCTTGAATGTTGTGCAAAGAAAACAGACAGATAACACAATATATAAGTTCTGTTAGAACATTAAGTTGACGTACAACCCTTTTTAAAAAAAGTTCAGGTAAAAAAATAGAACATGTCACAATCAAATATTCTGGCACATCAATGCTTCACATCCATAGCTCGGATTTAACTAGTATCTGACAAGATTCAGTTGTTACCTCAAATTTGAGCACATCCAGGCAGCCAGCCCTCCCTCTTCTCCCAAAGAAGCAGTGGCCTCCGTCACGCGATGGAGTAGTGTGACGCCCCGAGACCGATGCTCGAGAAAACTTCCTTATATTCCGGGTTTCGCCGTGTGTTTCATTTGTGCTTGCCCTTTTATTTTTGCATTGCATCATGTCATCGTGCCATCATCTCATAAATCTTTTGCATCTCAACTAAATAAATCGTATGGATCTTCGATCCATTTAAATCGAGGGAAGGATGACTTCTCTTTATAATATATCCTCCCGATAATAGTGGAGCTATTATAAAATAATCCATTCAATGAGAATAAGTAGTATGCCAAACCCGTTGTTTGTCATCAATTTAATTGGTGAAGGATAAGCATAATGCAATTCTTATTCTTGTTTCATCCAAATGATTAATTCCCTATTCCGGAGGCTCATCAAAATTCTTGATCTCAATTGTTCATCTTATCTTTTTCCCGGAGTTCCTACCTCTCGCAATTATATCACCACGGAGGTTCATCTAAATCATTACAATGTTTCACCTTGTGTTTTCAACTTCTCTTTCCTTTTGTTTGATCATCCTTTTGTTACCGGAGTTCTTCTTGAAGGTTCTACATGATGGTCCATCAAGGATTTAATTCCTCCTCGAAGTGTTCATTAAGATTCTTTTCAGAGGAGCTCAAGTATTCTTTATCTTGCATTTCAAAGTGCAATTCTTTCAACCTTATCATTTGAGGTGGTGCTATGTCATTCTTCATAATTTGAGTTCATGCTTCATGATTCACATGTTGTTAAGAGTGAGATATGTTAAATCCATCAACCTCTTCGTTGGAGTTTTCTTGGGTTATATTTCACCTAAAGCTTCCCCTAAGGATTGTTGCTATTATGGTGTTTATAATTAACCCAAGTTCTTTTATCCTTCCGGTGAGTAAGTTTATCGTCTCCTTCTTGTTATCAAGTCAATCTATCGTTCCGTTAGTGGCAAAATTTCACCTCATAGTTTTGAGAAGTTTTTTTTTCATAAGCCCACTACCAGCTTACTCTTTTCGTTGTTGGTTTTCCAACAATTCCGTTCGACCCTTCTCCTAAAAGATGCCTTGTCAAGCTCTTTGGTGACAGAACTTGGCATTTTCTTCTCCATTCTTTTCTCTCAATTACCTATCTTCTATTCTTTCGTTCCGGAGGCATTGTGATGTTGCTCTCTTCAACCCATCTTTTCGTTTTGTCAAGATCGTGTTATTTTCTTGGTTTATCCATTTAACCGGAGTGTTGTGTCCTTTTTTTTTTCCTCAAGCTCTTTTCGCCTTATCAAGTCTTGCATAACTTCTCAACCGGAGTGCTGCTCGAAGTTGTTCTTCCTTGTCCCTCTTTTCTAACAGAGTATTTTCAACTTCGTTCATCTCCGTTGTATTTTTTTCTCTCGAAATGGCTTAACCTTTTCAAGGTTCGTGGTTTCACTCAGTTGTCAAAGAAGCAACTTAGTTTTACCTCTTCTCTTTCTCTTCCGTTTTCCCTCCGGTGCCATTCTAGATCTCGGGACGAGATCCTCTCGTAGTGGTGGAGTGTTGTGACACCCCGAGACCGATGCTCGAGAAGACTTCCTTATATTCCGGGTTTCGCCGTGTGTTTCATTTGTGCTTGCCCTTTTATTTTTGCATTGCATCATGTCATCATGCCATCATCTCATAAATCTTTTGCATCTCAACTAAATAAATCATATGGATCTTCGATCCATTTAAATCGAGGGAAGGATGACTTCTCTTTATAATATATCCTCCCTATATTAGTGGAGCTATTATAAAATAATCCATTCTTATGGAATCACCTAAAACACACTTGCATATTTCCCCATGCCTTTGTTATCTCGCTGCTTGACCTCGAACCTTGTTCGTAAATTCTTTCGTCATTTTCCGGAGCTCCACCAAAAATCCGAACATTTTTGGGCCTTCCTGACCCTCACTTCATATTCGAACCATTTGAATTTAAATCAAATGAGTTTGAATTTAAACTTTGAAAAATGGCCACTCCATTTTTCTTGGATCGTGCACATTTCTGCGAGTCCGAGAATATTATCCGCATGCCCAAATTCTTCCTCTAACCTTCTCTTCTCTCTTTTCTTTCTCTTTATTTCTCTCTTTTTTAAAAGAAAAGGAAATAGGGGAGAGGGAGAAGAGAGTCCAGCCCAGCTGGGCCTCTCGCCGGCCCAACCTCCCTGGCCCACTCCCTCCTAAACCCTACCCGAATCCCCTCCTCCCTCTCCTCTCCCCTCGCCCCGCCAGGGAGCCCGACTCCTCCATCTCGCTCGATCCCATCTCATCTCCCTCGTTCCCTTGCGCCATCTCTCCCTCCTCTCGAGCCACCCCTCTCCCTCACTCCCTCGAAAACGCCCACGCCCGATCCTCATGGCGCCCCTGTTCCCCGCGGTCGTGTCCCTCGACGCTCGCCATAGCTGCAGCTCCTTCTCCAGCCTCGTCAGATCCCAGCGCAGCCTGGTGCCTCTGTGACGCTCGGATATTCAAACTACAGTAACCCTTCACTAATGATGCCACGTCACCACGATTACTGTTATTAATCTCGGGATAATTCGAAACCGCGTCAAATTCAAACTTAAAATTAAAGTCGACAATAAAAGTTTTCAAAATTGAAACAAAAATGTTCGGTGGACGCCAAATATTACAAAGGTAATTATGGTGCAGAAAACACATTTTTAGTAAAAGACTAAATACTTTAAAATGAAATAAAACAGAAAAGAAAAAAATAAAGAAAAGAAGGAAAGAAAGAGAAAGAAAAAACCCCCAAACCCCCTGACCCATCTGGCCTAGCTAACCCACCTGGCCCATCCGGCTGAACCGGCCCGCCTCCCCCTGCCGCCTCCCTTCCCTGTTCCCCCAACCCGGGTCGGAACAGGGGCGCGTCCCCGCTGCACCCGCTCGCCGGCGACGACGAGGGGATAAGGTCGCCACGCCGCGCCCCCTCGGTCTCTCCTCCCACTCACCCCCACGCTCGCCTTGGTTCTTGCGCCTCCCACTCCCCTCCAGAGCCACCGCACCTCGCCCCCTTGTTCCCCACCGCAACCGAGCGCCGCCATGGCCTCGCCGCCGTAGTACTCGCGGCCACCGCGACCTCCAAGCCCTTCCGACGCATCCGCTCGCTCCGCCTCCCTCGACTACGCCTCCACGTCAAGACGCAGGACGCCGAGCACCATCGAACGCTGCCCCAACCTCGTCTTCTTCCTCGGATCCCCGACGCATTTCCGACGAGCGTCGTCGACTCTCCGGCTACTAAACTCCCAAGGGCCATCTTGCGTGCCGCACGGTGAGCTCCCCATCTCCCGCCCATCTCCATTAGCTCCCTCGCACGCCCTAGCTAGCTGCCGCCGAAGCACCTGAGCGCTCCGCCGCCGACCCCGTCGCCGACGAGTCTCTGGTGACCAAATGGTCACGGGCTCGTGTCGGTTACGCTCCTCATGCCGCGTAGATCCTCCCCAACCTCTCCATTTCTTCGCTAGCTCGCCCCAGCTCCACTCTCCTCGAGCTCCCAACTACGCCGCCGCCTGCGCGCGTCGCCGCCGCCCTTCCGGTGACCAAATGGTCACGGGGCCGAGCCCTTTGTGCTCAGCGCGTCGCGCAGCTCCACCCTAGCCTTCCCGCTCGCCCCGAAGCGCGCTGCGTCTCCGTCTTCGTTCGTGCCCGAACAGCAGCCCGCCGGACTCGTCGCCGACGACCATTCCGGCCACCCCCGCCGTCGTGCTCCCCTCCATCGGAAGCGGCGCGAAGAGGCCGTTCCAGAGAGCCTGGTCGCCCCCGATTTGGTGCCCCGTAGCGCGATTCCGGCCAACTCCGACGAGGGGCCGCCTCTGTTGGGTCGCCGGAGTCGCTCCGGCACCATCCGCCGACGTGGCTAGGCGGGCCCCACCCCTGGGTCGCTGCCTGTGGGCCTGGAGGCCCCAACTGGCCATGTTGACCAAGTCAACTTCGCTGACGTGGCAGCTACTGCCACTGACATGCGGGCCCCATACAATAAAACAAATAAAAACAAATATATAAACTACTAATTAATTAAGTTAATTAACTAAAACCTAATTAGACACTGACTGCTAGGGCCACCCACTAATTAACCCATTTAAGTTAGTTTTAAAACTCTGTTAAGGCCCTTGACAATGACATGTGGGTCCCACTGGACCCACCTGTCTGGTTTGACTGGTCAACCGACCAGTTGACCTGCTGACATCACTCTGATGTCATGCCTACGTCATCACACACTGTTTTGGATAATGTTGGAATTAAATATATAATTAAAATCAGAAAATGATTTAAATCTTTAGAAAAACATATATTTTAATCCGTAACTCGGATGAAAATACTTTGTACATGAAAGTTGCTCAGAACGACGAGACAATTCCAGATACGCAACACGTTCGTCCGCCACACCTCCCTAACCTATCGAACTCGTAACTTTCCCCCTCGGGCTCCTCTGCCCGAAAACGCGAAACACCGGGGATACCTTCCCGGATGTTTCCCCCCTTCACCGGTATCACCTCATACCGCGTTAGGGCACCCCTAGCACCGTTACTTGTCTTGTCATGCATCGTTATGCATCTATCTGCATTGTATTCATTGTTTCTTCCCCCCTCTTCTTCCGCTAGACACCGAGACCGACGCCGCTGCTACCCAGTACGACTACGGAGTTGACGACCCTTCTCTCTTGCCAGAGCAACCAGGCAAGCCCCCCCTTTGATCACCAGATATCGCCTACTCTTCTCCCTACTGCTTGCATTAGAGTAGTGTAACATGTTACTGCTTTCCGTTAATCCTATTCTGATGCATAGCCTGTCCTTGCCACTACTGTCGATACCTTTACCTGCAATCCTAATGCTTAGTATAGGATGCTAGTTTATCATCAGTGACCATACATTCTTGTCCATCTGCCATGCTATATTATCGGGCCGTTATCACTCGGGAGGTGATCACGGGTATATACTATATACTTTATACAGGATACATGTGGTGACTAAAGACGGGTCGGCTTGTGGAGCACCCGCGAGTGATTCACGGATTGGGGGCTGAAAGGACCTTTGTCCCAACGGCCCTCTGTGTGGATCTTTCTGGCGAAGCGACAGGGCAGGTTGAGACCACCTAGGAGAGAGGTGGTCCTGGCCCTGGTCGGCGTTCGCGGTTATTTCAAAATAACACGCTTAACGAGATCTTGCTATTTGATCTGAGTCTGGCCACTGGCCTATACGCACTAACCATCTACGCGGGGACAGTTATGGGCACTCAACGTCGTGGTATCAGCCGAAGCCTTCGTGACATCAGCGACTAAGTGGCGCGCGCCGGATTGGACCGTAAGCCTGCTCTTGTATTAAGGGGGCTAGTTCTGCTTCCGGCCGCGTTCGCAACATGCAGGTGTGCAAAGGGCGATGGGCCCAGACCCCTGCGCCATAGGATTTAGACCGGCGTGCTGACCTCTCTGTTGTGCCTAGGTAGGGCTGCAACGTGTTGATCTTACGAGGCCGGGCATGACCCAGGAAAGTGTGTCCGGCCAAATGGGATCGAGCGTGTTGGGTTATGTGGTGCACCCCTGCAGGGAAGTTAATCTATTCGAATAGCCGTGATCTTCGGTAATAGGATGACTTGGAGTTATACCTTGACCTTATGACAACTAGAACCGGATACTTAATAAAACACACCCTTCCAAGTGCCAGATACAACCGGTGATCGCTCTCTAACAGGGCGACGAGGAGAGGATCACCGGGTAGGATTATGCTATGTGATGCTACTTGGAGGACTTCAGTCTACTCTCTTCTACATGCTGCAAGACGGAGGCTGCCAGAAGCGTAGTCTTCGAAAGGACTAGCTATCCCCCCTTATCCCGGCTTTCTGCAGTTCAGTCCACATATAATAGCCTTATTCCAGTTGATACCAATGCATACATATGTAGTATAGCTCCTTGCTTGCGAGTACTTTGGATGAGTACTCACGGTTGCTTTCTCCCTCTTTTCCCCCTATCCCTTCTACCTGGTTGTCGCAACCAGATGTTGGAGCCCAGGAGCCAGACACCACCTTCGACGATGACTCCTACTACACCGGAGGTGCCTACTACTACGTGCTGCCCGCTGACGACGACCAGGAGTACTTTAGGAGGATCCCAGGCAGGAGGCCTGCGCCTCTTTCGATCTGTATCCCAGTTTGTGCTAGCCTTCTTAAGGCAAACTTGTTTAACTTATGTCTGTACACAGATATTGTTGCTTTCGCTGACTCGTCTATGATCGAGCTCTTGTATTCGAGCCCTCGAGGCGCCTGGCTTGTAATATGATGCTTGTATGACTTATTTTATTTGTAGAGTTGTGTTGTGATATCTTCCCGTGAGTCCCTGATCTTGATCGTACACGTTTGCGTGTATGATTAGTGTACGATTGAATCGGGGGCGTCACAGCCTCCTCCTCCCTTGCTCCTGGACACGCCCGACCACCCGCAACCATCGTCATCCACGCCCACAGGATCCAGCAGTTGCAGCCCCGAGCCCTCTGCTTCTTCCCTGTCGGCGTCCGAGGCTGCAGCCTCCCCTGCCGCGGTCGCCTTTTTTCCTCGCCCTTCCATCTTGTAACACCCTCGATGCGACTATAGCTCCCACGTGTCGAGGCACGACTTAGAGACATCATCGCATTGAAGGCATATGTCGCAAGTTAGGCAATCTTCACAACATCCCATGTAATATGATAAATAAAAGGGAGATAACATAGTTGGCTTACACTCGCCACGTCAATCAAGTGCATAAATAACATTACATCATCCAAACACTCATGGCCCGACTACGGCGCCATAATAAAAGAGAACCCAACATGCGACAACGGTCCCAATCACCCCCAACTGGGCACCACTACTGATCATCGGGAAAGGAAACATAGTATCGTTGAGAGTCCTCGTCGAACTCCCACTTGAGCTCACACGCGTCTTCTGGAGCGGAATCATCAGGCCCTGCATCTGGTGTAATAGTAATCTGTGAGCCACAGGGACTCAGCAATCTCGCACCCTCGCGATCAAGACTATTTAAGCTTATAGGTATGACAAGGTAAATATATGGAGCTGCAGCAAGCGACTAGCATATATGGTGGCTAACTTATTCGCAAAAGAGAGCGAGAAGAGGAGGCAAAGCGCGAGCGAGAAACTAGAGAACAACCTACGCAAACATTACTCCAACACCGTGTCCACTTCCCGGACTCCGCCGAGAAGGGGCCATCACGGTAACACACTCAGTTGATTCGTTTTAATTAATTAAGGTTCAAGTTATCTACAACCGGACATTAACAAATTCCGATCTGCCCATAACCGCGGGCACGACTTTCGAAAGTTCAATCCCTGCAGGGGAGTCCCAACTTAGCCCATGACAAGCTCTCACGGTCAACAAAGGAATAGACCTCCTCCCAAGACGTTCCGATCAGACTCGGTATCTCGGTTACTCAAGACACTTCGATAGGTTAAAACAAGACCAGCAACACCGCCCGAATGTGCCGACAAATCCCGATAGGAGCTGCACATATCTCGTTCTCAGGGCACACTCAGATAGGTCAAGCTACGAGTAAAACCAACCCTCAAGTTTCCCCGAGGTGGCCCCGCAGGCTGCCCCGTTCGGACCAACACTCAGAGGGAGCACTGGCCCGGGGGGGTAAAAATAAGATGACCCTTGAGTCTGCAGAACCCAAGGGAAAAAAAGGCTAGGTGGCAAATGGTAAAACCAAGGTTGGGCATTGCTGGAAAAGCTTTAATCAAGGCGAACTATCAAGGGGTTCCCATTATAACCCAACCGCGTAAGGAACACAAAATCCGAGAACATAACACCGATATGACGGAAACTAGGGCGGCAAGAGTGGAACAAAACACTAGGCGAGAGGCCGAGCCTTCCACCCTTTACCAAATATATAGATGCATTAAGATAACATGGCAATATAATGATATCCCAACAAGTAAATAAACGATGTTCCAACAAGGAACGGCCTCCAATCTTCACCTGCAACTAGCAACGCTATAAGAGGGGTTGAGCAAAGCGGTAACATAGCCAATCAATGGTTTGCTAGGACAATGGTGGGATAGAGGTTTGACATGGCAATTTGGGAGGCTTGCAAGCAAGTGGTAGGCATCGTAGCAATGGCATAGCAAAAGAGCGAGCAAACTAGCATATCAAAGATAGTAGTGATTTCGAGGGTATGATCATCTTGCCTGAAATCCCACAAGGAAGAAGAACGAGTCCATGAAGAAGACAAACGGACGTAGTCGAACGGGTCCTCACAAATGCGACGTTACCGGAACCAACCCGAAGAAGCAACACCGGAAAAGAAGCACACAACATAGTAAACAACCACCACAACAACATGGCATGATGCACAACAAGTATGATGCATGTCCGGTTTAATGAGTCATGGCATGGCAAAGTGCACAAACAACCCTACAAATTAAGTGGAGCTCAATATGCAACTCCGTTGCATATTGACGAAACACCACGTGACTTATTTAGTTCGATTGTGTTTATGTACTCAGCAATATTAAATGTTGTTAAGCAAGTCAAGAGGTGAAAACATAACAAAACTATACCATCTAAACAATTTAAATGGGGCCGGATATAACAAACAACAAATCCGGTAAATCCCCATATCCAATTATCAATTTGGTGCAACAACAATTTTAAACATTTAAATGTTATTATCATGATGCGAATGACATGTGCAAGTTTTATGCAGTATTTATGAAAACGTTGACATGATAAGATATGAGGCATTTGTGATCATGGCGAAAACTAAAGGGGTGCCACGGCAACGACAACGGAAATGGTGTCACGGCAACATTCCGGTTCCGGTAACTCGATTGAGATACCGATGCAAAGGAGAAGTGTGCGGATGCATGCAAAAGGTGGTGGGGCACTCCCGGATTCCGGGTGTCCCACGAGTTGGCGACAAGGAAACGGGTGACAAATTGGACATGATGCAAACATGAGCATCTCAAACATCGCAAGCCTTTGTTCACGGATGTCGTCTCGGGGTTATACCTTTGAAGCGCGCATTATTGGAATGGGTCGAGTTTGGTGGTAGGGGTACACGTGTCGAAGGGGAAGTAGTTTTTCACGGGTCGTCATGGGAAGTAGAGGAAGTAGTCGTTCAAGCGCCCGATGGTAATGGTACTCGGTCGTTTCGAAGAGGTACTTGGGGTCATTCGAACTTGCCGATCTCGTCATCTCGAAGGGGTACTTGACGTTCTTAGCGATTCCGAAGACGAGGTAGAGGTACACTTGTTGTAGGGGAAGACGAGGTAGAGGTACACTTGTTGTAGGGGTACTTGTCGGATCCACGACGATGGTAAAGGTACAAATGTTCTCGCGGTACTTGTCGGTCCAGTCTTGGTGTAGATGTACATCGCAAACGTAGTGGTACTCGCGGACTTCGGCGCCGGTAGTTGTACATGTTTTGTAGGGGTACTTGGCGTTTTCGTGTAGCCGAACTTGAGGGGCACCGACATCGTGGTACTTGGCGTCCATGGGTACTTGACAAAGACGAAACGGAACACAATGGTTGTAGTAGTACATGGCGTCTAGGGGCCTCGCGAGTCATCCTATACTTTGGTGTTCGGTGCGGTGGTCGTCCGTGTGCCGTAAGTCGTTGTACTTGCCATGGTACTCCCTGGTGGCACCGAGGTGGTCTAGCAGCAGTAGCAAGGGCATCGGGGAGGTGATGGCCGTGGTAGGACTGCTCGAGGTAGCTGCGGGCTGGTGAGGAGTTGGACGTCGATGGCCGGATGTGCGGCGATGTGGTGGAGCAAGGCAGGGGCTCCGGTCCACTGTTAGTTGTTGACGCCGACAGCGCAGGCGTGGTAGGGAGACGACGCGGCGCTCTTGGGGTCCCCTGCCCGCGAGCACAGGGGTGCGCGGGGCTGGTCCTCGAGTAGAACGCCGGCAAGGAGGAAGGGCGCGAGGGAGATGGCTGCAGATCGACGGAACTTGGCGCCTCGATGAAAAGCAACAGCAGCGAGCGGCTCCAGGAGAGGGACTGTTCGGCAAAGGTCATGGAGGCAGGGTCGGCCGGAGCTTCGAGCTCGGCGTCCATGGCAGGACGACGAGGAGGCCGGAGGAGGAGGGCCATGGAGGAGGCGCAGGAGTCCTTCCAGCAAGGAGAAGCAGAGGCTTCAAGGCGGCGGAGGTCGCCGACAGAGGGACCTGGCGTGGGGGTCGAGCAGGGAGCGAGAGAGGAGGAGGCAGAGGAGATCGGGCGCTCTCCCTGGCGTCGATGTGTGGCGGCGGCACAGGAACGAGGGGGGAGAGATGGGGATCGGGAGAGAGCGTGGCTGTGAGGCTAGGGTTATAGGCACGGCTGGGCCTGCGGGAGGCCTTGGGCCAAATGGGCCAGCGCGGATGGAGCCAGCTTGGCAGGTTGCAGCTGGGCTGGGAGGCCCAGCCGGGCTCTTTTCTCTCCCATCTCCTTCTCTTTACAAAAATAAAGAAAATAAGAGAAGGAAATAAAAGAGAAGAGAAGGTTAGAGGAAGAATTTGGGCACGGGGATAATTTTCACGGACTCAGAAAAATGTTCACGTTCCGGGAAACTAGAAAAAGGTCAAGTTTGAAAGATTAAATTCAAATTCCTTTGAATTTAATTCAAAAGGTTTGAGCTAGGATAGGTTTTTCGAAGTGCCCAAAAATGTTGAGAAATTAGGTGGAGCTCCGGAAAATGATGAAAGGACATGTGGCAAAGTTAGGGGCCAAGAGTTGAAATAATAAAAGGCTTTGGGATTTTTGCAAGTGTGTTAAGGTAATTCCACATAATGGGAATATAATTTATATAGCTCCCTAAAATATTGGGAGAATAAGTTTTAAAGAGTAATCACCATAGTGAATATCCCTCGATTTAAATGGACCGAAGATCCATGCAATTTATTTAGTTGAGTTAAGAAAAAAATGACATGATGGCATGATGACATGATGCAATGCACATGATGCAAAGATGAAAGCGATGAACCAAACAAATCACACGACGAAACCCGGAAACCCTGGAAGGCATCTGAAGCTCCGGTCTTGGGGCGTTACAACACTCCACCACTATGAGAGGATCTCGTCCCGAGATCTAGAATGACACCGGAGGGAAAAGGAAGAGGAAGATAAGAGGTAAAACTAAGTTGCTTCTTTGACAAACGAGTGAAACCAAGGAACCTTGCGAGGTTGAAAAAATTTGAGAAAGAACACAACGAAGGTGAATAATGTCGAAAACATTCCGATAGAAAAGAGGAACAAAGAACATTGGAAAAAACCTTGAGGTTGGAGGACAAGATATATATTGAAACCACTTCGGTTAAGAAGTTAAGCAAGACTTGATAATATTAAAAGAACTTAAGCAAATGGGTACAACACTCCGGTTAAATGGATAAGCATGAAAAGAGCACGACCCTGACAAAGCAAGAAGATGGGTTGGCGAGAGCAACATCACAATGCCTCCGGAATGAAGGGAAACAAGATCTTTGAGAGAGCACGGTTACAATAAATGCTAGAACGGAGTTGTTGAAAACCAACAACGAAAAGAATAAGCTTGATATGGTCTTATGGAATACATCTCAAATTATGAGGTGACAACCAGCCACTCACAGGAAAAGAATTGGATTGATATGAACGAGGAGACGAGAAACTAATATCACCGGGGGGATAAAAGAACTTGGGTCAATAATAAGCACCATAAAAGCAACAATACTTAGAAAAAGCTTTAGGTGAAATATAACCCAAGATAACTCCAACGAAGAGGTTGATGGATTTAAAATACCTCATTCTTAACAACATGTGAAACAAGAAGCATGAACTCAAATTATCAAGAATGACGTAATACCACCTCCAATGATACGGAAGAAAAGAATTGCACTCCAGATTGCAAAATGAAGAATGCTTGAGCTCCTTAAAGAATCTCGATGAAAACTTTGAGAAGGAATTAAATCCTTGATGAACCATCATGTAGAACCTTCATGAAGAACTCCGATAACAAAAGAATAAAAAGACAGAGAAATTGAAACCACAAGAAGAATCCTTGCAATGATTAGATGAAGCTTTCCGACGAGATAGAGTGGAAACTTGGAACTCCGGAAAAAGATAAGATGAACAATTGAGATCAAGAATTTTGATGAGTCTCCGGAATAGGGAATTAATCATTTGGATGAAACAAGAATAAGAATTGCATTATGCTTAACCTTCACCAATTTAGATTGATGACAAGAAACGGGTTTGGCATACTACTTATTCTCGTAGAAAAGATTAAGAGATATATAACATCAGACTTGGGAAGGTATTGAACGAACCACCGGAAGGGTTGAAACAACGAATAAATTGATATGATAAGAAAGAAGAAGAAATCTTGAACGAACCACCGTAAGAATTGAAAATGAACGAATAAAAGATAACGAATCACCGGGAAGAATTTGCAGATGAACGAAGATGCTTGAGAGAAACTAGATACATGAGAACGAAGGGATCATGAACTGATTAAAGATCACTTGAACGAAGCACCGGTAAAATTGGATAATGATAACTGAAAGCTGAGAATGAATAATCCCGAAATAATGGCCTTCGGAGAATCAAACTGAACAGACTCCTGAATTTGCATCGGATGGATAAAAGAATTGTCACGATCAAAACAATTATGAGAGGATGGCAACAAGCTAGAATCACGAATCTTGAAGAGAATGGAGCAACATATGGAGGAAAAATTCTTCTTCGGTCTTCAAGTGTTATGAAAGACGATGAGAGACACCACCATGAATTATTGAGACACTCCGGAATGAAGAATGGAAAAGTTGAGCCAACGATGAAAAGAAATTGAAAGATCTTGGAGAAACACATCTGACTGTTGAAAAATTCGTTCTTACGTCAAACTTCGAAAAGAATTTGAGAATAACTCCGGGAAAATAGAAGAGTCAGGTAAGATCCTGGGAAAAGACCTGTGGGTTAGGGCTCACTCAAAAGAAACACCGTAGAACAATTCAAAAGAGAGAAAGCAACGGTTGAATTACATGGCTTGAATGAGATAACAATCTCGAAATAGGTTGAGCGGATCTTGGATGACAAGGCGAGCCTTCTGAGATATCTTCAGCACTCCGGAACAATTGAACAGCGAGAGGTGAATGATTAAGGATTGCACTGGCATGAGAAGGTATTTGAAACGAGGAAAAAGGATATGATCCACAAAGCTTGACTTGGTTCCACCGGAGAAGGAAAGAACGAAAGATGATGAACTTGAACCTCTGTTAGAATCTTCATGAGAATCACCGGATAAGAACATTGACAAAAAAGAATGGAGAGACTTCACATCAATGAGATGATACTTGATTAAGAAATCCGAATTCTTGAAGAAAAAGGGTGGGAGGGCGGGAAAAACAAAGACAATTTGGGATGGATGAAACGAACACCGTAGAGAAAGCTGAGATTGAAACTTGCGGATGTTGAAATGTTCGGATCCACTTGAAGAGAAACACACCAGTGAAAATGATTGACAAGACAATCTTGATGATCAAGAAGGATCGGTATCCACATCGGAGTATGAGAACACCATTAGAGAAGGTATGGAATCAACATTTGACTTCGAAGCAACTCGAATACCACAACTGAAAACAAAACAAAGGATTGGCTTGCAGAATAAGCCGGAACAAACATATGATAGAGATTTCGTCCGAAGTTTTCATGGTGGGGCATACACGGGCTCGATCGTACAGCACCATCATGTACAAGGCAGTGCACATGACATACGAAGCGTCCCCGAGTCGGCATAGCCAAGGACTCTTTAAGACACAACGAGACCACTGTAAAACCGACCGTGAATAGGCGGACCACTAGACGTCGAACCCCAATTTCATATCATACATCTGTCGGAAAGATATCCTGAGAGCTACTTGATTTCCCACCTATGAAACTCCCGAACCTTTCCGGTTATGCAATCAGGTGTTGGGGATACAGGGGAAGCATAATATCTCACCCAAACTAACAAATCCTACATCCAGCTGTATCCATCCTTCAACACATAACCAAGAAACCTTTGGAAATCAACTACCTCAACCATCGAAAAGCATCCGTTATACAAGTTATGGTGATACTTCCGAACTCCCGCCCCAGTACTGGGTGGCGTCGAGGTTATCTCACCAACGAACTGCATAAAAGAGATTTTCGATGTCGGCGTACTAAACTCAGGTATTCCAGAACTGCAATGATAAAATTATGATGACAACACCTCAGAGCTCAACTCCCCAGGACACTTCCACTAAACCCCTGATAGGAGGCACCAAGACAATGTTCTCATCATAAAACCATCGGAATGATTCCAAGATACCCGCGTGATCCTAAAAAAAATTTAGTGAAATTTGAGAAGAGAAGAGTCAAAACTCTATGTCAGGATGCCTTACCAGAGCGATGAGGAGACTGGGAAGTAAAAAGAATTCCTAAACTCTCCGATATATAATTCCTAAATGACTCAAAACATTTTTCTAGACACAACTCGGCCGCTAAAAATGATCAAGCAATGGGGCTCCTAAGGTCGGGGAAGGCTCTGATTACCAACTTGTAACACCCTCGATGCGACTATAGCTCCCACGTGTCGAGGCACGACTTAGAGACATCATCGCATTGAAGGCATATGTCGCAAGTTAGGCAATCTTCACAACATCCCATGTAATATGATAAATAAAAGGGAGATAACATAGTTGGCTTACACTCGCCACGTCAATCAAGTGCATAAATAACATTACATCATCCAAACACTCATGGCCCGACTACGGCGCCATAATAAAAGAGAACCCAACATGCGACAACGGTCCCAATCACCCCCAACTGGGCACCACTACTGATCATCGGGAAAGGAAACATAGTATCGTTGAGAGTCCTCGTCGAACTCCCACTTGAGCTCACACGCGTCTTCTGGAGCGGAATCATCAGGCCCTGCATCTGGTGTAATAGTAATCTGTGAGCCACAGGGACTCAGCAATCTCGCACCCTCGCGATCAAGACTATTTAAGCTTATAGGTATGACAAGGTAAATATATGGAGCTGCAGCAAGCGACTAGCATATATGGTGGCTAACTTATTCGCAAAAGAGAGCGAGAGGAGGAGGCAAAGCGCGAGCGAGAAACTAGAGAACAACCTGCGCAAACATTACTCCAACACCGTGTCCACTTCCCGGACTCCGCCGAGAAGGGGCCATCACGGTAACACACTCAGTTGATTCGTTTTAATTAATGAAGGTTTATCTACAACCGGACATTAACAAATTCCCATCTTCCCATAACCGCGGGCACGGCTTTCGAAAGTTCAATCCCTGCAGGGGAGTCCCAACTTAGCCCATGACAAGCTCTCACGGTCAACGAAGGAATAGACCTCCTCCCAAGACGTTCCGATCAGACTCGGTATCTCGGTTACTCAAGACACTTCGACAGGTTAAAACAAGACCAGCAACACCGCCCGAATGTGCCGACAAATCCCGATAGGAGCTGCACATATCTCGTTCTCAGGGCACACTCAGATAGATCAAGCTACGAGTAAAACCAACCCTCAAGTTTCCCCGAGGTGGCCCCGCGGGCTGCCCAGTTCGGACCAACACTCAGAGGGAGCACTGGCCCGGGGGGGTAAAAATAAGATGACCCTTGAGTCTGCAGAACCCAAGGGAAAAAAAGGCTAGGTGGCAAATGGTAAAACCAAGGTTGGGCATTGCTGGAAAAGCTTTAATCAAGGCGAACTATCAAGGGGTTCCCATTATAACCCAACCGCGTAAGGAACGCAAAATCCGGGAACATAACACCGATATGACGGAAACTAGGGCGGCAAGAGTGGAACAAAACACCAGGCGAGAGGCCGAGCCTTCCACCCTTTACCAAATATATAGATGCATTAAGATAACATGGCAATATAATGATATCCCAACAAGTAAATAAACGATGTTCCAACAAGGAACGACCTCCAATCTTCACCTGCAACTAGCCACGCTATAAGAGGGGTTGAGCAAAGCGGTAACATAGCCAATCAACGGTTTGCTAGGACAATGGTGGGATAGAGGTTTGACATGGCAATTTGGGAGGCTTGCAAGCAAGTGGTAGGCATCGTAGCAATGGCATAGCAAAAGAGCGAGCAAACTAGCATAGCAAAGATAGTAGTGATTTCGAGGGTATGATCATCTTGCCTGAAATCCCGCAAGGAAGAAGAACGAGTCCATGAAGAAGACAAACGGACGTAGTCGAACGGGTCCTCACAAACGCGACGTTACCGGAACCAACCCGAAGAAGCAACACCGGAAAAGAAGCACACAACATAGTAAACAACCACCACAACAACATGGCATGATGCACAACAAGTATGATGCATGTCCGGTTTAATGAGTCATGGCATGGCAAAGTGCACAAACAACCCTACAAATTAAGTGGAGCTCAATATGCAACTCCGTTGCATATTGACGAAACACCACGTGACTTATTTAGTTCGATCTTGTTTATGTACTCAGCAATATTAAATGTTGTTAAGCAAGTCAAGAGGTGAAAACATAACAAAACTATACCATCTAAACAATTTAAATGGGGCCGGATATAACAAACAACAAATCCGGTAAATCCCCATATGCAATTATCAATTTGGTGCAACAACAATTTTAAACATTTAAATGTTATTATCATGATGCGAATGACATGTGCAAGTTTTATGTAGTATTTATGAAAACGTTGACATGATAAGATATGAGGCATTTGTCATCGTGGCGAAAACTAAAGGGGTGCCACGGCAACGACAGCGGAAGTGGTGTCACGGCAACATTCCGGTTCCGGTAACTCGATTGAGATACCGATGCAAAGTAGAAGTGTGCGGATGCGTGCAAAAGGTGGTGGGGCGCTCCCGGATTCCGGGCGTCCCACGAGTTGGCGACAAGGAAACGGGTGACAAATTGGACATGGTGCAAACATGAGCATCTCAAACATCGCAAGCATTTGTTCACGGATGTCGTCTCGGGGTTATACCTTTGAAGCGCGCATTATCGGAACAGATCGAGTTCGGTGGTAGGGGTACACGTGTCGAAGGGGAAGTAGTTGTTCACGGGTCGTCGTGGGAAGTAGAGGAAGTAGTCGTTCAAGCGCCCGATGGTAATGGTACTCGGTCGTTTCGAAGAGGTACTTGGGGTCATTCGAACTTGTCGATCTCGTCATCTCGAAGGGGTACTTGACGTTCTTAGCGATTCCAAAGACGAGGTAGAGGTACACTTTTTGTAGGGGTACATGTCGGATCCACGGCGATGGTAGAGGTACAAATGTTCTCGCGGTACTTGTCGGTCCAGTCTTGGTGTAGATGTACATCACAAACGTAGTGGTACTCGCGGACTTCGGCACCGGTAGTCGTACATGGTTTGTAAGGGTACTTGGCATTTTCGTGTAGCCGAACTTGAGGGGCACCGACATCGTGGTACTTGGCGTCCATGGGTACTTGACAAAGACAAAACGGAACGCAATGGTTGTAGTAGTACATGGCGTCCAGGGGCCTCGCGGGTCATCCTATACTTTGGCGTTCGGTGCGGTGGTCGTCCGTGTGCCGTAAGTCGTTGTACTTGCCATGGTACTCCCTGGTGGCACCGAGGTGGTCTAGCAGCAGCAGCAAGGGCGTTGGGGAGGTGATGGCCATGGTAGGACTGCTCGAGGTAGCTGCGGGCTGGTGAGGAGTTGGACGTCGATGGCCGGATGTGCGGCGATGTGGTGGAGCAAGGCAGGGGCTCCGGTCCACTGTTAGTTGTTGACGCCGGCAGCGCAGGCGAGGTAGGGAGACGACGGGGCACTCTTGGGGTCCCCTGCCCGCGAGCACAGGGGTGCGCGGGGCTGGTCCTTGAGTAGAACGCCAGCGAGGAGGAAGGGCGCGAGGGAGATGGCTGCAGATCGATGGAACTTGGCGCCTCGATGAAAAGCAACAGCAGCGAGCGGCTCCAGGAGAGGGACTGTTCGGCAAAGGTCATGGAGGCAGGGTCGGCTGGAGCTTCGAGCTCGGCATCCATGGCAGGACGACGAGGAGGCCGGAGGAGGAGGGCCATGGAGGAGGCGCAGGAGTCCTGCCAGCAAGGAGAAGCAGAGGCTTCAAGGCGGCGGAGGTCTCCGACAGAGGGACCTGGCGTGGGGGTCGAGCAGGGAGCGAGAGAGGAGGAGGCAGAGGAGATCGGGTGCTCTCCCTGGCGTCGATGTGTGGCGGTGGCACAGGAACGAGGGGGGAGAGATGGGGATCGAGAGAGAGCGTGGCTGCGAAGCTAGGGTTATAGGCACGGCTGGGCCTGCGAGAGGCCTTGGGCCAAATGGGCCAGCGCGGATGGAGCCGGCTTGGCAGGTTGCAGCTGGGCTGGGAGGCCCAGCCGGGCTCTTTTCTCTCCCATCTCCTTCTCTTTACAAAAACAAAGAAAATAAGAGAAGGAAAAAAAGAGAAGAGAAGGTTAGAGGAAGAATTTGGGCACGGGGATAATTTTCACGGACTCAGAAAAATGTTCACGGTACGGGAAACTAGAAAAAGGTCAAGTTTGAAAGATTAAATTCAAATTCCTTTGAATTTAATTCAAAAGGTTTGAGCTAGGATAGGTTTTTCAAAGTGCCCAAAAATGTTGAGAAATTAGGTGGAGCTCCGGAAAATGATGAAAGGACATGTGGCAAAGTTAGAGGCCAAGAGTTGAAATAATAAAAGGCTTTGGGATTTTTGCAAGTGTGTTAAGGTAATTCCACATAATGGGAATATAATTTATATAGCTCCCTAAAATATTGGGAGAATAAGTTTTAAAGAGTAATCACCATAGTGAATATCCCTCGATTTAAATGGACCGAAGATCCATGCAATTTATTTAGTTGAGTTAAGAAAAAAATGGCATGATGGCATGATGACATGATGCAATGCACATGATGCAAAGATGAAAGCGATGAACCAAACAAATCACACGACGAAACCCGGAAACCCTGGAAGGCATCTGAAGCTCCGGTCTTGGGGCGTTACACATCTTCACCGCTGCGCCAGCTCGCCTCTGCTCCACGCCGCTCCTCCTCTACCATGGCCTTCCTCCTTCAGCGTCGCGCCTGCACCCATCGTCGCCGCCCCAAGCCACTCCCTCACCTTCCCTCGCCGTCCCGACCAGCAGCAGGAAACCAGGAGCTCAAGCCCTGCCATGGCCGCCACCCGTTCGTTGCCTCCGCCCGGTTCCTCTCACGTCGTCGCCCTGTTTTTCCCCTGCTTCGAACAAGGAGAGTTGAACCCTCCTCTGCCTCGCACGGAGTCCAGCTCCAGCAACGCTCGTGGACCGCGAACCACGCCAAGACCAGCGCCAAACCTCTGCTTCGTCCTGCACCGCGCCAAGTACCACGACCATCGTGTTTCGTTTCTTCGCTGCCAAGGCCGAGAGGATGCCAAGTTCCATGACGACGAGGACCACCAAGTTCGTCTACCGTTGTCAAGTGAACGAAACGACTACCATCACTCCAAGACCCAAACGACTACTGCGACACAAACGTCTACGTGATGACCCCGAAGGACTTAGAGTCACCAAGCAGCTCTCTGTACGAATGGGAACGCCTACGGTCACCAAGATCAAGAGTACCTCTACAAAAACACCAAGTACCCCTTCATGTCGGCAAGACCCGCAAATCGGACCCCGAACGATCAACGTCTCGTGGACCGTGTACAACTACCGTCGCCCCGAAAACGTTGGAGTCATCAAGTACCTCTCCGAAACGAACGTGAACGACTACCGCCGCCAAGATCACGAGTACCTCTACCGTCGTCATGTACCCCTACTTCCACTACGAACGTCCCGAGAACGTCTACTTCCTCTACTTGGCACCGATCGAGAACAGTCCCATTTGCACACTTCAAAGGTATAACCCGAGACGACGTCCGTGTAACGAATGCTTGAGATGTTTGAGATGGTCATGTTCGAACCGTGTTCCAGTTGTCATTGCACGTTCCTCCTCGGTTGCCATGCCTTCGACCCATGGGGAACCCGGTATCCGGGATCACTCCACCATCCTCGCATGATCCGTTCATCCACATTTTCTCTTGCACCGACATCTCAATGAGTTGTCGGATCACCCGGAATGTTGCCGTGGCACCATTTCCGTGGTAGTTGGCGTGGCACCCTTTTTGTTCCGCCATGACGACCAAATGCTTCATAATGCTCATGTCAACTCTTAATAAAAATTGCATAAAACTTGCTCATGTCATTCGCATCATGATAACAACAATTAAAATGTTTAAAAATGTTGTTGCTATATATTACTAATGCATATGGGGATTTACCGGATTCGTTATTTGTTATACCCGGCCCCATTTAAATTGTTTAGATGGTGTAGTTTTGTTATGCCTCACCTCTTGCCATGTTAACCAACATTTAATATTGTTGAGTACCTAACCGAGAGAGAACTAAATAATTGATGTGGTGTTCTGTCAATATGCAACTCGTTGCATATTGAGCTCCACTTAATTTGTAGGATTGTTTGTGCTTTTTGCCATGCCATGCCTCTTTAATCTGGACATGCATCATTCTTGGTTGTGCATCATGCCATGTTTACGTGATGGTTGTTTACTATGGTGTTTGCTTCTTTTCGGTGTTGTTTCTTCGGGTTGGTTCCGTTAACGTCGCGTTGTGAGGAACCGTTCGACTACGTCAGTTTGTCTTCTTCATGGACTCGTTCTTCTTCCTTGCGGGATCTCAGGCAAGATGACCATACCCTCGAAATCACTTCTATCTTTGCTTGCTAGATGCTCGCTCTTTTGCTATGCCTATACTGCGATACCTACCACTTGCTTATCATGCCTCCCATATTGTTGAACCAAGCCTCTAACCCACCTTGTCCTAGCAAACCGTTGTTTGGCTATGTTACCGCTTTGCTCAGCCCCTCTTATAGCATTGTTAGTTGCAGGTGAAGATTGAAGTTTGTTCCTTGTTGGAACATGGAGATGTTGTTCCTTGTTGGAACATGGATTTTGTTGGGATATCACAATATATCTTATTTAATTAATGCATCTATATACTTTTTAAAGGGTGGAAGGCTCAGCCTTATGCCTGGTGTTTTGTTCCACTCTTGCTGCCCTAGTTTCCGTCATATCGGTGTTATGTTCCTGGATTTTGCGTTCCTTACACGGTTGGGTTATAATGGGAACCCCTTGACAGTTCGCTTTCAATAAAACTCCTCCAGCAAGGCCCAACCTTGGTTTTACCATTCGCCTCCTAGCCTTTTTTCCCTTGGGTTAGGCCAGCCCAAGGGTCATCTTTATTTTAAACCCCCCCCCCCCGGGCCAGTACTTGTCTAAGTGTTGGTCCGAAATAGAGCCACTTGCGGAACCACCTCGAGGAAACTTGAGGGCTGGTTTTAGCTGTACGAAGTGTTCATCCGGTGTTGCCCTGAGAACGAGATATGTGCAGCTCCCATCAGGATGTCGGCGCATCGGGCGGTCTTGCTGGACTTGTTTTACCATTGTCGAGGATGTCTTGTAGAACCGGGATACCGAGTCTGATCGGAATGTCTCGGGAGGAGGTCTATTCCTTCGTTGACCGTGAGAGCTTGTCATGGGCTAAGTTGGGACACCCCTGCAGGGATTTGAACTTTTGAAAGTCGTGCCCGCGGTTATGGGCAGACGGGAATTTGTTAATGTCCGGTTGTAGAAAACCTGAAGATGACCTTAATTAAAATACATCAACCGTGTGTGTAACCGTGATGGTCTCTTCTCGGCGGAGTCCGGGAAGTGAACACGGTGTTGGAGTTATGCTTGACGTAGGTTGCTCTAGGATCACTTCTTGATCATAGATTTTCGACCGGGCTTTTGCCTTCTCTTCTCGCTCTCATTTGCGTATGTTAGCCACCATATATGCTAGTCGCTTGCTGCAGCTCCACCTCATATATTTACCTTACCCATAAACTTAAATAGTCTTGATCGCGAGGGTGCGAGATTGCTGAGTCCCTATGGCTCACAGATTACTTCCAAAACCAGCTTGCAGGTGCCGATGAGTCCGTGTAGATGACGCAACCAAGATCAGGAGGAGCTCGATGAAGATCTTGCCCTTTGTGTTGTTTTGTTCTAGTTGATCAGTAGTGGAGCCCAGTTGGGGTCGATTGGGGACCTTGTCGCATTTGGGGTTCTTCTTTTATTTTGGTTCGTAGTCGGACCTTGATTGTATTTGGATGTTGTAATGTTTTATTCATGTATTGTGTGAAGTGGCGATTGTAAGCCAGCTATGTATCTCTTTCCCTTATGTATTACATGGGTTGTGTGAAGATTTCCTCACTTGCGACATTGCTTTCAATGCGGTTATGCCTCTAAGTCGTGCTTCGACACGTGGGAGATATAGCCGCATCGAGGGCGTTACAAGTAGGCCTTGTGCCATCCATCGTTTCGAGCAACACGGGGAAAGTCTGACGTTGACTCCTGTAATGGACATCGTCGACGGACCCAGGCACCAGCGGCGGCGGCAGGACTTCGATTGATGGATTGACCACTTTGAAATGCACGAACACTCGATACAGGTATATCCCAAACGTGGTCCACGGCGGCCTTGGTGGCGACGAATAGTACAACCCCGGTTCCTGCACCAGCATCTCAACACCAATCACCTTCGGTATGGTGGACGGCTTCTCCATCCATGCCATAACCGCTAGAGCCCAGCTGTCTAGAGGAACAAACATACTTACGAGCTCACCTCCAAGGTCGTTGATAAGCTCATTCATGGACTCACTGTTCCAAGCACGTCAAGGCATGCCGTGGAAGGTAAGCTTTGTAAAAAAAACTCAAGCTCAGAGGGCACCGAGCCCCATCCTGGGTGCTGATACGTCCATTTTGCATCATGCTTTTATATCGATATTTATTACATTATGGGCAGTTATTTCACATTATGTTACAATACTTATGGCTATTCTCTCTTATTTTACAAGGTTTACATAAGGAGGGAGAATGCCGGCAGCTGGAATTCTAGGCTGGAAAAGGAGCAAATATTAGAGACCTATTCTGCACAACTCCAAAAGTCCTGTAACTCCACATAATATCTTATAATAAATAATGAAAAATCCTTGCCAAAGATGAAGGCCAGGGGGCCGACACCCTGTCCACGAGGGTGGGGGCGCCCCCCCCCCCTAAGGCGCGCCCCCTACCTCGTGGGCCCCCTAGTGGCTCTCCGATGCCCATCTTCTGCTATATGAAGTCTTTCATCGAGGAAAAAACAAGGGGCAACCTTTTGGGACGAAACTCCGCCGCCACGAGGCGGAACCTTGGCGGAACCAATCTAGGGCTCCGGCAGAGCTGTTCTGCCGGGGACACTTCCCTCCGGGAGGGGAAATCCTCACCATCATCATCACCAACGCTCCTCTCATCGGGAGAGGGCAATCTCCATCAACACCTTCACCAGCACCATCTTATCTCAAAACCCTAGTTCATCTCTTGTATTCAATTCTTGTCTCCAAGTCCGGGATTGGTACTAGTAGGTTGCTAGTAGTGTTGATTACTCCTTGTAGTTGATGCTAGTTAGTTTACTTGGTGGAAGATCATATGTTCAGATCCTTTATGCATATTAATACCCCTCTGATTATGAACATGAATATGTTTGTGAGTAGTTATGTTTGTTCCTGAGGACACGGGAGAAGTCTTGCTATTAGTAGTCATGTGAATTTGGTATTCGTTCGATATTTTGATGAGATGTATGTTGTCTAGCCTCTAGTGGTGTTATGTGAGTGTGGACTACATAACACTTCACCATTATCTGGGCCTAGAGGAAGGCATTGGGAAGTAATAAGTAGATGTTGGGTTTCTAGAGTGACAGAAGCTTAAACCCTAGTTTAGGCGTTGCTTCGTAAGGGGCTGATTTGGATCCATATGTTTCATGCTATGGTTAGGTTTACCTTAATACTTTTGTTGTAGTTGCGGATGCTTGCAATAGAGGTTAATCATAAGTGGGATGCTTGTTCAAGTAAGAACAGCACCCAAGCACCGGTCCACCCACATATCAAATTATCAAAGTACCGAATGCGAATCATATGAACATGATGAAAACTAGCTTGACGATATTCCCATGTGTCCTCGGGAGCGCTTTTCCTTATATAAGAGTTTGTCCAGGCTTGTCCTTTGCTACAAAAAGGATTGGGCCACCTTGCTGCACTTTATTTACTTTTGTTACTTGCTGCTCGTTACAAATTATCTTATCACAAAACTATTTGTTACCACTTATTTCAGTACTTGCAGAGAATACCTTGCTGAAAACCGCTTATCATTTCCTTCTGCTCCTCGTTGGGTTCGACACTCTTACTTATCGAAAGGACTACAATAGATCCCCTATACTTGTGGGTCATCAAGACTCTTTTCTGGCGCCGTTGTCGGGGAGTGAAGCACCTTTGGTAGGTGGAATTTGGTAAGGAAAAATTTATATAGTGTGCTGAAACTTACTGTCACTTGTTACTATGGAAAGTAATCCTCTGAGGGGCTTGTTTGGGGTATCTTCACCCCGACCAGCAGAAAAAAGAATTGCTCCTTAACCTACTAAACCTATTGAAAATGAAATTCCTTTTGAGTTTCCTTTGGGTATGATAGAAAAACTGCTAGCTAATCCTTTTACAGGAGATGGAACAAAGCATCCTGATGAACACCTAATATATGTGGATGAAGTTTGTGGATTATTTAAGCTTGCAGGTATACCCGATGATGTTGCTAAGAAGGTCTTCCCTTTATCTTTGAAGGGAGACGCATTGACATGGTATAGGCTATGTGATGATACGAGATCACGGAACTATAGAAGATTGAAATTGGAATTTCATCAAAAGTATTACCCTATGCATCTTGTTCATCGTGATCGCAATTATATATATAATTTTTGGCCTCGCAAAGGAGAAAGCATCGCTCAAGCTTGGGGGAGGCTTAAATCAATGTTATATTCATGCCCCAATCATGAGCTCCCAAGAGAAACAATTATTCAAAACTTCTATGCTCGGCTTTCTGAAAATAATCGCACCATGCTCGACACTTCTTGTGCTCGCTCTTTTATGATGAAGACTATTGGATTTAAATGGGATTTATTGGATAGAATTAAACGCAACTCTGAAGATTGGGATCTCGACGAAGGTAAGGAGTCAGCACTACTAGGAAAACGGCCATTAGAATATAGCAATGGCGCACCACATACAGGTACACCATTAGTAATATATTGCTAATGGCGCACATGGTGTGCGGTGCGCCATTAGAAGTTTTGAAAAAAAATAAAAAAAATTGTTACTAATGGCGCACCGTGGGTGTGGTGCGCCATTACTAGTTGACATAGTAATGGCGCACCACACCCACGGTGCGCCATTAGAAGTTTTGAAAAAAAAGTAAAAAAAATAAAAAAAATTGTTAGTAATGGCACACCTGTGGACAGTGCGCCATTACTACTGTCCACTGGTGCGCCATTACTAAGTTTTTTTGAAAAAAAATTCAAAAAAAATTCAAATTTTTTATATTTTTTTTCAAAACTAGTAATGGCGCACCATGGGTGTGGTGCGCCATTACTAGTTTAACTACTAATGGTGCACCACCCCACGGTGCGCCATTACTAGTTTGCCCGGCTTCCACCGAATGCACCCCACCCCCGTGGACCGCCTTTTCAATTTAAAAAAAATAAAAAAAATGATAAAAATGTCAAAAAAATAAAAGAAAATAAGTTTGCCATGTGATATGTGGTCTAGTTGTTGGGAAAATTTACAAATATAAATTTCGACTTTATTTGCAAAATCTCTTTGGAAATTTGTAAAATGGGCATAACTTTTGCATACGAACTCGGATTAAAAAGTTTTATATATGAAAAATCATCTACTCGAAAAGTTACATCCGAATTTAACATGGGGGAACACCGTTAAACATTTTCAAAATCCCCAAAAACCTAACACAAAAAAGTTACGGGGCTTTCAAGAACTAGAGACAAAAAAATTCAAAAAAAAGGTTTTCAAATTTTTTTTTGAATTTTTTTTCAAAAAATGATACGTAATATGACCAAGAAGTTTGAAATATTTTTCAAAATTTCATCATAGTCATGAACATGAACAAAGTCCTAGACATCAACAAGGTATAATAGGATTGATATGCTAGATATATCAACAAGTGCCTGTGAAGTGAGCTGTTGCTGGGTTGGATAGAACTCTGAAGTTAAGCGTGATTGGACTAGAGTAGTGTGAGGATGGGTGACCTTTTGGGAAGTTTGACCATGGAGTGCGATTTGACCTGAGATTAAGCATATTGACCCGAGATTAAGCCATAGTGACCTGAGATTAAGAAAAAAATGAAAAAAAATTTGAAAAAAAAATTAAAAAAAATCTGCAATTTTTTTTTGAAAAATCTTCTATGTGGTGCGCCATTAGAAAAAAATTCTAATGGCGTGATGCTAGTGGCGCACCAGTAGTGCGCCATTAGAACGCAAAGCTGGTGCGCCACTAGGATGCCTTTTCCTAGTAGTGCAGGTATGACACCTAAGTTTGATTGTGTTAAATCTTTTATGGATACCAATATTTTCCGTAAGTTTAGAACTAAATATGGACTTGACTCTGAGATAGTAGCTTCTTTCTGTGAATTTTTTGCTACTTATGTTGATCTCCCTAAGGAGAAGTGATTTAAATATCATCCTCCCATGGAAGTAAAAGTAGCTGCACCTATTAAAGTTGAAGAAAGAACTGTCACTTATAATGATCCTATTGTTCCTACTTCTTATTTTGATAAACCACCTTTCCCTGTTAGAATAAAGGATCATGCTAAAGCTTCAACTGTGGTTCGTAAAAGTAATATTAGAACTTATACAGCTCCTGAGCAAGTTAAAGTAGAACCTAATATTGCTATTGTTAAAGATCTCTTGTCAGATAATATTGATGGGCATGTTATTCAGTTCTGCGGTGAAACTGCTAGAATTGCTAAACCTTGTGCTAAAGATAAACATAGACATGTGGTAGGCGTGCCTGTTATTTCTATTAAAATAGGAGATCACTGTTATCATGGCTTATGTGATATGGGAGCTAGTGCTAGTGTTATACCTTATGATTTGTATAAAGAAATCAAGCATGAAATTGCACGTGCTGAGTTAGACGATATTGATGTCACAATTAAACTTGCTAATAGGGATACTATATAACCAGTGGGAATTGTTAGAGATGTTGAAGTCTTGTGCGGGAAAACTAAATATCCTGCTGATTTTTTTGTTCTCAGTTCCCCACAAGATAGCTTTTGTCCAATTATATTTGGTAGACCCTTCTTGAACACTGTTAATGCTAAGATAGACTGCAAAAAGAATGTTGTTACTATTGGCTTGAATGATATGGTTCATGAGTTTAATTTCTCTAAATTTACTAAACAACATCGTGAAGAAAAAATTTCCTAGTAAGGATGAAATTATTGGTCTTGCTTCTATTGTTGTACCTCCTAGTGATCCTTTAGAACAATATTTGCTAGACCATGAGAATGATATGTTTATGAATGAAAGAAGGGAAATAGATGAAGTATTCTTTAAACAGGAACCTATTCTGAAACACAATTTGCCTGTTAAAATCCTAGGGGATCCCCCTCCACCTAAGGGTGATCCCGTGTTTGAGCTTAAACCGTTGCTTGATAATCTTAAATATGCTTATCTTGATGAGAAGAAGATATATCCTGTTATTATTAGTGCTAACCTTTCAGAGCATGAAGAAGAAAGATTATCGAAAACTCTGAAGAAGCACCGTGCTGCTATTGGATATACTCTTGATGATCTTAAGGGCATTCGTCCCACTCTATGTCAACATAAAATAAATTTGGAAGCAGATGCCAAACCAGTTTGTGATCATCAACGAAGGCTTAATCCTAAGATGAAAGAAGTGGTAAGAAAATATATACTAAAGCTTCTAGAGGCAGGTATAATTTATCCCATTGCTGATAGTCAGTGGGTAAGTCATGTCCATTGTGTCCCTAAGAAGGGAGGTACCACTGTTGTTCCTAATGATAAAGATGAATTGATTCCACAAAGAATTATTACAGGTTATAGGATGGTAATTGATTTCGCAAATTAAATAAGGCTACTAAGAAAGATCATTACCCCTTACCTTTTATTGATCAAATGCTAGAAAGATTATGCAAACATACACACTATTGCTTTCTAGATGGTTATTCTGGTTTTTCTCAAAAACCTGTGTCGGCTAAAGATCAATCAAAGACTACTTTTACATGCCCTTTTGGTACCTTTGCTTATAGACGTTTGCCTTTTGGTTTATGTAATGCACCTGCTACCTTTCAAAGATGCATGATGGCTATATTCTCTGACTTCTGTGAAAAGATTTGTGAGGTTTTCATGGATGACTTTTCCGTCTATGGATCTTCTTTTGATGATTGCTTGAGCAATCTCGATCGAGTTTGGCAGAGATGTGAAGAAACTAATCTTGTCTTGAATTGGGAAAAGTGCCACTTTATGGTTAATGAAGGTATTGTCTTGGGGCATAAAATTTCTGAAAGAGGTATTGAAGTTGATAAAGCCAAGGTTGATGCTATTGAAAAGATGTCATGTCCCAAGGACATAAAAGGTATAAGAAGTTTCCTTGGTCACGCCGGATTTTATAGGAGGTTCATTAAGGACTTCTCAAAAATTTCTCGGCCTTTGACAAATTTATTACAAAAAGATATACCATTTGTCTTTGATGATGATTGTGTAGAAGCATTTGAAATACTTAAGAAAGCATTAGTCTCTGCACCTATTGTTCAGCCACCTGATTGGAATTTACCCTTTGAAATTATGTGTGATGCTAGTGATTATGTTGTAGGTGCTGTTCTAGGGCAAAGAGTTGATAAGAAATTAAATGTTATCCATTATGCTAGTAAGACTCTAGACAATGCTCAAAGAAATTATGCTACTACTGAAAAAGAACTTTTAGCTGTTGTATTTGCTTGTGATACGTTCAGACCTTATATTGCTGATTCTAAAGTAACTATTCACACTGATCATGCTGCTTTTAAATATCTTATGGAGAAGAAAGATGCTAAACCTAGACTTATTAGATGGGTTCTCTTGCTACAAGAATTTTATTTGCATATTGTTGATAGAAAAGGAGCGGAGAACCCCATTGTAGACAACTTATCTAGGTTAGAGAATGTTCTTGATGACCCACTTCCCATTGATGATAGCTTTCCTGATGAACAATTAAATGTCATAAGTACTTCTCGTAGTACTCCATGGTATGCTGATTATGCTAATTACATCGTTGCTAAATTCATACCACCTAGCTTCACATACCAGCAAAAGAAAAAGTTCTTCTATGATTTGAGACATTACTTTTGGGATGACCCACATCTTTATAAAGAAGGAGTAGATGGTGTTATTAGACGTTGTGTACCTGAGCATGAACAGGAACAGATCCTGTGCAAGTGTCACTCTGAAGATTATGGAGGACACCACGCTGGAGATAGAACTGCACATAAGGTATTGCAATCCGGTTTTTATTGGCCTACTCTCTTTAAGGATGCCCGTAAGTTTGTCTTGTCTTGTGATGAATGTCAAAGAATTGGTAATATTAGTAGACGTCAAGAAATGCCTATGAATTATTCACTTGCTATTGAACCATTTGATGTTTGGGGCTTTGATTATATGGGACCTTTTCCTGCCTCTAATGGATATACACATATTCTAGTTGCTGTTGATTATGTTACTAAGTGGGTAGAAGCTATTCCAACTAGTAGTGCTGATCATAACACTTCTATTAAAATGCTTAAAGAAGTTATTTTATCAAGGTTTGGAGTCCCTAGATATTTAATGACTGATGGTGGTTCACATTTTATTCATGGTGCTTTCCGTAAAATGCTTGCTAAGTACTCCCTCTGTAAACTAATATAAGAGTGTTTAGATCACTATTTTAGTGATCTAAATGCTCTTATATTAGTTTACAGAGGGAGTATGACGTCAATCATAGAATTGCATCTCCTTATCACCCGCAGTCTAGTGGTCAAGTAGAATTGAGTAATAGAGAGCTCAAATTAATTTTGCAAAAGACAGTCAATAGGTCTAGAAAGAATTGTTCAAAGAAACTTGATGATGCATTATGGGCCTATAGAACTGCATATAAAAATCCTATGGGTATGTCTCCATATAAAATGGTTTATGGAAAAGCATGCCACCTACCTCTCGAACTAGAACATAAGGCATATTGGGCTATTAAAGAGCTCAATTATGATTTCAAACTTGCCGGTGAGAAGAGGTTATTTGATATTAGCTCACTTGATGAATGGAGAACCCAAGCTTATGAAAATGCCAAGTTGTTTAAAGAAAAAGTTAAAAGATGGCATGACAAAAGAATACAAAAGCATGAGTTTAATGTAGGTGACTATGTATTGCTATACAACTCTTGTGTAAGATTTTTTGCAGGAAAACTTCTCTCTAAATGAGAAGGCCCCTACGTTATCGAGGAGGTCTATCGTTGCAGTGCCATAAAAATCAATAACTTCGAAGGTACAAATCCGAAGGTGGTAAACGGTCAAAGAATCAAACATTATATCTCATGTAATCCCATAAATGTTGAAACCAATATAATTGAAACCGTAACCCCGGAGGAATACATAAGAGACACTTTCCAGAACGTTCCAGACTTCGAAAGGGAATAGGTATGTGGTACGGTAAGTAAACCGACTCCTAAACAATTTTTAAGGCGATATTTCTCCGTTTTGGAATATTTAGAAAAATAGAAAATTAAGTAGCAGTCCAGGAAGGACACGAGGGCCCCACGAGGGTGGAGGGCGCGCCCTACCCCCCTGGGCGCGCCCCCCTACCTCGTGAGCACCTCGTGTGCCTTCCGGACTCTGTTTTCTTGCACGACACGTATTTTGGTCGATAAAAATTCATTATATATTCTCCCGAAGGTTTTGAATCCCGTGTCATGCAAATATCCTCTGTTTTTGTTTCGAGCTGTTCCTGCTGCAGATTAGAGCAAGATGTCTTCTCAAGAGTCAGTCGGGGAGAGCCGGGTATCTAATCTAGCACTGGAACCAAGGGAAAATAGCGACGCTGACCACTTTGGGCCAGCAACGGAGGAAGAAATGGAGGCTGATTTAATGAGGGTAGATGCCATGGAGGATCAAGAAGTCACCTCTCGCTTCCGAGCTGGGTTCACGATGGGGGAACTATAGAGCTCAGCTATTCCAAACTCGATTATCCCTTCCAATGTTAGATTTCTTTCTTATGAAAATATGAAGAGTGTCACTTGTTCTGCCGCAGCTATGCAACACCCTTGGGTGCAAGGAGCTTTAGCCATCACAGGAAAGCTTCGTAAGGAAATAATGTACCTCAAGCAGCAAGTCAATAAGCTTGAAGAGGAGAACCGTATCCTGAGAGGAATCATCGCCAAGAATATTACACCAACAACAAAGAAGGAGACATAATCATATGGGTATGGGCACTCCCCTTGGCAACTGCCAAGCTTGGGGGAGGTGCCCCGGTATCGTATCACAATCACAACTCCTATCTTTACTGTTTTTCTTAGTTCGATCCTATTAGTAGTATCTTGATCTAGTAGAATAAAGTTTATGGCATGATCTAGTTTTGAGTTTTGCTTTATGATTTTTCTATGTAATCGAGTCCGTGAGCTATATAATAAAGATTAGTGTTGAGTCAAGGGCTTGATTTTCTTGCTATGATCTTGGGTGAATAAAAGAAAAGAGAAAAATAATAAAAAGATACAAAGAGTTCATATTGATCTTATTGAGAGTAATGACTTCACATAGGAAGAGTATGATGATTTAAAAGTTGTTGGGAGTTGGCAGACATAGCTTTCGTCATCGTTGCAATTAATAGGAAGTAATAAGGAAACAGAGGTTTTCACATATAGATATATTATCATTGACATCTTTTATGATTGAGAGCACTCATTAAAATATGACATGCTAAAGAGTTGATGTTGGACAAGGAAGACAACGTGATGAGTTATGTCTTCTTATATCTGAGATAAAGTATGTTGTCATGGATCCTCTAACATGTTGAGCTTCCCTTTCCCCCTCATGCTAGCCAAATTCTCAGCACCAAGTAGAGATACTACTTGTGCTTCCAAATACCCTTAAACCAGTTTTGCCATGAGAGTCCACCATATCTACCTATGGATTGAGTAAGATCCTTCAAGTAAGTTGTCATCGGTGCAAAGCAATAAAAATTGCTCTAAATATGTATGATTGATTGGTGTGGGAGAAATAAGCTTTATACAATCTTGTGATGTGGAAGTAATAAAAGCGATGGACTGCATAATAAAGGTTCATATCACAAGGGGAAATATAAAGTGACGTTCTTTCGCATTGAGATTTTATGCATCCAACCATGAAAGCGCATGGAAACCTCTGCTTCCCTCTGCGAAGGGCCTATCTTTTATTATTATCTTCTACCTTATGCAAGTGTCACGGTGATCTTCACCTTTCCTTTTTCATTTTATCCTTTGGCAAGCCCAGCATGTTGGAAAGAACCTAATATATATATATATATATATATATATATATATATATATATATATATATATATATATATATATATATATATATATATAATTGGATGTAGGGGAGCATGAGTTATTATTGTTGACATTACCCTCGACATAAAAGGTTGTGGGGCGAAACTATAAGCCCTTATCTTTCCCTGTGTCCGATTAGAACTTCGTAACCACAAGTATTTCATGAGTGTTACCAATTATGAAGGACTAGATGATAGTTGAGTATGTGGACTTGCTTTTTATCTCTGACATAGGCTCTTTCTGACGTTATGATAAATTGCAATTGCTTCAATGACTGAGGTTATAGTTTGTTGGTTCTCAATAAGGTTTCTGATTCATACTTGTGCATTGTGAATAGATCATCACTTGAACATAAGTAATCATATGACAATATCTAGATATGTTGTTGTTATGAGAATAATCATGATGCCCTCATGTCCGTATTTTATTTTTATCGACACCTCTAACTCTAAACATGGGGACATATTTATCGTTATCGGCTTTCGCTTGAGGACAAGCAAGGCCTAAGCTTGGGGGAGTTGATACGTCCATTTTGCATCATGCTTTTATATCGATATTTATTGCATTATGGGCTGTTATTTCACATTATGTTACAATACTTATGGCTATTCTCTCTTATTTTACAAGGTTTACATAAGGAGGGAGAATGCCGACAGCTGGAATTCTGGGCTGGAAAAGGAGCAAATATTAGAGACCAATTCTGCACAACTCCAAAAGTCCTGAAACTCCACGGAATATCTTATAATAAATAATAAAAAATCCTTGCCAAAGATGAAGACCAGGGGGCCCACACCCTGTCCACGAGGGTGGGGGGCGCCCCCCCCCCCTAGGGCGCGCCCCCCTACCTCGTGGGCCCCCTGGTGGCTCTCCGACGCCCATCTTCTACTATATGAAGTCTATCATCGAAAAAAAAACCAGAAGCAACTTTTCGGGATGAAACTCCGCCGCCACGAGGCGGAACCTTGGCGGAACCAATCTAGGGCTCCGGGAGAGCTGTTCTGCCGGGGATACTTCCCTCCGGGAGGGGGAAATCATCGCCATCGTCATCAGCAATGCTCCTCTCATCGGGAGAGGGCAATCTCCATCAACATCTTCACCAGCACCATCTTATCTCAAAACCCTAGTTCATCTCTTGTATCCAATTCTTGTCTCCAAGTCCGGGATTGGTGCTAGTAGGTTGCTAGTAGTGTTGATTACTCCTTGTAGTTGATGCTAGTTGATTTATTTGGTGGAAAATCATATGTTCAGATCCTTTATGCATATTATTACCCCTCTGATTATGAACATGAATATGCTTTGTGAGTAGTTACGTTTGTCCCTGAGGACACAGGAGAAGTCTTGCTATTAGTAGTCATGTGAATTTGGTATTCATTCGATATTTTGATGAGATGTATGTTGTATAGCCTCTAGTGGTGTTATGTGAACGTCGACTACATAACACTTCACCATTATTTGGGCCTAGAGGAAGGCATTGGGAAGTAATAAGTAGATGATGGGTTGCTAGAGTGACAGAAGCTTAAACCCTAGTTTATGCATTGCTTCGAAAGGGGCTGATTTGGATCCATATGTTTCATGCTATGGTTAGGTTTACCTTAATACTTTTGTTGTAGTTGCGGATGCTTGCAATAGAGGTTAATCATAAGTGGGATGCTTGTTCAAGTAAGAACAGCACCCAAGCACCGGTCCACCCACATATCAAATTATCAAAGTACCGAACGCGAATCATATGAACGTGATGAAAACTAGCTTGACGATATTCCCATGTGTCCTCGGGAGTGCTTTTCCTTATATAAGAGTTTGTCCATGCTTGTCCTTTTCTACAAAAAGGATTGGACCACCTTGCTGCACTTTATTAACTTTTGTTACTTGTTGCTCGTTACAAATTATCTTATCACAAAACTATCTGTTACCACTTATTTTAGTACTTGCAGAAAATACCTTGCTGAAAACCGCTTATCATTTCCTATTGCTCCTCGTTGGGTTCGACACTCTTACTTATCGAAAGGACTATGATAGATCCCTTATACTTGTGGGTCATCAGGTGCCACCGATCAAAGCTCACCAGCGCGCCATCGCAGAACAAACACCGGGAAGATTCAAACACATGACTGCAGTCAAAATTTGTCCGGAACCTGACAAAGAAATCAACCGGTGGCGGACAGACTTCAACGAGAAAGTCACTTATTTGGATGCCGTGCACAATGCTAAGAGCTTTGACAAGGTCGTCCGGCGAGACGGGAGGCCGGTTGTCGGTGTCAAAACCGGCAGATCTCGGGTAGGGGGTCATGAACTATGCATCTAGGATTGATGGTAACAGGAGTCGGGGGACACAATGTTTACCCAGGGTCGGGCCCTCTTAATGGAGGTAATACCCTACTTCCTGCTAGATTAATCTAGATGGATATGAAGGTTACAAGAGTCGATCTACCTCGAGATCGTAGTAGCTAAACCCTAGATGTCTAGATGGTATGATTATGATGATCCTCTTTGGACTAACCCCTCCGGTTTATATAGACACCGGAGGGACCTAGGGTTGTACAGATTCGGTTTACAGAGGAAGGAATCTACAGATCCGAACGCCAATCTTTCCATCCACGCAAAGGAGAGTTCCATCTGGACACGAGGGAGGGCCTTTTATCTTGTATCTTCACGGTCCATAAGTCCGGCCCACATTAGTTGATCCGGACACCCGAGGACTCCGTAATCCGGGACTCCCTCAGTAGCCCCTGAACCAGTCTTTCGAGGATGACGTGTTCGGCACGCGGATTGTCTTCGGCATCGCAAGGCGGTTTCCTCCTCCGAATACTCCAGTCTTCTAGATAAGAGAACTATATCCGACTCTGTATGACAGGTTAGCTCCTCAACCACAAAGGTATAATACTTAAAATAAGGTATGTCCTAGTGACAGCTTTTTTGGCAAAATGTCACGTTCGGACTCTTTATCATTTCGAACCGTTTTTGGAGCCTCCCGCCTCACGTTTTGAGACGCGGGCTTAATGACACATCTTGTCAAAGCAGAGATCGTGCCCCCTGATTGCGGGATCCTCATCAATACGGTTTTTGGTAATCTAACCGTGCCGTTCGCACGACTCCTCGGGAAAAGGCGAGTTTTAAGGCTCGAGGGGGGAGACGCTTGATATTCGCGGTCCATATAAGTGGATAAGAATCCATATTTCCATCCCGCACCTCATTCTCTCCTCTGCCCTCCCATCCTCGAGCTCCGGCACCCAACTTTGAATCTTTCCCCCCACCTCGAACTCTTCCAGCCTTGGCCGGATCCGGCTCTCAAGGCAAGTGGATGGTCTCCTCCGTCACGGAGGAGAACATTCAGGAGCTGAGGGAGGCGCGGTACCTGACCGCAGAAATCAGGCACAGGCTTCCCGACCCGGAGCAGGTCATCCCCACCCCGGAGCCCGGCGATAGGGGTGGTGTTCATCCCTCACTTCCTCCGCGGACTTGGGTTCACCCTCCACCCCTTTGTTAGGGGTCTTAGTTTTACTACGGGCTAGATTTTCATGATCTGGCCCCGAATTCTTTCCTCCACATCTCGGTGTTCATCGTCGTGTGTGAAGCGTTCCTCCGCGTCCCCCCCCCCACACACACACTTCGGCCTATGGCTCAAGGTCTTCAATGTGAAGCCAAAGGTGGTAGACGGGCAGCACGCGGACTGCGGTGGCACCATGGTGAGCAAACTCCCCAACGTCACCTGTCCCAAGGGGGCATTTGTGGAGACTGTCAAGATTTGGTAGCAGGAGTGGTTCTACATCACTGAACCCCGCGGCTCCAATGTTAGGAAACGTAGTAATTTCAAAATTTTCCTGTGCACACGCAAGATCATGGTGATGCATAGCAACGAGAGGGGAGAGTGTTGTCCATGTACCCTCATAGACCGCAAGCGGAAGCGTTATGACAACACGATTGATGAAGTCGTATGTCTTCACGATCGACCGATCCTCAGTAACGAATGTACGACACCTCCGCGTTCAGCACACGTTCATCTCGGTGATGTTCCGCGAACTCACGATCTAGTAGAGCTTCCAGGAAGAGCTTCATCAGCACGACAGCGTGGTGACGGTGTTGATGAAGTTACCGATGCAGGGCTTCGCCTAAGCACCGCTATGATATGACCGAGGTGGATTATGGTGGAGGGGGGCACCGCACACGGCTAAGAGATCAATGATCAATTGATGTGTCTTGGGGCTCCCCTGCCCCCATATATAAAGGAGCTAGGGGGGGCAGCCGGCCAAGGAGGAGGGCGCGCCAAGGGGGAGTCCTACTCCCATCGGGAGTAGGACTCCTTCTTTCCTAGTAGTAGTAGGAGAAGGAGGAAGGGAAGGAGAGAGGAGGAAGGAAAGGGGGGCATCGCCCCCCTCCTTGTCCAATTCGGACTAGAGGGGGAGGGGGGCGCGGCCTGCCCTGGCCACCCCTCCTCTTCTCCACTAAGGCCCAAAATCCCTATTACACTCCCCGGGGGGTTCCGGTAACCCCCCGGTACTCCAGTATATGTCTGAAACCTCCCGAAACACTTCCGGTGTCCGAACATAGTCGTCCAATATATCGATCTTTACGTCTCGACCATTTCGAGACTCCTCGTCATGTCCGTGATCATATCCGGGACTCCGAACTACCTTTGGTACATCAAAACAAAAAACTCATAATACCGATCGTCATAGAACTTTAAGAGTGCGGACCCTACGGGTTCGAGAACTATGTAGACATGACCGAGACATGTCTCCATTCAATAACCAATAGCAGAACCTAGATGCTCATATTGGTTCCTACATATTCTACGAAGGTCTTTATTAGTCAATCCGCATAACAACATATGTTGTTCCCTTTGTCATCGGTATGTTACTTGCCCGAGATTCGATCGTCGGTATCTCAATACCTAGCTCAATCTCGTTATCAGAAAGTCTCTTTACTCGTTCCGTAATGGATCATCCCGCAACTAATTCATTAGTCACATTGCTTGCAAGGCTTATAGTGATGTGCACTACTGAGAGGGCCCAGAGATACCTCTCCGACAATCAGAGTGACAAATCCTAATCTCGATCTATGCCAACTCTACGAACACCATCGGAGACACCTGTAGAGCACCTTTATAATCACCCAGTTACGTTGTGATGTTTGGTAGCACACAAAGTGTTCCTCTGGTATTCGGGAGTTGCATAATCTCATAGTCATAGGAACATGTATAAGCCATGGAGAGAGCAATAGCAGTAAACTAAACGATCAAGTGCTAAGCTAACGAAATGGGTCAAGTCAATCACATCATTCTCCTAATGATGTGACCTTGTTAATCAAATGACAACTCATGTCCATGGCTAGGAAACTTAACCATCTTTGATCAATGAGCTAGTCAAGTAGAGGCATACTAGTGACACTATGTTTACCTATGTATTCACACTTGTATTATGTTTCTGGTTAATACAATTCTAGCATGAATAATAAACATTTATCATGATATGAGGAAATAAAAAATAACTTTATTATTGCCTCTAGGTCATATTTCCTTCAGTCTCCCACTTGCACTAGAGTCAATAATCTAGATTACATAGTAATTCTTCTAACACCCATGGAGTCTTGGTGTTGATCATGTTTTTCTTGTGGAAGAGGCTTAGTCAACGGGTCTGCAACATTCAGATCCGTATGTATCTTGCAAATCTCTATGTCTCCCACCTGGACTTGATCCCGGATGGAATTGAAGCATCTCTTGATGTGCTTGGTCCTCTTGTGAAATCTGGATTCCTTTGCCGAGGCAATTGCACCAGTATTGTCAGCAAAGATTTTCATTGGACCCGATGCACTAGGTATGACACCTAGATCGGCTATGTACTCCGCTTCACATGTAGATCCTGACACGACGATTTGTTTAGAACTGCGCCAACTGATAGCTCCACCATTCAATAAAAACATGTATCTTGTTTGCGATTTAGAATCATCCAGATCAGAGTCAAAGCTTGCATCGACGTAACCATTTACGATGAGCTCTTTGTCACCTCCATAAACGAGAAACATATCCTTAGTCCTTTTTAGGTATTTCAGGATGTTCTTGACCACTGTCCAGTGATCCACTCCTGGATTACTTTGGTACCTCCCTGCTAAACTAATAGCAAGGCACACATCAGGTTTGGTACACAACATTGCATACATGATAGAACCTATGGCTGAAGCATAGGGAACACTTTTCATTTTCTCTCTATCTTCTGCAGTGGTCGGGCATTGAGTCTGAATCAACTTCACACCTTGTAACACAGGCAAGAACCCTTTCTTTGCTTGATCCATTTTGAACTTTTTCAAAACTTTATCAAGGTATGTGCCTTGTGAAAGTCCAATTAAGTGTCTTGATCTATCTCTATAGATCTTGATGCCTAATATATAAGCAGCTTCACCGAGGTCTTTCATTGAAAAACTTTTATCCAAGTATCCTGTTATGCTATCCAGAAATTCTATATCATTTCCAATCAACAATATGTCATCCATATATAATATTAGAAACGCTACAGAGCTCCACTCACTTTCTTGTAAATATAGGCTTCTCCAAAACTCTGTATAAAACCATATGCTTTGATCACACTATCAAAATGTTTATTCCAACTCTGAGAGGCTTGCACTAGTCCATAAATGGATCGCTGGAGCTTGCACACTTTGTTAGCACCCTTTGGATCGACAAAACCTTCTGGTTGCATCATATACAACTCTTCTTCCAGAAATCCATTCAGGAATGCAGTTTGGACATCCATTTGCCAAATTTCATAATCATAAAATGCGGCAATTGCTAACATGATTCAGACGGACTTAAGCATCGCTACAGGTGAGAAGGTCTCATCGTAGTCAACCCCTTGAACTTGTCGAAAACCTTTCGTAACAAGTCGAGCTTTATAGATAGTAACATTACTATCAGTGTCAATCTTCTTCTTGAAGATCCATTTATTCTCTATGGCTTGCCGATCATCGGGCAAGTCAACCAAAGTCCACACTTTGTTCTCATACATGGATCCCATCTCAGATTTCATGGCCTCAAGCCATTTTGTGGAATCTGGGCTCACCATAGCTTCTTCATAGTTCGTAGGTTCGCCATGGTCAAGTAACATGACATCCAGAACAGGATTACCGTACCACTCTAGTGCGGATCTTACTCTGGTTGACCTACGAGGTTCGGTAGTAACTTGATCTGAAGTTTCATGATCAATATCATTAGCTTCCTCACTAATTGGTGTAGGTGTCACAGGAACCGGTTTCTGTGATGAACTACTTTCCAATAAGGGAGTAGGTACAGTTACCTCATCAAGTTCTACTTTCCTCCCACTCACTTCTTTCGAGATAAACTCCTTCTCTAGAAAGGATCCATTCTTAGCAACTAATGTTTTGCCTTCAGATCTGTGATAGAAGGTGTACCCAACAGTTTCCTTTGGGTATCCTATGAAGACACATTTCTTCGATTTGGGTTCGAACTTATCAGGTTGAAGCTTTTTCACATAAGCATCGCAGCCCCAAACTTTATAAAATGACAACTTTGGTTTCTTTCCAAACCATAGTTCATAAGGCGTCGTCTCAATAGATTTTGATGGTTCCCTATTTAACGTGAATGCAGCCGTCTCTAAAGCATAACCCCAAAATGATAGGGGTAAATTAGTAAGAGACATCATAGATCGCACCATATCTAGTAAAGTAAGATTACGATGTTCGGACACACCATTACACTTGGTGTTCCGGGTGGCGTGAGTTGCGAAACTATTCCGCATTGTTTCAGATGAAGACCAAACTCGTAACTCAATATTCTCCTCCACGAACAGATCCTAGAAACTTTATTTTCTTGTTATGATGATTTTCCACTTCACTCTGAAATTCTTTGAACTTTTCAAATGTTTTAGACTTATGTTTCATTAAGTAGATATACCCATATCTGCTCAAATCATCTATGAAGGTGAGAAAATAACGATACCCTCCGCGAGCCTCAATATTCATCGGACCACATACATCAGTATGTATGATTTCCAACAAATCTGTTGCTCACTCCATTGTTCTGGAGAACGACGTTTTAGTCATCTTGCCCATGAGGCATGGTTCGCAAATACGAAGTGATTCATAATCAAGTGATTCCAAAAGTCCATCAGTATGGAGTTTCTTCATGCGCTTTACACCAATATGACCCAAACGGCAGTGCCACAAATAAGTTGCACTATCATTATCAACTCTGCATCTTTTGGCTTCAACATTATGAATATGTCTATCACTACTATCAAGATTCAACAAAAATAGACCACTCTTCAAGGGTGCATGACCATAAAAGATATTACTCATATAAATAGAACAACCATTTTTCTCAGATTTAAATGAATAACCGTCTCGCATCAAACAAGATCCAGATATAATGTTCATGCTCAACGTTGGCACCAAATAACAATTATTCAGGTCTAAAACTAATCCCGAAGGTAGATGTAGAGGTACCGTGCCGACGGTGATCACATCGATTTTGGAACCATTTCCCACGCGCATCGTCACCTCGTCCTTAGCCAATCTTCGCTCAATCCGTAGTCCCTGTTTTGCGTTGCAAATATTAGCAACAGAACCAGTATCAAATACCCAGGTGCTACTACGAGCTTTAGCAAGGTACACATCAATAACATGTATATCACATATACCTTTGTTCACCTTGCCATCCTTCTTATCCGCCAAATACTTGGGGCAGTTCCACTTCCAGTGACCAGTCTCTTTGCAGTGGAAGCACTCAGTCTCAGGCTTAGGTCCAGACTTAGGTTTCTTCTCCTGAGCAGCAACTTGTTTGTTGTTCTTCTTGAAGTTCCCCTTCTTCTTCCCTTTACCCTTTTTCTTGAAACTGGTGGTCTTGTTGACCATCAACACTTGATGCTCCTTCTTGATTTCTACCTCCGCAGCCTTTAGCATTGCGAAGAGCTCCGGAATTGTCTTATCCATCCCTTGCATATTATAGTTCATCACGAAGCTCTTGTAGCTTGGTGGCAGTGATTGAAGAATTCTGTCAATGACACTATCATCCGGAAGATTAACTCCCAATTGAATCAAGTGGTTATTATACCCAGACATTTTGAGTATATGTTCACTGACAGAACTATTCTCCTCCATCTTGCAGTTGTAGAACTTATTGGAGACTTCATATCTCTCAATTTGGCCATTTGTTTGAAATATTAACTTCAACTCCTGGAACATCTCATATGCTCCATGACGTTCAAAACATCGTTGAAGTCCCGGTTGTAAGCCGTAAAGCATGGCACACTGAACTATCGAGTAGTCATCAGCTTTGCTCTGCCAGACGTTCTTAACGTCGTCAGTTGCATCTGCAGCAGGCCTGGCTCCCAGCAGTGCTTCCAGGATGTAATTCTTCTGTGAAGCAATGAGGATAATCCTGAAGTTACGGACCCAGCCGTGTAATTGCTACCATCATCTTTCAACTTTGCTTTCTCAAGGAATGCATTAAAATTCAACGGAACAACAGCACGGGCTATCTATCTACAACCACATAGACAAGCAAAATACTATCAGGTACTAAGTTCATGAAAAATTTAAGTTCAATTCATCATATTACTTAAGAACTTCCACTTAGATAGACATCTCTCTTATCATCTAAGTGATCACGTGATCCAAATCAACTAAACCATAACCGATCATCACGTGAAATGGAGTAGTTTTCAATGGTGAACATCACTATGTTGATCATATCTACTATATGATTCACGTTCGACCTTTCGGTCTCAGTGTTCCGAGGCCATATCTGCATATGCTAGGCTCGTCAAGTTTAACCCGAGTATTTCTGCGTATGCAAAACTGGCTTGCACCCATTGTATGTGAACATAGAGCTTATCACACCTGATCATCACGTGGTGTCTCGGCATGACGAACTTTGGCAACGGTGCATACTCAAGGAGAACACTTGTACCTTGAAATTTAGTGAGAGATCATCTTATAATGCTACCGTCAATCAAAGCAGAATAAGATGCATAAAGGATAAACATCACATGCAATCAATATAAGTGATATGATATGGACATCATCATCTTGTGCCTTTGATCTCCATCTCCAAAGCACTGTCATGATCACCATCATCACTAGCGCGACACCTTGATCTCCATCGTAGCATCATTGTCGTCTCGCCAACTATTGCTTCTATGACTATCGCTACCGCTTAGAGATAAAGTAAAGCAATTACAGGGCGATTGCATTGCATACAATAAAGCGACAACCATATGGCTCCTGCCAGTTGCCGATAACTCTATTACAAAACATGATCATCTCATACAATAAAATATAGCATCATGTCTTGACCATATTACATCACAACATGCTCTGCAAAAACAAGTTAGACGTCCTCTACTTTGTTGTTGCAAGTTTTACGTGGCTGCTACGGGCTGAGCAAGAACCGTTCTTACCTACGCATCAAAACCACAACGATAGTTTGTCAAGTTAGTGTTGTTTTAAGCTTCTCAAGAACCGGGCGTAGTCACACTCGGTTCAACTAAAGTTGGAGAAACTGACACCTGCCAGACAACTATGTGCAAAGCACGTCGGTAGAACCAGTCTCGCGTAAGCGTACGCGTAATGTCGGTCCGGGCCGCTTCATCCAACAATACCGCCGAACCAAAGTATGGCATTTTGGTAAGCAGTATGACTTGTATCACCCACAACTCACTTGTGTTCTACTCGTGCATATAACATCTACGCATAAACCTGGCTCGGATGCCACTGTTGGGAAACGTAGTAATTTCAAAAATTTCCTACGCACATGCAAGATCATGGTGATGCATAGCAACGAGAGGGGAGAGTGGTGTCCATGTACCCCCATAGACCGTACGCGGAAGCGTTATGAAAATGCGGTTGATGTAGTCATATGTCTTCACGATCGAACGATCTTTAGTACCAAACGTACTGCACCTCCGCGTTCAGCACACGTTCAGCACGGTGACATCCCGCGAACTCACGATCCAGTAGAGCTTCCGGGAAGAGCTTCATCAGCACGATGGCGTGGTGATGGTGTTGATGAAGTTACCGACGCAGGGCTTCGCCTAAGCACCGCTACGATATAACCGAGGTGGATTATGGTGGAGGGGGCACCGCACATGGCTAAGAGATCAATGATCAATTGTTGTGTCTTAGGGTGCCCCCCTGCCCCGTATATAAAGGAGCTAGGGGGAGGCGGCCGGCCAAGGAGGAGGGCGCGTCAAGTGGGGAGTCCTACTCCCACCGGGAGTAGGACTCCTTCTTTCCTAGTAGACATGACCGAGACAAAACTCCAGTCAATAACCAATAGCGGAACCTGGATGCTCATATTGGTTCCTACATATTCTACGAAGATCTTTGTCAGTCAAACCACATAAAAACATACATTGTTCCCTTTGTCATCGGTATGTTACTTGCCCGAGATTCGATCATCGGTATCTCAATACCTAGCTCAATCTCGTTACCGGCAAGTCTCTTTACTCGTTCCGTAATGCATCGTCCCGCAACTAACTCATTAATCACATTGCTTGCAAGGCTTATAGTGATGCGCATTACCGAGAGGGCCCAGAGATACCTCTCCGACAATCAGAGTGACAAATCCTAATCTCGATCTATGCCAACTCTATGAACACCATCGGAGACACCTGTAGAGCACCTTTATAATCACCCAGTTACGTTGTGACGTTTGGTAGTACACAAAGTGTTCCTCCGGTATTCGGGAGTTGCATAATCTCATAGTCATAGGAACATGTATAAGCCATGGAGAAAGCAATAGCGGTAAACTAAACAATCAAGTGCTAAGCTAACGAAATGGGTCAAGTCAATCACATCATTCTCCTAATGATGTGACCTCGTTAATCAAATGACAACTCATGTCCATGGCTAGGAAACTTAACCATCTTTGATCAATGAGCAGTCAAGTAGAGGCATACTAGTGACAGTACGTTTGTATATGTATTCACACATGTATTATGTTTCCGGTTGATACAATTCTAGCATGAATAATAAACATTTATCATGACATGAGGAAATAAATAATAACTTTATTATTGCCTCTAGGGCATATTTCCCTCATCCAAGTGGGCGGCCGCTCCCGCTTTCAGATCCAGACCCCTGTTGAGGCTCTCATCTTAGACCAACAAGGGTAAAGATTGGGGATCGGTTGATAAGGTGTTTCTACTGCAAAAGCGCATCAAGAGCATGATAGCAAAGGAAATCACCCTAGCCGACGTGATCCAGGTGATGTTGATCCGCCGAGCTCTTCCCTGCCAGCGGTGGCCTCTCAATATGTGGGAGTTCAATTCGGAAGGGCCACGAACCCTGCAGCGGTTCTATGGCACGACGCATAAAGGGATCTGGAATTTGCTCTTCAAGTCCCAGAAGTCGTGGCCAAGGACATCTGACGACACAGGTCTCGACTGCAACAACCCGTCCTCCCCAGTAAGTATCCTTGTTTCCGAACACCAATCAGTTCGTTCAATTTGAGGGGGCACTAAAAAATTATGTCCCTTTAACAGGGCTGGACCAAGAAGGTGGAGTGGATCCCGTGTCCGGCTCTGCTTCCCGAAGACCCAGCAGGCCCTCTATTAATGAGGATGTTGGTTCCGGTGCCGTACCAGGCGCTGGTAAAGAAAGACAAGAAGAAGAAGAGCAAGGAGGACGACAACGGCCTCCACCATGAAGGCACTTTGGACGCAGTGTACGGAGGAGCTGATGCCCCGTCCTCTCATGAGGAGTACGATGACGACGAGGAGGAAGAAGAAGAAGATCCTCCTCACAAGGGTAAGAAGAGGTCGGCCTCCGAAGACCTGGAGGTGGAGGCATCTAAGAGCGAGACCCAAGCGCCGCCTCCGGGCTAAGCCCTTGGCCGACTCATAAGTAATCATGGACATTTTACACACATCCAATTTTTTATCAACTGCGGGAATAACGCCGAGTTCTGTGTTTCAGTCCGGCCCGCGATCTCCCCCAGCTGTCTTCATCATCGAGGGATTTAGCACCAGAGATGATCGGGCGGATGACATCGAGGTGTCATCCCATAGGGCCTCTCTGGGCCTTGGGGAAGCGCGGGAGGGTGACAAGATGGCGCCGAAGGGCAACACCTTGGCTGCCGAAGGATTGGGGGGAGCGGTCCCCCGGAGGTTGGGAATGAGGGACCCGATCTATCTGGCCCCCAACCAAGTACTGCCCCGGAGACCCACACGGCTCCAGAGTCGAGTGAGCGGCCCCTTACACAGGAGGGGGAGCGTCTATTCCAATGGCGACCTCTGCTAATCCGGACACGCCGAACACCATGGTGGACGCACTGCAAAGTGCATCCATCTTGGAAGAGCATCATACCCTAATGGGTACGGTGGCTCAGAGGATTCAGTCCACCAAAAGCGGACTGAACGAAGCCTTCTCCAGCCTGCTAACAGGCTTCGAGGTACGCAATGTAATGTTTTTGGTCATTCTGTCACAAAGAATATGCCTGTGTATAGATAGTAGCCCCTGAGACTCTGTCCGGCTGATTGAAAAAGGTGAACAGAGGATCAATTACCACTTTCAAGTAGTAACATACTATTCTGTTTTGTATGAACATGCTTCTCTATTGGCGGCAACTGCCCAGGCCGCAGAGGTTTCCGAACTCTAGCAGAGACTAAAGCCGGCCGATGAGGACCTAGTCCTTGTGAACACGCAGCTCGACCAGGTGCAAGGTATAGAATACATCTCGCTTTATTCCTGTTTATGCGAATGTTGAGTTGAGACTCAAGAGTTGCTATGTGCCTGACTATACAGATAGTGCTGCTGAGGTCGAGACCCTCTGGGGTGAGCTTGCCCAAGACAAGGAATAGGCGAGGGTAAGCAAAGCGGCCGCTGATAAAGCGGCTGTGGATTTGGAGGCCGAACAGGCCGCTCGGCGCCGGTTCGAGGATCAGGTGACCGAAACGGAGCAAGAGCTCAAGGACGCCGCCAACAAGTGCGAGTCCTTAGAGGGGGGAAAATAAGGCCAAGGTGGTCGAACTCGCCAAGGACCTCCAAAATGCTAAAGAAGCGCGATCCGAATCCCGAGCTGCCTGCGAGGAGGTCTGGCAGGCCGGACAAATAGCGGTCGGTAAGCCTTTTCTTCTACACGCTAGATTTGGAGGTCCACGGTATGCATTGCTTAATCTACTGTGGAGTTCTCCAGACGTCTTTGCGGATCTATCGAAGAGCGCCACGGACGCCGCATAATTCTTCCGTGTCGAGGAGGGGCACACGACAGAGAAGCTATTCTGGTCACAGTTTGCGGGGCAGGAGCGCCCCGCACTGTTAAACGACCAGATGGCGCAGTGGGTAGAGATGCAAAAGATGTCCGCATTGGCCATTAAGGATGTAATAGTCCGGTTGTGGCCAACTGAAGCCATTCCAAGCAGCTACTTTGGCATGGTGCAACGACTTGCCGATGCGCTACCCCAAATCAACGCAGTCAAGTGTTCGGCGTGCATAGAAGGTGCGCGGATGGCCTTCGCCCGTGTCAAGATGCACTGGGCGAAGTTGAAGGCCGCCGTGGTAGCAGTTGAGGGTCCGCACGCCGGAGCGCTATTTTGGGGACGTGCTGGAGGGTGCCCGCTTGATAGAAGGTCAGTGCTCAATGGATGTTATGTTCAAGTAAATGCATCCGAACTCCCCAGGCGTTTGTATTAAAAACTAAGGCTTTTGTAATATATGCATGTCCTTGTTTGGAAGCTTTTTCCTCCTGTGCGGCCGTTTTTTATTCCTGAGAGTTACCAATCGTCGGCTTCGGCCCCCACGTAGATACTACCGGGGTGTTCGGGATTGCACATGACCACACTTAATCCAACGTATTGGTCCGTGAAGGAGGTGTCAGTGCGGCGAACCAGGCAATCAGACTATACGGTTTTATCACTCTCACTTAGCCATAGGAGTTTGACGATGGGGCTATTAGCTAGCCCCTGGTGCGTATACGGTCATTAGGATGCCTTGAATGCTTGACTGGAGGAAAGCCAGTCCTTCGTATAATACGGAAGAAATCGCAATAGATTTGAAGAGTCGCCGAATTGCTGACCAGCTCACGCCTCATCATGACAGCCAGTTTTCGGCTTTCTCTACTGAGGTACTTGACCGGACGAATCAGAAGCACAACTGCAGTAGTTCTCCCTTTACTACCTTAGCCAAAAAAAGAATGTAAGGTAGTAAGCACAGGAGCCGGGCAACCCAACTATTGACCCAACACATGATTCGAAGCTGATGCATATAATGCAGAGTTCGGGATGCCGAAGTGTGCTTACGAGAGTGTTTTGACATTTTGTTTGTGAAAAATATATGTAAACGGCTGAATAAAGCCCCTGGCGATTAAGCCGGGGTATCATTTCGATGGAAAGAAAAAAGGGAATAGAGATTATGAGGTAAATTCATGCCAAATGAAATTGGACAAACCTGTTTCCATAATGTCTTGGTTGATACGTCGAAACATGCTCTGACAGATAACGCCGTCGGTCTCAAGGCTATTTTACATGCCGAGAATTTATAGACAAAGGTAAGCTCGATACAGGTTCTAAAAATAAAAAGGTGGTGTCGTGGTTTTGTCACGGCAGATGTCCTCATGAAAGGACTTAGTCGTGGAGCCATCGCGACGGGTTAGCTTGAAGGGGTTAAAGCGGACACAGGAATGCAAGAGAGTTTATACTAGTTCGGCCCCTTCGATGAAGGTAAAAGCCTACGTCTAGTTGTGATGGAATTGATGGGGTTTCGATGACTAGGGAGCAAACAAGCTTTGCCTAAGTCTCGAGTTGTTGTTTGTTGTCCTTGAACCGCCGCCGGGTCGTCCCCTTATATACAAAGGTGATGCCCATTGGTTTACAGAGTCCCAACACCGGCTCATAGACATGTCTGGTTTGGTCTCTACTTATTCCTAACTTACAATACAAGTTACATACCACCGCCGGTTTATGGCTACAGGCCTTGAACCGACTATGGGCTTTGATCCCCCCTCTGCCTTCATGGGCTTTAATATACTCAACTACTGATGAAGTTAACCTAGCCCGGATAGGCCGGTTTATGCCCAGTAGTAATATCCCCAACATTAGGCCCCAGATTGATTTGAACAGGTTCATGTCAATCCTTAGCAAAAATCTTCATCTTCAACATCTTCTTGTAGTTTGTTGAACCGCCGTGATGTCATCTTCTCTGGTCGTTGTAAACCAGCGTGACGTCACCTATTATAAAGAAACTTTATCCATGATACCTTTTTTGTTTAATAGATCTGCGACAATCGAGGCGACAGCTCCGTTTCCAAACCCACGGTCCCTTGATTTTCGCGCCTGACACATGTCCCTTGCCTTATAAATAGGGCCGAAGGGTCATTTCTTTTCCCCCTTCGTGCCCTTCTGCTTCGTCTTCCCCGCGCCGTCCAGCTTCGGAGCTCCGCCGTCGTCGACGACCTCTGCTCCAACCTTGGCCGCTGCATCACCCTGATTGTACCAGAGCATCGCGGCGACCTTCTGCTTCTTCCTTGGCTCCGGTGAGTCCTTCACTTTTTCCTCCATAGATCCGTTCTAGGGTTTCCAAGTTCTTTAGTGTTCATCGTCTGCTCCGTGCTCATATGATAGATCTTAGATGAACTTGTGAACCCTTGCTCTGTGTAGTGGTAGTTTTTAGCATCCACCTTCACTTACATGCCTCAAGACCATAGATCTACCTGTATCTCTGCCCATTGATTCGGTATTGTTCTTTTTTGAACCTTGAATATTTTTCTTCTTTCTGAACATGTTCTAGATCCAGAATTGTAGTGCAATCTTGTGAAATCTGTTTTTGCACACACAATGATCCACAATCTTGATTTTTCAATGTTTTTAGACTAGGCGGTTTAACCTTGTAGAAAAATTGATAAACCGGTATATACCATTAGTCCCCTTGTTGAACCGCCGGAATTCCTTAGCTAGGCACTACCGCTTTGCAGAACTCCGGTTTATAAATAACTGCCTCCGGTTTAGCAATGTATGCCCCAGTGTATATTTTTCCAACATATTCTTGAACCGGTACTATTGCCTTGTAGATTGCACCATGGCCAAACAAGTGTACGAGTGCAACTGGGTTCCTTCTCGCGTGACCGAGATCCAACTGAGTAATTTAGTCAAAACTGGCGCTTTAAGCAGTCAAGATGTTATTCACTGGAGGGTCCCCGGTACAGAGTGCCCTCCCACTCCTCAAGAGGGAGAGGTTGTTGTTTTTGCTGATCATCTAGCCCGGGGCTTTAATCCTCCTGGTTCAAAATTCTACCGGGACGTCCTAGCCAATTTCCAACTCCGTCCACAAGACACTGGCCCAAACTCTGTAACCAATATCTGTCACTTTCAAGTGCTCTGTGAGGTGTTCTTTCAAGAGGAGCCCACAGTTGAGTTATTCAGAGATTGCTTCCATCTAAACCGCCGCACTGAATTTACTGACGGTCCCAACATAGAATTAGGCGGTATGGCGATTCAAAAGAGGAAAGAGGTCACTTACCCTCACGCCAAACTGCACAGCCACCCCAAAGAGTGGAATCAAACATGGTTTTATTGCAAAGATACCTCTCCTGCTGACGAAAATCCTTTGCCGGGTTACCGCCCAGAGCGGCTAAGCAACACACATCCTTTCCTGCAAAGGCTGACTGCTAAGGAGAGAAGCAAATATGCTCCTCAATTATCCAAACTCAGGGCCTTCATGGCTAATGGGTTGAAAGGGGTCGGCCTTGCTCGTTGCTGGATATCATGGAGCATATTGCCCTTAAGCCAACGCTCCGGTTTGATGTGTGAGTACACAGGAAGTGAAAAAGACCCTCTTCGACACATTGATATCCAGCTCACAGACGACGAAGTTACAGAAGCTGTGAAAAAGATACTGTCTGTGCTCAAACCGGCCTGGCTCCCTTTTGTGCCATCAACAAACCGCCATCTGTAAGCCTCATACCTTATACTTTTTATTGAATCTGCATGTTTAAATTGTCAACTGTTAAAATCAACATCTTGCAAACAGGGTGATGATCCGTTTTGGAGCAAGAAACCTCCGCAAGATAAACCGGAGAAGCCGGAGCGACCAACCCGGCCAAAAACTAGAGTTGTGAAGAAATCCACGAACAGGAAGAAAACCACTGTGTCCTCTGATCCGGCAGCTGACAATGATGTGGGTAACCCGGACCTTGAGGTAGAGCTTGACTCACTTGGTTTATTTTTTGCACGCCTTATTGATAATGACCATTGCCAGGATGACGCCGAAGTCAGTCATGTTGATGCTGTAGAGGTAACCACTCTCTCCTCCGATTCAAACCCTTTGCCCTCATTAAAAGTCCGTCGGCAAACCGGAAAGTTAAATTTTCTCATCCTCTTGCTTATTTGGACCCGCACTTTCTTATGAAGACACAACAGCACGAAGCTCGCCGCACAACCCGACATAGCAGCCAGGTAGTTACCTCTGCCGGTTTACCTAACAGTCCGGTTCGGAAACGCCGTTCAGAGGTCTCTAACTCTCTTGTCAATGCTTGTCCTAAAGCGGGTTGTTTTCGTCAACCTCTTAATCCATCTGACTCCGATTATCAGGGCACTTCTCATTCGTCTTCTGGCGAGTCATCAGCTACTCAGCTTCCCCCACTCAAGACGGTGCTTGGGTGAGCTATATTTCTTATAATATTTCTAATGTATGAGTTTGTAACATATGTTGTACTGATCTTTCTTATTCCTTTTCAGGGCCAAGCCTAGGCCAAGCAAGAAGGCTCGCCTGGACAAAGCGGTAAAAGAAAATAGCGCTCCTGAACCGGACAGAATACCAGATCCTGAAGCGGCTATTCGTGAGGATGTGCCAAACGACCCACCACCGCAAGACGATAACTTTGTTGCTGAAGAGAAACATGTTGACACCTCAGGTCCTGTTGATCAGCCCGCAAGCCCCGTCCGGTTTGATAGATCCACTAGTCCATCAAAGCCTACTGGCAAGCCGACGGCCCCAGTGCAAACCGGCGAAGCAAAAGATGATGAAGTTGTTATTACTGGCATTGGTCGCACAGAGCCAAGCAATCCCGTCGCTTTATCCAGACATACTGCCAAAGAGGAATTTGCTGCCATTGGAAAAGGCAAATGGAATGCCGATCTGGCAACTTATGCCGCTCTGAACGCCCAAGATCTCCATTCCGGCTATCTGAACCGTCTATATACCAGCCGTGACTATGAAGCCGGTCTGGTTAACATGATGAAAGACAAATATGAGGTAACTTCCATATGCTTCTCTGTTTGTACGTTTCAATCTGTCAACTACCCTAGCCCCCAAGGGCCGGTTTAAGATCTCAACTTAAACCGGGACTTGTCAATGGAAACTTCAATGTATCTGAATTTGCTGATGTAGCCCCCAAGGGCCGGTTCAACTTAGTGTAGTTAAACCGGGACTTTAGGTAATAAAGATTGTAGCATCAGTACTGATTGAGCAAATATCCATTAGCCCCCAAGTGCCAAGTTGAATACTTGTATTGAGCTTGGGACTTTATGAACAATTGTAGGATGAAGAGCAAATATGCATTAGCCCCCAAGTACCAAGGGCATAACTTGTTATGCGGTTGGTACTTCAATTCTTGTACCGCTATCTGAATCATATTACTGTCTGTATGCAGGCTGAGTTGAACAAAAGAGAAAGCCAAATCGCCGATCTACAAGAAAATCTGAAGTCCCAACAAGCTGAAACCTCCAAGGCGAAAGAGGAATTAACCAGTGCTTTAAGCGTCATGGAATAGCTTAAGGAGGGCTTCAACAAAGAGCGGGCGGATTGGGCCACTGAGAAATCCGCTTTAACTCAGCGAGCAGAGAATGCCGAGGCTGCACTCAAACCGGTAGTGGATGAACTGACCAGCATAAAGCGGCAAGTGCATGCCATGACTGCTGCTGTCTTTAGTAAGCCTTCTTGATTTCTGGGGTAATGAGGCCTTCTCATGTAATTGTCGGTTTATTAATCATTTTAATGATACAGGGACACGAATTGGTCACTTGGGGTCAGATGTTCGGAAGAAATTGAAAGTTGCCTACACATTGATAGAGCAATTGTACACTGGCGCGCAGCAGATCATCTCTACTGCGTCCCATAACAACCCGGTGCCCACCTTGATCCAGGACACTATTGAGAGATTGTCGATGCTTCCTGCTCGGGTTGAAGAGCTGAAGAAATCTGCTGCTCGAACCGGTGCTATCAACGCCTTAATCCGGGCAAAAGCGTGGGTGCTGGATTTTGATCCTGTTGAAGCGGCTCAAGGCTATCCCAGCTTGAAGGAAGATGGGTCAGAGTTCAGTGAAGAGGATCTGCGAGCGATAAACCGGGAGGTGCGCCCTCTAGCTTGTCAATTGGTTGAAGAGGCAGATTTGTCTCACTATCAAGCCCAATATGATGACCAAAACAAATGAGTGGCTGCACCAATTCCTGAAGCGGAGAACCTTATCCCTCCAATCCATAAGCATACTTACGCTCCTGACATTGAACCGTCGTTGCTGATCAATGATGAAGCTGTCTTTCAAGCATTAACGGGAATCGACTGGACAACTGTTGATTTCCAGCTGCTGGGTAGAGAAGCAGAGGTTGAAGCGGCGCGAGATGACCCGCAACCATCAGGCCAGGCTGGTGACCAAGCTTGAACCGGAAGCCGGTTTAAAGTACTGCTCCTTTGTGTGACGCGGAAAAACAATGATCGTATCTGGGCACCGTGTTGCCTTGTAATAGACTAGCCGATACATTTGATTTTTGATATGCCTTCGTGCATAGTTATTGCAACTTGTGCTCGATGATCAATCTCCAAACTATTTTCTGCAATCAAAAAATCTTAAAGCGCCGCCGCGGTTGTACCGCCAAGCGGGTTATGATATGAAATATAATATCTTATATTTAAGAATATGATCAAACATTGTGATACATAATACCTGCCGTCATTGGGCATGAAGTTTGGCTTTGCCAATCTTGAAGCGGAGTTTTATAAACCCATACTGTTTGGAGGAGAAAAACAGCTCATGTGTATATAATGCCGGTTTACCAAGTAAACCGTTCCGGGTTATGATAAACACCGGTGTTACTCCATAATAGGATGTTAACAAAATTAGTCAAAGCGGGCAAATAATCTCCGGATTAAGAGCTAACCGTGTTTCGTCAATTGACAATCGAACCGGTTTAATAATTGTCGGTTTAAAAATGCAACAAAAGAAATCAAAAGAAAAACAAAATTTCAAGCAAAGGCAATGATAAAAAAAATTGCAAAAAGAGGCTATTGAGCCGATCAAGTGGCATTACCATGGTCGGACACGACCAAGCCCCCAATAGGCGTAGCTATGGTTCAAGTCAGCCATGTCCCCAAATGATGCAGTGGCATTATGCCGATCAAGAGGTGTAGCGATGGTTCGGGTTCGACCAAAGCCCCCAAGTGATTCTGTGGCCTTAGGCCGATCAAGAGGTGTGACTGGTTCAGACGTGAGCAAGTACCCAAGTGACCTTGTGGCTTTCGCCTATCAAAAGGTGTTGCATTGGTTCGAACAAGACCAAGCCCCCAAGTGATATAACATCAAGCTTTAAAAAGCTAACTCAAGGGGTAAACCGGAGGCCGCTTTAAGACAGAAAAAACTCCGTGTAACCACGCATGATGTAAAAAGAACAGAGACCCCGCTTTAGCTGAGGCTCCGGTTTATTGTATTGATCATAAGATATACATTGTCATAATATGTACATAAGTAGAGCCGATGGCTCAGGTATAGTAAGGCCGAAGATGAGCTATGTTCCACGGCATGTTGGTCTCCTCCTCTGATGTACGTGAGTCTTTATGCTCTCGAATATCGATCAGATAGTATGACCCGTTGTGCAGATTCTTGCTGACCACAAAAGGTCCCTCCCAAGGTGGGGATAACTTGTGCATATCAGTCTGGTCTTGGATGAGCCGAAGCACCAAATCTCCTTCTTTAAAGGTTCTGGTTCTGACTCGGCGACTGTGATAACGACGAAGATCATGTTGGTAAATCACCGAGCGGGTAGCTGCTATGTCACGCTCCTCGTCCAACAGGTCCAAAGCATCTTGCCGTGCTGCCTTGTTGTCTGCTTCAACATAAGCCGCTACATGAGGTGAATCATGACAGATATCACTGGGGAGAACCGCCTCCGCTCCGTAGACCATGAAGAACGGTGTGTATCCAGTCGATCTATTGGTTGTAGTATTGATGCTCCATAATACAGACGGTAACTCTTCCACCCAACAACCCGACGTTCTCTACAAAGGAACCATAAGCCGGGGTTTGATGCCTCGCAAGATCTCTTGATTAGCCCTCTCTGCTTGGCCATTGGACTATGGGTGAGCCACTGATGAAACGTCAAGCCGGACGTGCTCACGTTCACAGAACTCCTTCATAGCACCTTTGGACAAATTGGTAGCATTATCAGTGATGATGTTGTGTGGAAAGCCAAACTAGAAAATCACCTTTTTGATGAATTGAACCGCCGTGGCCGCATCACACTTGCTAACGGGTTCTGCCTCCACCCACTTTATAAACTTGTCAACCGCCACCAAAAGGTGGGTCTTCTTGTCCTTGGACTTTTTAGAAAGGCCCAACCATATACAGCCCCCAAGTCGCAAACGGCCAAGTGATTGGAATCATCCTCAATTCTTGAGCCGGCACATGAGCACGTCTTGAGAACTTTTGGCAACCGTCACATCGTCTGACCAGATCTTCCGCATCAACATGAGCAGTCAACCAATAGAAGCCATGGCGAAACGCTTTAGCCACCAAAGACTTTGAACCGGCGTGGTGACCACAATCTCCTTCGTGGATCTCACGTAAGATTTCATAGCCTTCCTCAGGAGACACACAGCGTTGAAACGCCCCTGACACACTGCAATGATGCAACTCACCATTGACAATAGTCATGGACTTGGATCGCCGGATTATCTGCCTGGCCAGAGTCTCATCCTCTTGTAACTCGCCCCGGTTCATGTATGCAAGATAAGGAATTGTCCAATCCAGAATGACATGAAGAGCTGCCATCAATTGAGCCTCCGGATCAGGAATAGCCAAATCCTCTTCACCAGGGAGCTTGACCGACAGGTTATGCAGCACATCCAAGAAAACATTAGGCGGGACCAGTTTGTGTTGAGAGCCCAGCCGGCTTAAAGCGTCCACCGCTTCATTCTTCCGGTGGTCCACGTGGTCCACCTGATAACCCTTGAAGTGACCTACAACAATATCCACCTCACGACGATATGCTGCCATGAGTGGGTCCTTGGAATCCCAAGTGCCAGACACCTGCTGAGCCACCAGGTCCGAGTCACCGAAGCACTTAACTCGGCTTAGATTCATCTCTTTAGCCGTCCAGAGACCATAGAGTAAGGCTTCATACTCAGCTGCATTGTTAGTACAAGGGAACATTAAGCGGAGAACATAACAAAACTTATCACCTCGTGGGGAAGTTAACACCACTCCAGCCCCCGAGCCCTCCAATTGCCTGGACCCATCAAAATGGATAGTCCAATATGTGTGATCCGGCTTCTCTTCAGGTGCTTGCAGTTCTATCCAATCATTGATGAAATCCACAAGTGCTTGAGACTTGACTGCCGTCCGAGGCACGTACTTCAATCCGTGCGGCCCAAGCTCTATAGCCCACTTGGCAGTCCGGCCGGTTGCCTCCCTATTCTGGATTATGTCTCCCAAGGGAGCAGAACTGACCACTGTGATGGGGTGTCCCTGGAAGTACTGCTTAAGCTTCCGGCTTGCCATAAAAACTCCATATACCAACTTCTGCCAATGCGAGTACCTTTGCTTGGACTCAATAAGCACCTCGCTGATATAGTAAACTGGATGCTGAACCGGATACTCCTTGCCTGCCTCCTTGCGCTCCACCACAATAGCCACGCTGACTGCACGAGCATTAGCTGCAACATATAGTAGCAACGGCTCCTTATCAATTGGAGCGGCGAGAACAGGCAGATTGGCTAACTGCCGCTTTAAATCCTCAAACGCTTTATCAGCAGCAGAACTCCAGACGAATTGATCCGTCTTCTTCAACATCTGATACAAAGGGATCGCTTTCTCATCAAGGCGGCTGATAAACCGGCTCAACGTGGCAATCCGTCCTGCCAAACGCTGAATGTCATTGATACACTTCGGTTTAGCCAAGGAGGTGATAGATGTGATCTTCTCCAGATTAGCCTCAATTCCCCTGTTGGACACCAGAAAACCCAATAACTTGCCTGCCGGTACACCAAAGACACACTTGGCCGGGTTGAGCATCATCTTGTATGTCCATAGGTTATCAAAGGTTTCCTTCAAATCGTCAACCAGAGTCTCTTTCTCCCTTGACTTAACCACAATATCATCCACATAGGCATGTACATTACGGCCAATCTGTTTATGAAGGCAATTTTGTACACACCGTTGATAAGTTGCCTGGGCACTCTTGAGCCCAAAGGGCATCGACACATAGCAGAAGGCTCCAAAGGGAGTTATGAATGCCGTCTTCTCCTGGTCCTTAACTGCCATCTTGATCTGATGATAACCAGAATATGCATCCAGAAAACTCAAACGCTCGCAACCCTCCGTAGCATCAATAATTTGATCAATACGGGGGAGGGCAAAAGGATCTGCTGGACAAGCCTTGTTAAGATCTGTGTAATCCACACACATGTGCCAGGTGCCGTTTTTCTTAAGGACCAGCACCGGGTTAGCCAACCATTCAGGATGGAACACTTCAACGATAAAGCCAGCTGCTAAGAGCCTGGCTACCTCTTCTCCAATAGCTTTGCGTCTTTCTTCGTTAAACCGGCGGAGAAACTGTTTCACCGGTTTGTACTTGGGATCAACATTAAGAGTGTGCTCAGCGAGTTGCCTCGGTACTCCTGGCATGTCAGAAGGCTTCCATGCAAAGATGTCCCGATTCTCACGGATGAACTCGATGAGCGCGCTTTCCTATTTTGGATCCAAGTTGGCACTAATACTGAACTGCTTGGACGAATCACCAGGTACAAAGTCAACAAGCTTAGTCTCAGCTGCCGATTTGAACTTCAGGGCCGGATCATGCTCCGTAGTTGGCTTCTTCAACGAAGTCATGTATGCCGGATCAACATTGTCCTTATAATATTTCAGCTCCTCTGTGGCACAAACCGACTCTGCGTAGGCCGCATCACCTTCTTCACACTCCAAAGAGATCTTACGGATTCCATGAACCGTAATTGTTCCCTTGTGACCCGGCATCTTGAGCTGCAAATACACATAACAGGGTCGTGCCATAAATTTGGCGTAAGCCGGCCGCCCAAATAGGGCGTGATACGGACTCTGGATTTTCACCACCTCAAAGGTCAATGTCTCCGACCTGGAATCATGATCATATCCAAAGGCCACTTCCAGAGCTATTTTGCCAACAGGATATGCTGACTTACCAGGTACCACACCATGGAATACCGTATTGGACGGTTTGAGATTTTTATCTGTTAGTCCCATACGGCGAAAAGTCTCATAGTACAGGATATTAATGTTGCTCCCTCCGTCCATGAGCACCTTGGTGAACTTATAACCTCCCACCTGAGGTGCCACCACTAACGCTAGCTGACCCGGATTGTCAACCCGGGGAGGATGATCCTCTCTGCTCCATACAATTGGCTGTTCTGACCAGCGTAAATAACGGGGCACGGCCGGTTCAACAGAGTTTACTGCCCGCTTATGAAGCTTCCGGTCTCGCTTGTCCAAGCTAGTGGTGAAGACATGGTATTGCCCACTATTCAACTGCTTCGGGTTGCTTTGATAACCCGACTGTTGCTGCTGCTGGTTGTAACCACCCTGGCTACCCTGATTATTTTGATTGTTATGTCCGCCCTGATTACCATTAAAGCCTGAACCAGAATTTCCTCCACCGTAACCCGGCCCGGATCTTGAGCCACCACCTGATCCGTGATCATACCGGAAAGCATTAGAATTCTTGAACTCCTGCATAATGTAGCAACCCTTCCAAAGGTGGTTGGCTGGCATCTCCTTCGTCCCGTGCTTTGGACAGGGCTGGTTTAACAGATAAGTCAGGTGGTCCGGGCTAGGATTAGGCGCCCCACTGCGATTCGGCAGTTTACCCCTGCGTGGCTGGCCCTTGTCATGCGTGTTGGTATTAGCCACAAAGTCCATGCTGCTATCCGCTTTACGCTTGCCTCTGTTTCCATGACCTGCCGGGTTATGCTGCTGCCCTTTGGAGTTGCTGTTCTTCTTTCCCTTCCCTGTCTTGTCATCATCAGACTCGGGATCCTTGGTACTATCAGAATCAACATACTTCACTAACGCAGCCATGAGGGTCCCCATATCGTTGCAATGGTGCTTCATCCGTCCTAATTTCAACTTTTGAGGCCCAAACCGGCAGTTGCCTTCCAAGGTTATAACCGCGGTATCGACGTTGATACGGTCTGATGAATGCAAAATTTGCGAGACCCGGTGCACCCAACGGGTCGTCAACTCTCCTTCCTCCTGGACACAGGCTGCTAAGTCCACTATCGACATAGGCTGTTTGCATGTATCCTTGAAATTCTGGATAAACCGGGCTCGCAATTGGGCCCATGAACTGATAGAGTTGGCCGGTAAACTTTTTAACCAAGTGCGGACCGTCCCTTCGAGCATCATGGTGAAGTACTTTGCACACGCCGCATCATCCACATCAAGCATCTCCATGGCCATCTCATAGCTTTCCACCCATGTCTCTGGAGGCTGATCAGCTGTGTAATTTGGCACTTTGCGTGGGCCCTTGAAATCCTTGGGCAGGCGCACATTGCGTAAAGCGGGGACAAGACAAGGCACCCCCAAAGAACTAGAAGTAACACCAGGCTCGACTGAGGTAGTTGGACGAACCGGCGTAAGCTGACGAGCCTCATACTGCGCTGCTAACTCGGCTTCCCTGCGCGCTCGGGCCCGGTCCACCACTTCCTGAGCATCACCAGCACCACCCGCCGGGTTGTTACCACGGGGTGCTTCACGGATTCGTGCATTACTTGATACGGCCGGTTCATCCATACGCCTGCTATAGCTCTGGCTTGGGCGAGGGGTGGAGTGGATGCGGTCACGGCTATACGAGTACGCTTCTTGTTGGATCAAAGCTGTCCGAAGAAGCTCCTTAACCCGGTGCGTTTCCACCGCCTGCGGCGAATCACCTTCAATTGGGATGGCCTTCAGTCGTGCAGCTGCAGCAACAAGGTTGTCCATCGGGTTGGAGTAATGACCTGGAGGTGTCGGGACAGCCTGAGGTACAATAGTGTTCTGACGAGGCGGATCCATCAAGCGAGGCTGAACCGGTGCGCCCGTCCCTGGTGCTTCCGCCCGGTTTACCATCGGTGGATTACTGGTTCCCGCTCCTGGGGTGTTAAAGAGATCTCTGGCTTCGAAAACCGGAGGCAAACAAGATCGATGCTTCCTCTTTAGGACTTCATGTGATGCGTTCTGATCCAGCATAAGCCTATAGGCCTGCGCATCCCAAGCGGCCCGCTCTGCAGTCATCCTGGCATCTTCAGCTGCTAGGTTGGCCTTGGCCTGAGTGATCTATTCCCTCACCTTTGCAATTTCTGCGTTGTGGGTGTCCTGATCCGCTGGGTTAGCCTCTGCCATAAGCGTAGCGAACGTATCAAACAGATCAGACAAAACTTGAGCCAGCGAGCGCACAGGGCCTCCTGCCCCGGCAGCTGTCGCCGCTACTGACCCGGAGATCATGGCTGTTGCGGTCGAAGAGTGGATCATGGCCTGTGTACCGGCCATGAATATTCCAACCCGGTTGGGCAGATCAGAGGTGTCCGGAATACTGTCGCCATCGGAAAAGCCCCCAATCCGGCCGTCTTGTAACTGATACAACGATTCGGTTTCTCCGGCTGATGACTCGTCGCCGGAATAAACGATGGTCTCGCCACCAGATTCCGATCCATCCTCATAGTCTCCTCCATGGATGACTCCCACGAAGGCACGCTTCACGGCCGGTTTAACCTGGGCAGATCGCGCATGCTGAGCCATTTCGACGAGGTCGGTGCAGATGTCCAGCTCAGGGCCCGGTTCACCGATCTTGCCAATGAAGACGTGTATGCCACCAAAGCGGACCCGGTACCCGTACTCAATCGAGCCGGCCTCGGGGGCCCAGCCTGCATCGTCGATGTAGAGCTTGCCACGACGACTCTTGGTCATCCGGCCCACAGCGTAGCCCTTGAGTCCTTCGAAGTTGCCCTCCAAGAACTTGAAACCATCGTGTGATAGCCCCATGGTGGGCGCCAACTGTCGTGGTTTTGTCACGACAGATGTCCTCATGAAAGGACTTGGTCATGGAGCCATCGCGACGGGTTAGCTTGAAGGGTTTAAAGCGGACACAGGGACGCAAGAGAGTTTATACTAGTTCGGCCCCTTCGATGAAGGTAAAAGCCTACGTCTAGTTGTGATGGAATTGATGGGGTTTCGATGACTAGGGAGCAAACAAGCTTCGCCTAAGTCTCGAGTTGTTGTTTGTTGTCCTTGAACCGCTGCCGGGTCGTCCCCTTATATACATGGGTGACGCCCGTTGGTTTACAGAGTCCCAACACCGGCTCATAGACGTGTCCGGTTTGGTCTCTACTTATTCCTAACTTACAATACAAGTTACATACCGACGCCGGTTTACGGCTACAGGCCTTGAACCGACTATGGGCTTTGAGCCCCCCTCTGCCTTCATGGGCTTTAATATACTCAACTTGTCAGGACCCCGACTCAATGTCACATCGATCTAGCATGTAACACCTCATATCACTTTGCGGCCTCATGCACGGTATCCCCACGGGTGTCGCCTTACCTTTGCCCGGGACCGTTTGCGCCTTTTGGCTCACGTATATGATAGTGTCGCTAGCATCCATATGATAAGGAGCCCGGGCTGACATGACTAGTCGTAAACCCAAAGTGGCACAGACTTACAGGGACAGGCATCCATGACCCAGCATCGAACGTGTCGGTCATCAGCAAGTGGGTCCGGGCTGTAGCACTGGGCTAGCAGGACTCCGGTAAACCGGGCTGTAGCGGGCTAACAGGACTCCGGTACTCAATGCGTGACATTTCCCCGAAGGGACAGACACAGGAACGAAGAAGGACACATGCCGGCCAGCCTAAGTGTTCCAGAGCAGTAGCAAGCTACCATGGCTCAGTGGTAACACTAGGAGACATTTCCCGGTAAGAGAGGCTACTAAAGATAAACAACTAGATAGTCAGATCCCACACATACCAAGCATTTCAATCATACACACAATATGCTCGATATATGCAAATACAACAAGGCATCACAACATGACTCTACGACACAAGTACTTTATTTAAGGCTCAGAGAGCCATACATAACATACACATAGGTACGGGTCACACGACCCAGCATTCAAGTCATACAGTCATACAAACCAGCAGCGGAAGTAACTTGTCTGAGTACAGACAACTAGTAAAATAAAAGAGGCTTGGAAAGCCTAGCTATACTACGTGGTCCTTCACAAGCTCAGGATCACCACCTGGGCCTTAGCCTACTCATTGATATCAACGTCTACGAAGAACCCATCAGAAGGGGTTGCAGCGTCTTCTGTAAAAATGTAAATTATAGAAACATGAGTACAAAGGTACTCAGCAAGACTTACATTAGATCCTACATACATGCACTTTATCAAGAAGGGTTGGTGGGGTTATTGCAGCAAGCCAGCTTTGACTCTTGGCTAGGCTATCCTACGAGACTCCAACTTGAAATGGTTTTGCGCACACGAGTCCACTACTCACCACTTCAATACACTACCGAGGATCCACCTCCGTCTTCCCACGGAAGAGCCATCCTCGGCACGCACACTTATCTTGAGGCTTTTAGTAGTTTCCATTTACTTGTCTATGAACTGTATAGGCAACCAAGTAGTCCTTTACCGCGGACGCGGCTATTCGAATAGATCATGATAACCCTGCAGGGGTGTACTTCTTCATACACGCTCTCACCACTTACCGTCGTTTACACGACATGTACTCGGCAACCTTCAAGCGGAAGCCCAACGTGGGTGTTGGCCACGACCTACCTAATCACCTAAGTATCTAATCCAGGTTTATCGCCTATCCAGGTTCCATCCGCAGGGAGTCCGGCCGAGGTTTCCCATACGGCCCCGAACGATGTGTACAGGGTTCCCGAGATACCTAACGGGTAATCGGTACACCGTGCCACGTACCTACCGCATCACAGCCCACCCCTACGGTCAGCGCTGTCCACGGCCTCCAGTAGGCTACAAACACCAGAAACTACTTGCAACTCCTGGACAGAGAACTAGGGTGAATAAGGAGCCGAGAGGGTCCATTGGTTTCGGGCCCAATGTATGGTAGTAGCTGATTCTTAAATCACACATACAGATCCCAGTGCTTAAGGTCGGCTTCAATGAAACAACCCACCATGTACTCCTACATGGCCTCTCATCGATACCTTTACCAAATCGTGTTCACCACATCACTCTCATTACCGACATGATCATTTCACTCTATCCCATCACCCAGATGAACTAGACCTGACATGACTCTAAGCATAGCAGGCATAGCAAGGTAGGAACAACACATACATATGGCTCAATCAACTCCTACACATGCTAGTGGGTTTCATCTAGTTACTGTGGCAATGATAGGTCATGCAGAGGAAATGGGTTCAACTACCGCAGCACACGGCAGTTTGAAACGCGTTGTCTTAATGCAGTACAAGAGAGCAAGAGCGAGAACATGGGATTGTATCGATATGATCAAATGGTTGGTTGCTTGCCTGATGGTTCGATGCACTGATATGGTTCTTCGCTAGGGTAATCACGGTACTCCTCGGAGGCAGAACCTGCCGCAAAGAACACCGATACACAACCATCACCAAACAATGTGCGACAATATGATGCATGCATGAAACATGGCAATATGAGTGTGTTGGGCTAATGCAACTAAGACCAGAAGGGTTTGAACCAATTTGAACCAAAGATTCAAATTTCAAACTCATACATGGCCCTTTAAAGTGTTTTATCTTGTTCTGCATTAAACAGCAAGTTAACTTGTTTAATCATGCATGAAAACAGTACAGATGGATAGATTGGATTTTTCTGATCATTTTTCATATATAACTTGTTTGATTTGGAGTTACAGATTAAAAGTTATGAATTTTTGAAGTTTAAACTATATTCTGGAATTTCCTATATTAGAATAAATCCAGAAATTAATTTATTGCGTCAGCCATGCGTCAGAATGACGTCAGGGTCAACGGAGACGTCCAGGTCAAACCTGACTGTGGGTCCAGGGTGTCAGGGTAATTAGTTTAGTTAAAGTTTAATTAAAACTAAACCTATTTAGTTAACAGGGCTGGGCCCCACCTGTCATTGACTCATCGGAGTCAACCAGGGCCCATCCGCGGTCAAAGCCAGGTCGACTGCACCGGAGTTTAGCCGCCGGCGAGCCCGACGTGGCAGCGGAAGTGGTTTTGGCCGTTCCGGGCACCAAATGGGTCGCGAAGGCCATCGGAGTGGAGCTGAGGACGAGCCGCAGCTCTTGGTGGAGTCCGTTGGGGTCGGGGTGGCCGGAGTTGGCGCCGGCGGCGACTTTGGCGGCCACCGGAGTTCGGCCGAAGGTGAACTTGAGGCTAGAGGGGTCGGTGAGGTGCGGGGAGTAGTTGGTTAGGTGCTACGTGACGTGGTGAGCACGATGGACACCAAGTGGTGGCCGGAGGGTGACCGGGAGCACGTCGACGACGAGCTCCACGGCGGTGGGTGCGGTTGAGCTCCGGGAGGTCACTACATAGCTCAGGAGCAAGAAAAGAAGGGAGGGGAAGATGGTTAAGCTCACAGGGAGTTCGACGAAACACTTGGTGCGGCCGGGGACGGGCCGGAGCGACGACGGTGTTGAAGGGGATCTCCGGCGACGGCGGTTCGGTCGAGGTCGATGCGGTGGACTCGGGCCTTGCGAGCGCTCGGGGCTCGGCTTGCTCGAAGGAGAGGAGGGTGGCGGAGCTCCTGGACACGGTGGCGCGCCGTTGGGTTGACGGAGGGCGTGGCTACGGCGAGGGGGTGGCGGCGATGGCGTCGGCCATGGCGGGGGAACGCGAGAGAGAGGAGTTGGGGGAGAATGAAGGTGTCCTGGGGGTTCACGGCTCGACGTGGAGTTCATCCAACCAGCAACGAGGCGAGGAGGTGAAGCAGGGCGACGGCCAGCTGCGTGGCGCACGCTGCGGCCGCCGTCGGGCACCTGCCTGCCTGCCTGGCCGGCAAGCAGCTCGCTGGCGCGGCGCTAGGCTGGGCCGGCAGGTGGGCCGGGTGCTGGGCGCCAGGTAAGTCTTTTGTTATTTCCCCTTTTCTATTTTTCTGCAACTTTGTGGAGTTTTTAAAAATACTTAGATGGCTCCAAAAATCACCAAACTGCTCCTGGTCCATGGTTGGATTATTTCCAACATGAAACATTTCTGTTTGGGAATATTTGGGCATTTGCAATATTTTATATAATTTTAAAGGCCCAAATTCAAATATTTATGATTTAATTCAAAGACCCTAAGATGACCTAGGAAAATGTGCACTACTTTTGGCAGAGGTTCTGAGCCAAGACAAAAATGATGGGCATTTTAGAAGGGCATTTCAGGTTCATTGAAAAAGTTTTTAGTAAACCCTAGTTGGTTTCAGAGGGGGCTGGGGGTTCTGTCATCCCCATTTCAGGTTTCTGTTGAAGAATAGACATGATGCAACACTCTAATGCATGAACTAGCTAGGGTGTGACACAACTACTGATGAAGTTAACCCGGCCCGGATAGGCCGGTTTACGCCCAGTAGTAATATCCCCAACAGGTGGTCTTTAAAGATTCGAATCCTTTGGACACCCTGTCGCACGTCTGTGTCGCTTTCACCTTTGTAAGAGAGGTTCCTTGAGGTGAACGGCCCTCGGTTGCCTATATGAGGCCCAGCTCCGAAGGAGTCCTTGTACCGCCGTGGAGTAGCCACGCCTGAACACACCTGTAGTAAGAGAAATGTAGAGGAAGATTAAGGTCGCGTAGGGTCGAGCGTACTGTGGACCTATTCGAATGGTTCCTCCGTCATAGCCCAAGGTATTTTGAGTGCGTAGTGATGTACACGCGGTACGTGAGCCGCGTATATGTGTGGCAATTGACGAAGGCAAAACTGCTAATCCAACTCTGGGCTGGTCGAGCTATTGCTATGCAGAACGGACCGAGGTCACTTATTATAGTCCTAAGGCTCAATAGCCCCTGGCGTGTGCGGCTTGACAGAGCCGCTTTGTACCTCGGCTGCTAGCTAGGCCGCGGTTGTTTCCTTGGTACGGAGTGAACGCTCCATGTTCCCATTAAATGTGATAACGCCACGGGGTCCGGGCATTTTGAGCTTTAAATAAGCATAATGCGGGACCGCATTGAAGCAGGTGAAAGCCGTCCGTCCGAGTAGGGCGTGATAGCCACTCCGGAAAGGGACTATATCAAAGATTAAGTCCTTGCTTCATAAATTGTTCAGCGAACCGAAGACCACTTCCAGTGTGATGGAGCCTGTGCAACGGGCCTCTACTCCAGGTATAACTCCTTTAAAGGTAGTATTGGTTGGCTTGATTCGTGATGGGTTGATGCCCATTTTGCGGATCGTGTCTTGATAAATCAAGTTGAGGCTGATGTCACCGTCCATAAGGACTCGGGTGAGATGGAACCCGTCGATGATTGGGTACAGGACCAGGGCTGCCGAACCTCCATGACAGACACTGGTTGGGTGATCCCTACGGTCGAAAGTGATCGGACAAGCCGACCAGGGGTTGAATTTTGGGGCGACTGGCTCTATGGCGTAGACGTCCCTTAGCACGCATTTGCGCTCCCTTTTCGGGATGTGAGTGACATATATCATATTCACTGTTTTCACGTCAGGGGGGAATTTCTTCTGACCTCCTGTGTTCGGTGGGCGAGGTTCTTCCTCGTCCTCACTTGGCGGCTCTTTTCCCTTGTGTTCGGTATTTATCTTACCGGCCTGCTTAAAGACCCAGCAACTCATGTGGGTGTGATTGGCAGGTTTGTCCGGGGTGCCATGAATCTGGCAGGGCCGATCCAGTATTTTGTCTAGGCTGGATGGACCGTCCTTGTTTCCTTTGAACAGTCTCTTCTGTTGTCCGGCTCTAGGGCCACTGAATCCGGCGTTGACCGCCGTGTCTTCTGTATTTTCATTGTTGTTTCGACGCTTATGTTTATTGCGTCTTGGCTTACCGTTGCCATCTCTGGCTTCAGAGGTGCCAGGGTCGCTGTTGCTATTGCTTCTACGAGCTAGCCAGCTATCTTCTCCCACGCCAAAGCGGGCCATGAGTGCGGTAAGGGCTGCCATGGACTTCGGTTTTTCTTGGTCGAGGTGTCGGGTGAGCCACTCGTCACGGACACTGTGTTTGAAGGCCGCAAGGGCTTCGGCTCCGGACAGTCGACAATTTGGTTCTTTTTAATTAAGAACCTGGTTTAGAGCTTCCGGGCTGACTCTCCGGGTTGCTGGATTATGTGACTAAGGTCATCAGCGTCTGGAGGCCGGATGTAGGTACCTTGGAAGTTGTCTCTAAAGGCATCCTCCAAGTCTTCCCAGCTACCAATGGAGTTTTCTGGGAGGTTGTTTAACCAGTGCCGAGCTGGCCCCTTTAGCTTTAGTGGGAGGTATTTGATAGCGTGGAGATCATCCCCACGAGCCATGGGGATATGGAGAAGGAAGTCTTCAATCCATACTACGGGATCAGTTGTTCCATCGTATGATTCGATATTCACGGGTTTGAACCCCTCAGGGAACTGGTGCTCTATCATTTCATCGATGAAACATAGGGGGTGTGCGGCGCCTCTGTATCGGGCAATATCGCGCTGAAGTTCGGATGGCATCCGTATTCGGTTTTCCGCTTAGGTGAGGTTGCGATTGTCGCGCCGGGCTTGATGGCCCTTGTCTCGCGCTGGGGCACGCCCCCTTGACCCATAGATAGATCTGGTCTGGCCGGATCTATATTGTCCAGGTCCCGACGCAGGTCGTAGGTGTAGCCTGGTGCCGCTGTCTCCTTGCCTCTACGGTGAGGTGGCGCGGTCTTGTGTTCGGTGTGAGTAGTTGTTCTGTCCCGTCCATGTGGTGGTCGGTCGGGCTCATCAGCATAGTGTACTTTGGCGGTATTGGCTCAAGGGCCTCGTCGTCAAACTGCGGTAGTAGCCTACGCTTTGGGTAGCTCTTCGTTGGGCGTTCCAATCTGTATTCTTCGGCTGCTAGAACTTGAATCCATCTGTCGTTGAGCGTATCCTGTTCGGCTTGAAGCCGTTGCTGCTTCTGTTTTAAGCTTCTTGCTGTTGCGATTAGCTGGCGCTTAAAGCGCTCCTGTTCAAAGGGCTCCTCTGGCACGATGAAGTCTTCGTCGTCGAGGCTCACCTCATCCTCGGAGATTGGCAAGTAGTTACTATCTTCTGAGTCTTCGATTTCGACCGCATCATCGCGGTTAACCTGCCCCTCCTCCTGATCATCCTGATCAGATGTAGGCTCGACGGGGGCTTCATGGTCTTCGGCGTTTTCCGGAGTGTTATTATCTTAAGTGCCGGTGTTGCTATCTTTGGGGTGACGCAATTTTGAGCGGCGGCGCGGGCGTCGACATTTTGGTGGTACATCGGCGGGTTGGTCCTCGGCCGAGTCCTTTTTGCCTTCACCATCATCGTCCTCTTTAGGTATGTCCACCATATACACATCATATGTGGAGGTGGCCGTCCAGTGTCTGGTAAGCGGTGGGTTTTGGCCCTGATTGTCTCCGGCATCGTCGCTCATACCATCGATGTGTTCGGAAGCGTAGTCCAGCATGTCAGTTAAATCCTCGACAGTGGCTATGAAGTGGGTGGTGGGTGGGATGTAAAATTCCCCGCTCTCAGCCCCTAGTCCGGGCTGGGCGTAATTCGACAGTGGCTCCTCTGTAATATCGAGGGACCGCATTAATTCCAGGGCCTCGCTTAAGGGTGACGGGTGGATAGGGAGGCAAGGATCATCGGCGCCAGGAGGGGCGAGCGCCTCCTATTCGTGCTCACTTTCCATAGATTCACGGAGTTCGGCGTTAGTATCCGGAGTAGAATCAGGCTCTCCCGTAGTAGGGAGAACCCGGCTAGTGTCCGGGTCTGCCGATGACATCGTCGACTCCGGGCTCCCGATTATGAGTTTCCTGGGGGCGGAAAGTCCGGCGGGTTCTAGATTCCCGTCTTCGGCTTCAGAAGGTTGCTCTGGTTCTATGACCGGAGCGGGGATTGGAGCAGCGAACCCTTCGAAGGTCAAATCTCTGTGGATATCAACGACATAGTTTAAATTTCCGAACCATAGGAGAGAAGCCATCGATCTGCTCAAGGTGGTCCGCCGAGTTGGCACGTAGCATGAAGCCACCGAACGCGAAGAGTTGGCCGGGGAGGAAAGCTTCCTCAGAAGCGGCATTGTTGTTGATGATCGGATGAGTCATCGAACCTTCTGCGGACGACACAGTGAAACTCTCAACGAAAGCACCAATGTCGGTGTCAAAACCGGCAGATCTCGGGTAGGGGGTCCCGAACTGTGCGTCTAGGATCGATGGTAACAGGAGTCGAGGGACACAATGTTTACCCAGGTTCGGGCCCTCTTAATGGAGGTAATACCCTACTTCCTGCTTGATTGATCTAGATGGATATGAATGTTACAAGAGTCAATCTACCTCGAGATCGTAGTAGTTAAACCCTAGATGTCTAGCTGGTATGATTATGATGATCCCCTATGGACTAACCCCTCCGGTTTATATAAATACCGAAGAGACCTAGGGTTACAGAGGAAGGAATCTACAGATCCGAACGCCAATCTTGACATCCACGCAAAGGAAAGTCCAATCCGAACACGAGGGAGGACCTTTTATTTTGTATCTTCACGGCCCATCAATCCGGCCCACATTAGTTGATCTGGACACCCGAGGACCCCGTAATCCGGGACTCCCTCACCGGTCGCCGTTGATGGTTACCACCAGCACTTTGCCGGCAAACTGGTCGTCAAGCGCCGCCATGCCACTGTTAAGCGATAACATGCAGCGTCCGAAGGCAGGACGGACCTCAGGATCTCCGGCTCGGAGATCCGCGTTGATCGGTGACGTGATAGTGTGCTTGTGTGTAACCGTACGTAGTGGTTTGGCCATGAGATGTTCGTTACGTCTGCATGCATGTTGCGTCCTCCGCGAACGCATGGCCGTCCGACGCGAGCGAGCGACGACCTCGACTTCCTCCGCGACCACCTGGACGCCGCCGTCTCTCACGACCAAACGACCAAGTGTCTTGCCGGCGCCACCGCTGTGCTCGAGTGGACCGTCGGCCTCCACGGCCGGGCACGCCGTCGTGCAGGTTGACGACCTCGTCGGCGAGCGCCCTGCAGGACGCCGGCCTCCACGGCCGGGTACGCCGTCGTGCAGGTGGATGACGCCGTCCGGTAGCGCGCAGGACTCCGCCCTCCGTGGGGACGCCGTCGTGCGGATGGACGACGCCGCTACGTCCTCCTGCTGGACGGCCGGCGCACCTCCGCGGAAACACTGTGTAGTGCGGGTGGACGCCGCCGTTCCCAAGCGAGCAGTTAGTTAATTGTCCGGGACGCCGCTCTCAGTGAGCATGCTGTCCTCCACAAGCACAAGCAGGCTACCATGCATGCACAAGCTCGATGACTTGTAGAGACTGGCTGTTTTACTTTTACCACAACTGGCTAGGATCGATCCATGAGGTGATGAGGATGAGCATGACAGGGAAGAGAGAGTTAATTGCACAGAGGTACCACAATTAAGGTATTGAATGCGGATTGGTGCCATTTTTCATAATTTTTCTATATCAGTACCATATTTGAGGCAGTCTGTTACAAAATAGTCTAAACCGCGTATACCAGTGTATTGATGGTGTATCTGACAGCTGGGCCCGCCTGTCAGGTGCTGACGTGGCTTGTTCTTTTGCAAAAAAGACCTTCACTTTTTATTTAATCACACAACCATCCCTTGTTAGCCGAAAAATGGGCCTACCAAAAACAACACCGACGAAAATTTAACGTGCTCGCGCGCGGCAAGGATTCGAACCCGCGACGCTGCGTTCCAAGCGTGCGGGCACCGCCACTCCGCAACAGCAACGTTTGCTTCCTGTGGCACAGGTGCTTCCTTTTATACGTTGCTTCGTTTAGTTTTTTTTTCACATATACCTTTTTTTCGTATCTCTTTTAGCTTTTCTCATATTTTGGGTATTCTTCGGACCTTATAGCCTGGCGCTACTGCACCCTTTCCTTCATAATATGGCACACATATTGCCTTTTATACTTCGAATCATTTCGTTATTTTTTCACATATGTTTTTTTCGCGTCTCTTTTAGTTTTTCTCATATTTTAGGTATTCTTCGGACCGTATAGTCAGGCGCTACTGCACCCTTTGCTTCATATGGCACACATATAGCCTTTTATACTTCGGATCATTTCGTTATTTTTTCATGTCTCTTTTAGCTTTTCTTAGATTTTGGGTATTTTTCGGGTTGTATAGCTCGGCGCTACTGCACCTTTTGCTTCATATGGCACATGTATAACCTTTTATACTTCGGATCTTTTTTTGTATATGTTTTCTTTCGTGTCTCTTTTAGCTTCTCGGATTTTGGGTATTCTTCGGGCCATAGGCAGTGTGCGTATCATATTTCTGGGGCGGCCCCTCCTGCTGCCGGGTGCGAGACGAGCTAGGTCATGCTACCGGGTGCGAGACGAGTGACGGACCGCAGTTGGGGGGAGGGCCAACCCTTCGAGGAAGATAGCGGCCGGACGACAAGGTGAGGGATCGAAGGTCGAAACGAGCTGACGCTGGAAAGCCAGTTGTCGCCGCAGCCCGCCCGCCGAGCTGCCGTGATGCCGACACGGCGAATGAAAGCCTCCACACCTAGAGAGCCGAGCCACCTCACCACCGCCGCCGCCCATAGCCGGAGCAGTAGCCACACAGGGCCGTTGCCCCAACCCCCGCCGCTCGCTGGAAAATCTGAGAAAAGCTAAAAAAACACGAAAAATTAATGAAATGATCCGAAGTATAAAAGGACTATATGTGTGTCGTATGAAGCAAAGCGTGCAGTAGCACCGGGCTATACGGTCAGAAGAATACCCAAAATATGAGAGAAGCTAAAAGAGACACGAAAAAAACATATACAAAAAAATAACAAAATGATCCAAAGTATAAAAGGCTATATGTGTGCCGTATGAAGCAAAGCGTGCAATAGTGCTGGGCTATACGGTACGAAAAATACCCAAAATATGAGAAAAGCTAAAAGAGACACGAAGAAAAACATATAAAAAAAAGAACGAAATGATCCGAAGTATAAAAGGCCATATGTGTGCCATATGAAGCAAAGGCTGCAGTATCGCCGGGCTATACTGTTCGAAGAATACCCAAAATATGAGAAAAGCTAAAAGAGACACGAAAAAAAACATATACAAAAAAAACTAAACACGTCAAGTTATAAAAGCAGGCACGTGTGCAATAGGAAGCAAATGGTGCGGCAGCGTGGTGGCAGCGCTCTCACGCTTGGAACTCCCCGCCGCTAGTTCGAATCATCGCCGCGCTCGCGTTCAGTAGTTTTGTCGTAATTTTTTTTCTGGCAGGCCCTTTTTCGGCTAATATGGGATGGATGCGTGATTAAATAAAAAGTGAAAGTCTTTTTTGCAAAAGAACAAGGCACGTCAGCACCTGACAGGCGGGCCCCAACCGTCAGATACACCATCAATACACTGTTATACACGGTTTAGACTATTTTTGCAACAGACTGTTCCAAACATGTAAAAATTACGAAAAATGGCATCAATCCGCATCTAATGCCCTAATTATGGTATCTCTGTGCAATTAACTCGGGAAGAGAAGAAGCGGATGGCCGGAGATGTAGAAGGCGAAGAGACAGGAGGAGCGACTAAGTTATTTTACCGGTTCAGGGAGCTACCGGTTGAAAATCCACCGTTTGCAATGCTTCTAGATTCGTGCGGCTGGACCCACAAAATTTCGTAATTTTTTTCTGGCAGGCCCTTTTTCGGCTAATATGGGATGGATGCGTGATTAAATAAAAAGTGAAAGTCTTTTTTGCAAAAGAACAAGCCACGTCAGCACTTGACAGGCGGGCCCCAACCGTCAGATACACCATCAATACACTGTTATACATGGTTTAGACTATTTTGCAACAGACTGTCCCAAACATGTAAAAATTACGAAAAATGGCATCAATCCGCACCTAATGCCCCAATTATGGTATCTCTGTGCAATTAACTCGGGAAGAGAAGAGGCGGATGGCCGGAGATGTAGAAGGCGAAGAGACAGGAGGAGCGACTAAGTTATTTTACCGGTTCAGGGAGCTACCGGTTGAAAATCCACCGTTCGCAATGCTTCTAGATTCGTGCGGCTGGACCCCACAAAATTTCTTTTTCCCCACCGATTCTAGTATACGAGACCTATACAGATGCAATACAAGATGGAACCCACGTCTCGATCCCATATCCTCTCGATCCTGCACACTGGCTCGCCTCCTCTCACCCATGGCCGGCGCCGCCACGCTCGTCCTCTCCCTCACGGCCGCCGGCGCCGTTCCTCTTCGCGCCCAGCTTCTCACCTGGACGGCCCCCGACCCCGCGGCCGCCCCCGCCGTCTGGACGTCGCTGTCGGACGCCGTCATGGGCGACGGCGCCGACCAGCCACCCCGCCGCTGGATCCTCCTTCCCCGGCCAATTATAGTATCTCTGTGCAATTAACTCGGGAAGAGAAGAGGCGGATGGCCGGAGATGTAGAAGGCGAAGAGACAGGAGGAGCGACTAAGTTATTTTACCGGTTCAGGGAGCTACCGGTTGAAAATCCACCGTTCGCAATGCTTCTAGATTCGTGCGGCTGGACCCCACAAAATTTCTTTTTCCCCACCGATTCCAGTATACGAGACCTATACAGATGCAATACAAGATGGAACCCACGTCTCGATCCCATATCCTCTCGATCCCGCACACTGGCTCGCCTCCTCTCACCCATGGCCGGCGCCGCCACGCTCGTCCTCTCCCTCACGGCCGCCGGCGCCGTTCCTCTTCGCGCCCAGCTTCTCACCTGGACGGCCCCCGACCCCGCGGCCGGCCCCGCCGTCTGGACGTCGCTGTCGGACGCCGTCATGGGCGACGGCGCCGACCAGCCACCCCGCCGCTGGATCCTCCTTCCCCGGCCGGCGCCGGCCATGGCGACCACCACGCGTACAAGTACAAAAGCCCTCATGCTCCAATGAGATCCAGCGAGACAGGTTCGTCCCCATCTAGCCCGGTCAGCGCTCGTACCCTGCATCGACCAGATCCACTCGACGTCGTCGTCCAGATCCGCACGATGTCGACGGCCAGTGTTGAGGAGCGCCTCTGCCACCACTCCTCTGGGATCTGGCAAGGAGGACGAAGATCAGTAAAATTTCGTAATTGCTATCCTCTTAGTCAGTTCTTGCTCGTAGTAGTTAGTATAAATAACTACTTGATGTCCTCACACAGATAAATCCCTACAGATTGTGCATATCTGTGCAAATGATATTTGCTGAAACTCATTTTGCTGATATCTATGTACCTGTGTGTGGTTGATCTGTGCAAGATCTATGAAATTTATGTTTCAATTTGTTGGTGCAAGTTGTGAAACTCATTTCTGTGTAATATATGAAATTATTCTCTGAAATATATGTAATTACTTCCCTGTAATATATTTGATTGTGGTGTTGCAAGTTGTGAAACAAATTTATGTGAAATGATTTGTGGAATATATGTGAAATTTACATTTCAATCTGGTGAAACTGGATTATTTCAGTTTGTGGAAGTATTATATATTTCTCAAAATGATTGGAATGATTTTCAGTGAGATATGAATTGAAATAGCTATGTTTAGTTGAGCTGTGCAAAATATATGAAACTGCTACTTCTCATATTTGTAACTTATTATTTCAATGAGATATGTATTGAAAAATATGAAATTACTTCCCTGAAATACATTTCAATGTGGTGTTGCAAGTTGTGAAACTAATTTCTATGAAAATATATGAAATTACTTGTCTGAAATATATGAAACTGCTATTTCTCATATTTGTAACTTGTTATTTCAGTGAGATATGTATTGAAAAATATGAAATTACTTCCCTGAAATATATGTAATTACTTCGCTGAATTATATTTCAATGTGGTGTTGCAAATTGTTAAACTAATTTATGTGAAATGGTTTATGTGAAATTTATGTATCAATGTGGTGAAACTAGATTATTTTAGCCTGTGGAAGTGTTATATAATTCTCAAAAATGATTGCAATGTTTTTTAAAATTGCTTATGCCACTCTTTTGTAATACAAGTTTCACGCTTTAGTGAAATATGTTTTTGAAAGAATTGAAATATGTTTTTTAAGAAAACAAATCAGTTCCATGAAATTTGAAAAATAAATAGTTTTAAAATTCAAATATGTGTTTTGAAATATTTTAAATCAATTAAGTGAGAGAGGGTGATCTGTTGAAAAAATAAAGCTGACATTGCTATGTGAGTATAGCTGTCTGTGTGTGAAGTGAGACATGCCCCAGGAGTACAGTGAGGGTTGTGGTTGAAATCACGTGGGTGGGCCCAACTGATCAAATCATGTGGGTGGACTCAATCTGATGGAATACACTGACCTAAATGAAGGAAATAACGCAATACATATATACAACTTCTGACAACCTTTAAGATGGCATGCTTTCATTGGTTGGGGAACCACCGGTAGCTCCCGGCTCCGGTAAAAAGGACTTTGCGCAGGAGAAGGAGGCATCAGAAAGAGGGAGAGAAAGCACCACATGTATGCATGCTTGTCCTGGCCTGCCGCGAGTGCACTGATTAAACAGTGTAACTTCTCCCAAAGCCAAAGCATTGCAAGAAGCGTAGGCTGATTAAACCGTGTAGCCTGAAACAGTGTACTAGGACCGAAGCATTGTATTATTTAAAAAAAGGAAAAAGAAAAAGGGCCGAATCATTAGAGCATCTCTAGCGGATCCCGTAAAACGTCGACCCACAAAACTCGTTTATAGTTCGCGAAAAAACGATTTTGCGGGCCGACGCGGGCTGCGGCCGAGCAGACCCCGCATAGCCGTTGGCATAAGTAACAAAATTTGAGAGAAAATGAATTTTGTCAATAAGTGCCAAAACATTGATCTTTGGACTTTTGGGCAGGAAAGAACCCAGGTGAAGAAAGGCATAGAAATATCTTCCTGGTCTGATGAGCGTCATCTTGTCCTAAGGCCAACTCTAACCAATCTGTAAAATATAGAGGAGTAAACGGCGGAATAAACTTGCATCACAAAATTTTACAGGTCACAGCCCGATATAGGGTCTATATCGGGCAGCTTTTTCATGCGAACCCGTATTTTTTCGGTTATTTTGCGGGCCAGGCATTATACGGGCCTGCTAGAAACTCACTTGTCTTTCTACGCAATCAAAGCTTTGTAAAATTTAATCAGTAAGCACCTCTTATCCATTTTCTAGCCCCATGCTCTAGAATTCTAACCTGAAATATTATAGACTACTTTATTAGGGGAATACCAAACACTATCTATAGTGCAAAACATTCACTTCTATAGTGCAAAACATGAGTGGAGTAGTTTTCAAAATTGACTTTGAAAAGGCCTATGACAAGGTCAACTGGTCTTTTCTTCAACAGGCCCTGAGAAAAGGATTCTCTGATAAGTGCCAGTGGATCCAAAATTTTGTTACTGGAGGTAGTATGGCTGTCAAAGTCAATGATGATGTATTTCAAACAAAAAAAAGGTCTACGTCAGGGTGACTCAATGTCTCCAATGTTATTTAAAAATGTTGCTGACATGCTGGCTATCTTGATTGAACGCGCCAAGCAGGACGATCAGACTACAGGTGTAGTGCCACACCTTGTGGATGGTGGACTCTCTGTTCTGTAATAAGCTGATGATACAATTCTTTTTATGGAACATGACCTGGATAAGGCTCGAAACTTGGAACTTTTGCTTTCAGCATTTGAGCAAATGTCGGGCCTTAAAATTAACTTCCATAAAAGTGAATTTTTCTGCTTTAGGGAAGCCAGTGAGGCGGCGGCTGGTTATCTTGACCTGTTTGGTTGTGCGCAAGGCCAATTTCCAATAAAATATTTAGGAATTCCGATACATTACCTGCATCTCACCAATGCGGAGTGGAAACATATTGAGGAGCGCTTAGAGAAAAGGTTGAGCAGCTGGAAAGGCGAATCGCTCTGTGTTGGAGGACGGTTGGTCTTGAACAATTCTGTCCTCACAAATATGGTTCTTTATATGTTTTCCTTTTTTCAACTCCCTAAAGGGGTCTTGCAAAGGCTGGATTATCTCAGATCCAAGTTCTTTTGTCAAGGAGAGAGTGAAAAGAAAAAGTACATGTTGGTCAAATGGAGTGTGATTTGTAGGCCAAAAGATCAAGGTGGCCTTGGTATTCATGACCTGCGAGTCAAGAATGATACCTTACTTAGTAAATGGTTATTCAAACTACTTACTGAGGATGTCGTTTGGCAAACCCTCCTGTGCAACAAGTATCTAGGTCAAAAGGCCGTGTCTCAAGCCTATTGAAAACCTGGTGACTTACACTTTTGGGCTGGTCTAATGGCGGCAAAGAAACATCTTTTTTGTTTTGGATCATTCGCGATTAAAGACGGGTCAGAAATTCGTTTCTGGGAGGACATCTGGCTAGGCAATGCCAGCCTCCGAGAACAATATCCCGCATTGTACCGCATTGTTATGCTATGTTATGATAGCATATGTAATAATATTTTGATAAATTGTAGTAGCCTTTTATACTTGTGCCTTCAAGTACTGGGAACACCTCCTGTGCGGCCGTTTTAAGATATATATATACAAAATATGAAAGATGGCAGTAGTTGGCTTCAGCCCCCACGCACATAGTGCGGGGGTGCTCGTAGAAGACGCATTTTCACACTTAATCCAACGTCTTGGTCCTACAAAGGAGGTGATAGCGCAGCGGGCTAGGCAACCGGACTATAATGCTTTAACACTTTCACTTAGCCATAGGAGCTTGACAATGGGACTATTTAGGTAGCCCCTGGTGGCGACTGCGCTCACCCGAGTTCGGGGCGGGTATGTGCCTGGCCGGGAAACGACCCTTCGTTAAGGCGGAGGAATCCTATAGATTCCGGTAGGTCATCGAGTGGCTGACCAGTCTCACGCTACATCATGACAGTCAGTTTTCGGCTTTCTCTACTGAGGTGCTCGCCCGGCCTAACCGGGGCACAATCGCAGTAGTTCTCCTAGTGCTACCTTAGCCGATAGAGCGGAACGTAAGGTAGCCGAACACAGGAGCCGGGCAACCCAACATTTGACCAAAGACATGATTCGGAGCTGATGCATATAATGCCAAAACTCGCGACGCCGAACACTCCTAAGGTGTTCGGTCTTTATGAGTGCAGGCGAAACAACACCCTTTATTAAAAAGCCCCTAGTGTCCAGGTACGCGCAAAAATTCTAACGTGGCCACATGCCAAGACACCAACCTCCTCCTTGGTTATATCAGAGAAAACCAGGGGATATATAGCAACAAGAGACAGTAAAAAAGGTTTACGCAGGGTCTTAATCTAAAAAGAATCCTTAGAACGGGTCCCTACTGCACGTCTGCGCCTGTGTCTTCGTTGTGTCGTATCCTGGATGGGCGCAGCATGATGGTCATCTGTAAAAAGAGAGTAACTAAGTTGAAAAAAGGGTCGTGCTGAACAGAATTTATATTGAATAAACAAAGTGTAATGTAAAATATGTGAAACCGAGCTTGATTGTCTCTTAGTTTACAGGTGCGGAGCCCCTAGAACAGGGGTGTGTGGCCGTTAAGCCTGCATCAATGATAATTTTGTATCGAACTCGTCTATCCGCGTCCGTGGTCTTTAATGACCTGTTCAGATGTTTTTGGCCGGTGAACCCATTTTATTGTGGGGCTGTCAAAGCGGCCGCACAGTCTTTCGCTTGGGGGAGGTGCACTTCAATGCTTTTCCCCTTCAAAGAGATGATGCTTCGTGGACTGGGTATCTTAAGCGTTAGAGATGCATAATGCGGTATTGTGTTAAAGCGGGCGAAAGCTTCGCGTCCCAGTAGTGCTTGATAGCGACTTGAGAATGGGACGATGTGGAAAGTTAGCTTTTCATGGCGGAAGTTATCGGGGTAGCCGAATATAACTTCAAGCCGGAGAAAACCCATGCACCGGGTGTCCGGACCTGGCGTTACCCCTTGAAAGGAGGCTTTGCTGTGACGAATTCGTGTTGGGTCTATCCCCATGTGGCGGATTGTGTCCTGATATATCAGGTTTAGACCGCTGCCGCTGTCCATTAGGACATTTGTAAATTGGAGTCCGCCGATTATTGGATCGAGTACCATTGCAGTCCAGCCTGCGTTCCTGGTACTTCTGGAGTAATCCAGATGGTCGAAGATGATTGGTTTTGACAACCAGTGGCGAGACTCCTTTGGGATAGGCCGTGTGGCGCGTACCTTTATGGGCGCCGCGCGTTTTGTTATGTGAAGTAAGTTTACTGTTTTTACTTCTTGTGGGAAGTTCTTTTGTTTCCTTGTGTTCTGCTTTTGGGGTTCGTTATCGTCTTCGCTTGGTATGTCGAGCCCCTTGTGTTCGGCATTGAGTCTGCCGGATTGTTTGAAGACCCAACAATCTTTGTGGGTATGGTTGGCAGGCTTCCCGGGAGTACTGTGTATTTGACATATCCTGTCCAGGATTTTGTTTAAGTTGGATGGATCATCCCTGTTATCCTGAAGGGGCGGCTTTGTCTAATTCTGTCATGAGCTTTTGAATCCGGTGTTGACTGCCGTGCTCTTCGGACTTTTTTCCTTAGTCCGGCGACGGTCCTTATTGCGTCGCGGTTTTCCGTTTCCATCCCTAGTTTTGGATGTACTTGGGTCGCTGGTGCTACATCTTGCCAACCAGCTGTCCTCTCCTGCACAAAAGCGGGTCATGAGGCTTGTTAGTGCGGCCATTGTTTTTGGCTTTTCTTGGCCGAGGTGTCTGGCGAGCCATTCGTCTCGGACATTATGCCTGAAAGCTGCTAAGGCTTTGGCGTCCGGACAGTCGACTATCTGATTCTTTTTAGTGAGAAATCTATTCCAGAATTGCCGAGCTGATTCTCCGGGCTGTTGAGTTATGTGACTAAGATCGTCTGCATCCGGAGGGCGGACATAGGTCCCTTGAAAATTTTCTCGGAAAGCATCCTCGAGCTCCTCCCAACTTCCGATTGTGTTTTCAGGAAGGCTTTTAAGCCAATGCCGGGCATGCCCTTTAAGCTTGAGGGGTAAGTATTTTATGGCGTGGAGGTCATCTCCTCTAGCCATATGTATGTGGAGGATATAATCCTCGATCCAGACTCCAGGGTCTGTTGTTCCATCATATGCCTCTATGTTTACGGGTTTGAATCCCTCTGGAAATTCATAATCCAGGACCTCATCGGCGAAACATAGGGGGTGTGCGGCGCCCCTGTATTTGGGTGTGCCGGATTCTGATAATGGCTTTATTGCATTGCTTACGAGAGCTTGCTTTCTTGGCCCGTAAATGGACCTGGCTGGGCCATGATGCGAATCCTTAAGTGGGTCGCATGCCGGCTTAAGTGCGGCGCCACTTGCCGCTTTATGCTGGCCATGGGGTCGTCTATCCGACCGTGTGGCTTTCTTATTTTTTGAATGCGAGGGCTCTAAGGCCTCTTCGTCGAATTCAGGCAGCAACTTTCTCTTCGGATAGCTTTTAGTGCGGCGACTGTCGCCGTATTTATCTGCGGTATTGATAACTTTGCTCCATCTGATCTTGAGTGCATCTTCTGCCGTTTTTAGCTTCCGCTTCTGCTTTTTCAGGCTGTGTGCTGTTGCAACGAGCCTCTTGTGGAGGTTCTTCTGCTCCGTGGGTTTATCCGGCGTAAGGTCGTCCGGAGTGCCATTTTCGCCGGGGGAGGGATGTTCGGTTTCTCTATCCGTGTTGCCTTGTTCGGACGGTTGCTCTAAGGCCTGCTCGTTGTCTACCGGCTCATCCTGCTCTATGGCTGGGTCTTTATCGAGGCGGGGCTTGGGTCGGCGTTTATGCCGACACTTTGATTGTTTTTCGAGGGATCGGTCCCTCGTTCCTTCCCCTTTTTCCTCGTTGTCGCTTCCTTTAGGGGTATCCACCATGTACACATCGTGAGATGGGGTGGCTGTCCAATGCCCTATGGGCGTTGGTTCATCTGCGTCTCCTGCATCGTCGTCCATGCTGTCGATGTCTGCGGAGTCGAAGTTGAGCACGTTGTTTAAATTGTCGACGGTGGCTACCAAGTGGGTGGTGGGTGGGCTTTGAATTTCTTCATCGTCCGTATCCCATCCTTGCTGACCACAGTCCGGCCAGGGCTCTCCTGATAAAGAGAGAGACTTTAAAGAATTCAGGATGTCGCCGAAGGGCGAGTGCTGAAAGATGTCCGCGGTGGTGAACTCCATTATCGGCGCCCAATCGGATTCGATCGGTAGGGGCGCGGGGTGCTCGGAGTTCGGAGAGGAATCCGGCTCCTCGGAGTCATGGGCCATGCGGAGCACGGGGCTGGCGTTCGGCTCGATCGCCTTTGAGATCGCAGCCCCCGAGGTGGCGTCCAACCACTCATCCTTGATTGGCGCAGTAGGCTCCGAATTAAGGGTCGAAACCGGTGCGTGTGTGGCCTCCAGGGCACTGTTTGGTGGCAGAGCTAGATCATGCCCCTCGAGACAGTGCGGCGCGCTCGGCTGTGGCTCTAATCTGTCGAAGATCAAATCCCCGTGGATGTCCGCCGTGTAGTTTAAGCTTCCAAACCTGACCTGATGGCCAGGGGCGTAGCTTTCGATCTGCTCAAGGTGGCCAAGCGAATTGGCCCGCACTGCGAAGCCGCCGAAGACGAAGATCTGTCCGGGGAGAAAAGTCTCACCCTGGACTGCATCGTTGTTGATGATCGAAGGAGCCATCGGGCCCAAAAGTGACGACACAGAGGAACTCTTAATGAAAGCACCAATGTCGGTGTCAAAACCGGCGGATCTCGGGTAGGGGGTCCCGAACTGTGCGTCTAGGCCGGATGGTAACAGGAGACAAGGGACACGAAGTTTTACCTAGGTTCGGGCCCTCTTGATGGAGGTAAAACCCTACGTCCTGCTTGATTAACATTGATGATATGGGTAGTACAAGAGTAGATCTACCACGAGATCAAGGAGGCTAAACCCTAGAAGCTAGCCCATGGTATGATTGTTGTATGATAAAGTTGTCCTACAGACTAAAACCCTCCGGTTTATATAGACACCGGAGAGGGTTAGGGTTACACAAAGTCGGTTACAATGGTAGGAGATCTTGAATATCCGCATCGCCAAGCTTGCCTTCCACGCCAAGGAAAGTCCCATCCGGACACGGGACGAAGTCTTCAATCTTGTATCTTCATAGTCCTGGAGTCCGGCTGATGGTATAGTTCGGCCGTCCGGACACCCCCTAATCCAGGACTCCCTCATATGCTATGTTGTGTACCAGACCTATTGTGTACCTTGCCATGAGTTTGGCAAGGGGGTAAGAAAGTGATCTAGGAGTAGATCACTGGACAACGGTCAAAATTATCCTTAGGTACCTAAAGAGGTCTAAGCAAATATTTCTCGGTTATGGAGGTGACAAAGAGTTACGTCGATGTAAGCTTTTACACCGACCCAGATGACTCTGCGTCTCAATCTGGATACATATTGAAAGTGGGAGCAATTAGCTAGAGTAGCTCCGTGCAGAGCATTGTAGACATACAAATTTGCAAAATACTTACTGATCTGAATGAGGCAGACCCGTAGACTAAAACTTCTCTCACAAAGCAAAACATGATCGCACCTTATTACTCTTGGGTGTTTATCACATTAGCGATGTGAACTAGATTATTGACTCTAGTAAACCCTTTCAGTGTTTGTCGGCGTTCTTGGAACGGGGGTCCCCAGACTTGCCTGCCTGCGGCCCACGGCGTGGCTAAGCCAGCAGGCCATACGACCCATCTTCATTAAGAAGGCATCCAAGACCCTCGCGAGGGTCCAAGCCTCGCGAGGCAGACGATGCAAGACCTCCTCTAGAGTGGCCTAGCCAGGCAGGCTCACGAGGAGAGGAGATATCATGGCGGGGCAAACCTCACGAGGCTCTCGTGACGTGAGCCATGACGAACGACACCAGGCGGGCGCCAGCGCGCGCGGCGTCCTTATTTCCTCTTTGGTGCGAAGGAGTCCAGCGCAGGCGAAGAGTACCGAGGCATCAGGCAAAGGTTGCTATATTGGTGCAACGAGACCAAGACTAGGAGGGCGGCAAGGCGGAGGTCATCATGGAGCCCAAGACGACGTCACCACCAAAGCTTTCCGCAGGCGAAGACCACTTTTGTCAGGATAGCTTGTACTAGCCGCCCCCCTTCAAATTTGCCCATCGTTTTTGGCTCCCTTCCCGCTCGATATTTGGGAAGAGGACCAGGGCCTATATAAGTAGAGCTAGCCACCATAGTAGAGGCATCTCATCTTAGCTTGATCCAACCCGATCGAGAGCCTACCCTAGCCACAAGAACACCTCAACCTCAGGAGGCTGTTCTTCCCTTGTACCGTTCATCATCAGCCCTAGAGGCAATCCACCATCACCACACTGGAGTAGGGTATTAGACCACAACAGTGGCCCGAACCAGTATAAACCCCGTGTCTCTCTGTGTTGCGAGTTCATCGAGTTCGTCCACGAGATCTTAGCGAGCTAGGGCGTAGATCGGTAGGAGGGAAAGACTTCGCGCGCACCCCAGTGTTTGAACCTTAAGGGTTTGCCAGAACCCCACTGTCACACCCTGCATATTGTAACACTTCATTTTGCATTAATAAAGCATGAAAATTTGGACCAGCAAAAAAGAACTTTTGCATTATTTAGCTTTTGTTTTGAAGTTGGTTTTCTCTGTGTGGTTTTTCAAGTGCTCTTTAAAGTCAACTACTCCACCTTCTGTAGTTCATCTCCTTGCCCCAAACTTCTTCCCAAATGATCATGCCATGTGTATAGAGCAATATAGTATTTTCTTACAAAAACAATTTGGCCAAAAAGTATTTTCAAAAATTAGTTTTCCAAAAACCCCTGAATTGAGGTTTGCACTGCAAGAACTTAATTAAGGACAGTAAAAATCTTTCCAAAAAATATTTGACTCCTATTAGATATAGGACACCCAGAAACCACAAAAATATAATTTTAAAAGTTATTTTCCTATTTTATTTAAAAGATTTTTCTTAAGGCCAGAAATGGTCTTTAATAGGGAAAAATTATTTTATAGTTTCAAAAATATTTGAAAAAAATCAGGGAAACTCAGTGGGCATATATTTCCCATATATAAGAGTTTCAACACATGGTCATGTTCAAAATATTGGTCAAATCCCTCAAAAACCCTTTCTGGATATTTCAAGCTTTTGAAATATTTACAAAGGAAATATTCTCCAACAATTCCAAGAAAATTCTAGCATGTCACATATGACATGTTTGATGATCTTGCCAAGTCCCATGTCATGGAGAATAGTATAACCCCATGAAATCCCCCCAAAACCCTCTCTGACCAGAATCAAATTTGATCAAGTTTGTACTACCAACTTTCTCTCCTTAACCCCAACTTTTATGAGCATGTTCACATGACCCAATGAGGCCACTACACCAAGTAGTGCATCAAGGAGAAGTGTTATGCTCAACTAGATCTACACAAGTCTATTTCTGCTAATTTCTAGGGTTTACCAAAGTTGCATTGGCAACTTTGCCCAAATAAGCTCCAACTTGGTGGAAGGCCCTAATTATATGTGTCATTTCACCCTGTGGAGTCTTATGGCAATTGGAAATCATTTGCTTGCCAAAACCTTTAACAAACACCTTTTGCCACTTTTCAAAAATCACCATTTTGACCACTAAAACTATTCTCCTTTAGCTCCACTTTTTACCACATCTCCTCCTAGTCCCCCTCTACCTCCAGCAACTCTTCCCTAGCCTCAGCTCAATGATTGAGGGGTGAAACACCCCCATTTACCCTTCTGGATAGCAGCATTCTTCTCCTTTCTCACCTCCCTCCTCATTCCAGTGGCCATCCATGGCATCCAATGCTTCCTACCCTTTCTTTACTACTCCCTAGCACTACTGGACACAAGTGGCCACGCCCACTTCCCCTTTTTTATGCCATGGCATGCCATTTGGGCGCTCTGGAGCGCGCTACAGTGCGCTCCCGCACTGTAGCCGCCCCCTGCCAAGCACCTCCGGCTACCTCGGGCCTCCCTAGCGCGCCCGACGAGACGCCCCGGCGTCCGGGACACGGCAGCTGGTTGGCCCCCTCCTCCCTCTCTCTCTCCTGCCCCTGCTCGCACGCGCACCAACCGCCCGAGAGCTCCAGTGAGCGAGCTCACACGCGCGGTGCCTCTGGCCCCCTGCTCCCTCTCTCTCTTCTTTCCCTCGCTCTGGACCGAACCCATGAGCACCCCAGAGATGTCCACGCGCGTCCCCGTGACCCACAACAACGACAACAATCTCGCCGGCGCACGGGTCTACGGTGAGCCGTGGCTCGCCTACTTAAAGGCCTCCCCGAGCCTCTTACTCACCACCACTCGCTCCTACCTACTCCAAAAAGGCCCGCTGTGCCCTCCACTCTCTTCCAGGAGCACCCGAGCTCAAGATCGAGCTCGAGCTCCGCCGCCTCGGGTCATCGTCGATCTCGGGGTACGGGCTCCCTCCGCACCTCCTCTCTCTCGATCTGGACCCTCCACACCTCCCTGATCATTTCCCCTCTATTTCTCCTCTCTCTTGCAGTCGGAAACGGCCAGAGCCATCAACGCCCGATGCTCCTCCGCCACGAACCTCGTCGCCGGCGAACCACTGCTCCCCTCCGGCCAACTCCGGCACCACCCGAACGGCGACTCGACGAGGAGTCCAGCGGTGCCATCAGCTCACCCCGCCGTGCCCGGAAACAAAGCCGGTGAGCTTGCCTCCCTCTTTAGGCCGAGGTTGAAGACGACGGCCGTGGGGCCCGTCGGTCAGCCTCACACTCTGACAGGTGGGCCCCACCCGTCAGGTTTAAACACACACGCGCGCGCACCAGTTCGCTGCGTCGGCTGGAGACGTATTTCCCAAATACGCCTTCGACGTGGCAGCCTTGCGCGGGCTGGATCCCTCTAGGCCTGCTGCACTGTGGCCCTTCTGGCCCAGTTGCACAGTGCTGCTTCTCCTTTTTCTTTTTTTTTGGAAACTTGCAAAAATTCCACAGGATTAAATATTAATCCAAATGCAATAATTCCAACTCCCATATTTTTCTAAAAATCCCACCTATTTAATGGTGTAACTTTCATTTGTGTCCAACCAAATTTTATGTACTGTTCAAATTTAAATTCAAATTTGAGCAGTTTAATCTCTGTTTGGAAATCCATTTCCCCTCTTATATAACTCTAAATCCAAAACTAGAAATTTTCCCCTTCTTAGTTTTCAACCTAGTATTTAACAAAAATGAGTTGACATTTTTCTAAGCACTTTGGTTTTTCTGCTTTATTATTGCCTTATTTTCTCGTTATTATTTTGCGACGATAGATTGCGTTGCTGACGAAGGAGTTGGACCAGAAGACTTTGAAGACCCAGAAGACTTTGCTGAGCCAGGCAAGCAGCCCTTTGACCATGTCTATGAAACCTTTTTTATGCATGTCATATAACACTTTTATTGCTTGCATCGAAGTCATGATAAAATGGTGACCACTTGAGGTAGTTTGCCTCCGTTGCTTTTCTCATTGACACTTGCATGATGCATGACCCAACCCTTCTATGAGGGTTATGCTGGTGGGAGTAGATAGGATGCTAAAGTAGTGCTACGCAAAAAGGGACGGGAATATGCATAGTGATGGAGACCAAGTATTTTCAAAGGACTTTTCAAAAACCCCGTCGGGTGCCACTTATGCTCGAGGGAGATGATGATTTGGGTAGCCACTTGATGACGAAGTGATGTACTGAGGCAAGTGTGTGTGTTGTTTTCAAAAACGGATTGGTTTAAGTTGCGACCGTTATGCCAACCTTACATGCGCAACCACTCTACCCTTATATGGGAAAGGGCATTATTGATTACTTAGGCCGATACTAGCTTGGAGCCCGCATTACTAGTGACGGGGGAGAGTTGGTGCTCTCTCTCGGGACGGGGTCGTGCCAGGTAGGGCGACCATGACTGTCTTTACAGGGCACCGGATACACCGTTGCGTCCCCTCTCAGATGTTACGATCTCGAGTGAATCTCGTACGATGTACATCGTGAGGATACGGAACAACAAGTGGACTCCTTGTTAGTGTCATATAGGGAAAGATAGTGATCGGGTGCTTACCCCGGGTACTTGTGTTACCACGGGGCGTGGATGACACGAAAGTTCCCCAGATCTTGTGGGTAAAGTGTGCAACCTCTGCAGAGTGTAAAACTATTCGAATAGCCGTGTCCACGGTCAAGGACAGTTGGGTAACCGCTCTTGGGCTACGTCCACATGTTTACAAACCAGTGTGTGTTTGGATAAGTGGGAAGAACTACTTGGGTCAAGTCAAAGTACTTGACATGATTAAGTTGGGTTGATACCCACTCTATTTATGTTGATATCTGTAACCTGTCCTCATGGTTAAATAAATTCTCCTGATGCATGTCTTACAAGTTGTTGAACATGTCATTGCACTCAAAACTTGCTTTCCGCAAAAATTTACCTATATCATGCATTGTTGTACCTTGAACCAAAACATGGGTTGCTTGCGAGTACATTCAAAGTACTCATTGGCTTGCCACTGGTTATTTAATTGGCCAGGCATGGAAGAACCGGAGTTCGAAGAAGAATTCTTTGGAGACGAACATGCGAACTTCCCAGTCAGAATGCTGGTAGGGTTAAGGCAGATGACATGGGTTCTACTTATCGACGAAGATTTCCGCTGCTTGTGTTTCATTTGATGTTCAGCCCTTAAGGCTTTATCAATGTAAGACTTGACCATAATGGTCATAATTTGTGTAAGACGGTATGTATAGATGTAAGACTCTTGTTATTCACCTTCTGTGTGTTCAGTGGGCATTGATCTCTGGGATCACTGTACACGTGCATTCGGTGATCTCGACTTATGAGTTGGGGTCCCCACAGAGCTGGTATCAGAGCCATCCTGACTGTAGGAAGCCTTAGTTAGCATGGACGTTAGTTAGCTTGAGACCATCTAAACTTCTCTTCTTTTCTAAAGCTTACCCAACCCAAGATATATTTCCCTTATTGACTTCTCCCATTCAACCTTTGTAGATGGCTGCCGTACCCGAAGACTTCCTGACCACCGGGTTTCCCGTGCTTCTCGAGGATAGCCTCAAGAAGTGCCAGTTCCACCGAGCCCCCATTTTCACCTACCATGAGCATTGGATCAATGACACCGAGACGGAGTATCATGTGGAAGTGATCGTGAAGGCCAATGACTCTCCAACAAGCTGGTTCTTTGAGGGACCCCAGATGGCAACACTAGTTCTTGCCGTCGAGACGGCAACCCTCAAGGCACTCACCCGCCTCTGAGACCTTCTTCCAGAGATGGCAGACGAGTTGGCAACCCGCTTCTTGCCTTATCGGAAGGAAGGTGAGGATGAGAGCAGTGTACCAGCTCCACCATTAGAAGAAGGACTTCCACTCCGATTCCAGACCTACTTCAGCCTTTGTGCTGATAGTTTGGCACAACACTTGGCCTCGGAATCAATGGAACTCCGAAAGGAACTTCATGAGACCAAGGCACTTCTTCGCCAAGCACAAGAGATGACGGATAGGATCAAGAAGGAAGGTGCTCCCCCTGGTCAGCCCGCAATCGCATACCGAGGCAGAAGACCCCCAAAGGATGAAGGACCCCCATAGCAACACCACATGAGCGCAAAGGAATACCGCAAGCTCTTCGCACCACTGGCAAAGCAACGCCATGTTGAGCTCCTCCACTCCCCCACCCCTTCAAGTGAAGAGGAAAGTCAGGCCACCGATGACGAGGAGGAAGACCCGGAAGAGCCAGACTACGCGACCGAGCATTCCACCACTTAGGCATCATTCGCAACCCGGATATGCCCGTTAGTAACCCCTACGGTAGGATAGGTCGTGTACCCCTATGCGAAGTCGAGTCCTTGTAATGGTTCATATGAAACCATGTAGTGTTGTGTTTGCTTTTGATGTGTTTGATGGACGTCGTACTTTCCTACGGGAACTTGTAAGCGACTACATCACCCATTTGGATTTTAATGAATGTGTTTGGCCTTTTGGCCCTTGCATGAAAACAATTAGTGTCATACCAACCCCCTTACTAGACATCCCATCTAAATTGCTTTCCCCATCTTTCCCAATCATGAGACTTTGATCGCTCCAACGGGATGCCTATTGTAACTCGTACTGGTACCTCTACCCAGCAGCAAGAAGTCGGAGAAGGAGCCAGTCAGGACCAAACCCAAGGACAAGCTCCACCACCACCACCACCTCCAAACATGGACATGGTTCAGCTTCTCCAAGCCTTCCGAGAGGAACGCCAAGCCAACACTGCAGCCCTCCAGATGATTGCTCAAGCTGTCAGCCGCCAGCCGGCGGGAAACGGCAATGGATGTTCCACGTTGGTGGAGTTCAAGAAGCATGCACCACCCACCTTCGTCGAGACTGCTGAACCCCTGGATGCAGACGGCTGGGTCCGCACCATTGAGGATCTGCTGGAACTAGTCGGATGCACTGAAGACCGTGAGAAGGTGGCATATGCTACTCACTGTCTCGGGGGAACTGCTAGAGCTTGGTGGGATGGATTCAAGGCCATGCATGCTGAGTAGAACATCACTTGGAATGACTTCAAGGCAGAATTCCGCAAGGCCCACATTCCTTCTGGAATCATGGCCATCAAGAAGCGTGAGTTCCGAGCCCTGAAGCAAGGTAGTAGCACTGTCAAGGAGTACATGCAGAAGTTCAGTGTTCTCTCAAGGTATGCCCCTGAAGATGTCAGCACTGATGTTGCCAAAAGGGAGCGCTTCATGGAAGGCCTTAACCAGACTCTACAGTACTCGCTTGTTGTGTGTGAATGCCCGACCTTTCCTGATCTAGTGAACAAGGCACTCATGCTTGAGGACAAGCGACGTGCTTTGGATGATACCCGTAAGCGCAAGATGATCAGCAAATGTAGCTCCAGCAACCAGAAGCCTCGCCCGTGGCAGCCCGCCCCGGTCAAGCCAACCTATCAGCAGCCAAGAGCTCCTGCACCCCGCACCAACTATCAGCCTCAATAGTATGCCAACCCTAGGCCAGCTTTCAACAACCCCAATAACAATGCCGGCAAGAGCAGCAACCCCAACCAAGTCACTTGCTTTGGATGTGGTCAGCCAGGACACTACTCCAAGAATTGCCCCAATAAGAAGCCCGACGCCCCGCGCCCTAATGCACAGAACCTAGAGCAAGGCCGTGGAATGCCACCAAGGAACCAAGCTCCTCGCAACCTGCCCAACAACGGCAAGGGTCGTGTGAATCACGTCACTGCTGAAGAAGCCCAGGAAGACCCGGATGTCGTGTTGGGTACGTTCCTTGTCAACTCAACACCTGCAATTATCTTGTTTGATTCTGGAGCCACGCATTCATTTGTCACCCAAAGGTTTGCATTAAAAAGTGGCATGACCCCTACACCCCTGAATAACCCTATGGTGGTACAAACCCCCGGAGCAGAGATGAGAGCCAAGGTAGGATGTAAAGGAGTCGGGATTGTCATTAATGTGCCCTGTATAGATAGTAGCCCTTGAGACTCTATGCGTTGTCAGAAGTGACGGCGCGCAGAGGATCATAATCCCAGGTCTAAAATACCACCTTTGAATGTAGGTGGTGAAGTGTCCGGAATCCAACCGAACTAATGATTTTGCCGCGCTAAAGCGGCAACTTGACGTGGCCGATGCCGACATCGTGCTTGTTAACAAGCGGCTTGACGAGGCATATGTAATCCCTCCCGCGGCACTTTGTAGGAGGAGCTTATGTCAGTATCTTACAACATGTGCCTTTGATGCAGATGGTGCGGCCGCGGTGGAGAGTCTTCGGGCGGAACTTGCCCGAGCCAAGGAACAAGCCAGAAAGAGTGATGCGGCTGCCGAAAGGGCCCTTAAAGAGCTGAGAGCCGAACAGGCTGCTCACTGCCGAAGCAAGAAAGAGATGGCCGAGATGGCCGTGAAGCTAAAAAGCGTTGCTGACCGTTACAAGCTTCTTGAAAAATAAGACCGAGCGGAGCAGATGGACTTGAAGAAGGCCGTTGCCGATGCCATGGATGCTCGCTCTGCGAAGAGAGCTGCTAAGGAGGAGCTGCGTCAGGCTGGAGAAATCGCGGCTAGAAAGCCCTATATGCTGTGGAGGAAGTTTTGTGATCCTAAGCATGCTCCGTTGGACCGACTGTGGAGTACGGCGAACACCTATCTGGATTTGGCGGCGAGTGCTGCTGATGCGGCCGAACACTTTTGAGATCAAAAAGATTGCGAAGTGGAGAAACTCTTCTGGTCGCAGTTCCACAATCCAGGGCATCCACTATCAGTGGCCGATCGCCTGGCCGAGTGTGCCGAGCTGAATAGGTTGTCCGGACTCGCCATGAAGTGCGTCAGGAGTCATTTGTGGCTGGGGAGATCGGAGCCGAAGAGTTATTTCAGCTTGGTGCAGCAGTTCCTTGGTGCGGTGCCACAAATTAATGCAATTAAGAGGTCAGCATGCATAGAGGGTGCGCGGATGGCTCTTGCCCATGTCAAGACATACTGGGCGGAAATGGAGACCACAGCTGTTGCATCCCAAGATTCGGACAGAAGCCGAGTACCTGCCGAGCACTATTTTCAGGAAGTTCTGCAAGGTGCTCGTGTAATAGAGTCGCAGTGCTCGAAGGATGCTATCTTCGAATAGCGTACGTGATTGTAAAACAATATTTTGATAAATTATAGGAACTTTTTATACTTGTGTCCTGCAAGTATTTTAACACCTCCTGTGCGTCCGTTTATATAAAATCTGAAAGATGGCAGTCGTCGGCTTCAGCCCCCATGCACATAATGCCGGGGTGTTCGCAGAAGGCGCTTTTTCACACTTAATCCAACGTCTTGGTCCTACAAAGGAGGTGATAGCGCAGCGAACTAGGCAATCAGACTATAATGCTTTATCACTTTCACTTAGCCATAGGAGCTTGATAGTGAGGCTACTTAGATAGCCCCTGGTGGCGACTGTGCTCGCCCGAATTCGGGGCGCGTATGTGCCTGGCCGGGAAACGGCCCTTTGTTAAAGCGGAGGAATCCTATAGATTCCGGTAGGTCATCGAGTGGTTGACCAGTCTCACGCTATATCATGACAGTCAGTTTTCGGCATTCTCTACTGAGGTGCTCGCCCGGCCAAACCGGGGCACAATCGCAGTAGTTCTCCTGGCGCCGCCTTAGCCGATAGAGCGGAACGTAAGGCAGCCGAACACAGGAGCCGTGTAACCCAACATTTGACCAAAGACATGATTCGGAGCTAATGCATATAAGGCCAAACTCGCGACGCCGAACACTCCCTAAGGTATTCGGTCTTTATGAGGGCGGGCAAAACAACGCCCTTGGTTAAAAGCCCCTAGTGTCCAGGTACGCGCAAAAATTCTAACGTGGCCACATGCCAAGACGCTAGCCTCCTCCTTGGTTATACCAGAGAAAACCAGGGGATGTATATCAACAAGAGACAGTAAAAAAGGTTTACGCAGGGTCTTAATCTGAAAAGAATCCTTGGAACGGGTCCCTACTGCATGTCTGCGCCTGTGTCTTCGTTGTGCCGTATCTTGGACGGGCGCAGCACGATATTCATCTGTAAAAGAGAGGAACTAAGTTAAAAAAAGGGTCGTGCCGAACAAAAGTTATATTAAATAAACAAAGTATAAAGTAAAATATGTAAAATTGAGCTTTATTGTCTCTTATTTTATATGTGTGGAGCCCCTAGGGCAGGGGTATATGGCCATGAAGCCTTTATCAATGATACTTTTGTGCCGGACTCGTCTATTCGTGTCCGTGGTCTTAATGACCTGTTCGGATGTTCTGGCTGGTGAAGCCATTTTATTGTGGGGCTGTTAAAGCGGCCGCACAGTCCTCCGCTCGGGGGAGGTGCACTTAGTGCTTCCCCTTCAAAGAGATGATGCCTCGTGGACCGGGCATCTTAAGCGTAAGAGACGCATAATGCGGTATTGCGTTAAAGCGGGCGAAAGCTTCGCGTCCCAGCAGTGCTTGATAGCGACTCGAGAATGGGACGATGTGGAAAGTCAGCTTTTCGCGGCGGAAGTTATCAGTAGAGCCGGATTGTCAGGACCCCGACTCAATGTCACATCGATCTAGCCGGTAACACCTCATATCACTTTGCGGCCTCACGCACGGTATCCCCACGGGTGTCGCCTTACCTTTGCCCGGGACCGTTTGCGCCTTTTGGCTCACGTATATGATAGTGTCGCTAGCATCCATATGATAAGGAGCCCGGGCTGACATGACTAGTCGTAAACCCAAAGTGGCACAGACTTACAGGGACAGGCATCCATGACCCAGCTTCGAACGTGTCGGTCATCAGCAAGTGGGTCCGGGCTGTAGCACTGGGCTAGCAGGACTCCGGTAAACCGGGCTGTAGCGGGCTAACAGGACTCCGGTACTCAAAGCGTGACATTTCCCCGAAGGGACAGACACAGGAACGAAGAAGGACACATGCTGGCCAGCCTAGGTGTTCCAGAGCAGTAGCAAGCTACCATGGCTCAGCGGTAACACTAGGAGACATTTCCCGGTAAGAGAGGCTACTAAAGATAAACAACTAGATAGTCAGATCCCACACATACCAAGCATTTCAATCATACACACAATATGCTCGATATGTGCAAATACAACGAAGCATCACAACATGACTCTACGACACAAGTACTTTATTTAAGGCTCAGGGAGCCATACATAACATACACAAAGGTACGGGTCTCACGACCCAACATACAAGTCATACAGTCATACAAACCAGCAGCGGAAGTAACTTGTCTGAGTACAGACAAGTAGTAAAATAAAAGAGGCTTGGGAAGCCTAGCTATACTACAAGGTCCTTCACAAGCTCAGGGTCTCCACCTGGGTCTTTAGCCTACTCGTTGATGTCAACGTCTACATAGAACCCATCAGAAGGGGTTGCAGCGTCTTCTGTAAAAATGTAAATTATAGCAACATGAGTACAAAGGTACTCAGCAAGACTTACATCAGATCCTACATACATGCATATTATCAAGAAGGGTTGGTGGAGTTATTGCAGCAAGCCAGCTTTGACTCTTGGCTAGACTACCCTACGATACTTCAACTTGAAATGGTTTTTCGCACACGAGTCCACTACTCACCACTTCAATACACTACCGAGGATCCACCTCCGTCTTCCTACGGAAGAGCCATCCTCGGCACTCACACTTATCTTGAGGCTTTTAACAGTTTCCATTTACTTGTCTATGAACTGTATAGGCAACCAAGTAGTCCTTTACCGCGGACGCGGCTATTCGAATAGATCATGTTAACCCTGCAGGGGTGTACTTCTTCATACACGCTCTCACCACTTACCGTCGTTTACACGACATGTACTCGGCAACCTTCAAGCGGAAGCCCAACATGGGTGTCGGCCACGACCTACCTAACCACCTAAGCCTCCAGTCCAGGTTTATCGCCTATCCAGGTTCCATCCGCAGGGAGTCCGGCCGAGGTTTCCCATACGGCCCCGAACGATGTGAACAGGGTTCCCGAGATACCTAACGGGTATTCGGTACACCGTGCCATGTACCTACCGCATCACAGCCCACCCCTACGGTCAGCGCTGTCCACGGCCTCCAGTAGGCTACAAACACCAGAAACTACTTGCAACTCCTGGACGGAGAACTAGGGTGAATAAGAAGCCGAGAGGGTCCATTGGTTTCGGGCCCAATGCATGGTAGTAGCTGATTCTTAAATCACACATACAGATCTCAGTGCTTAAGGTCGGCTTCAATGAAACAACCCACCATGTACTCCTACATGGCCTCTCATCGATACCTTTACCAAGTCGTGTTCACCACACCACTCTCATTACCGACATAATCATTTCACTCTAGCCCATCACCCAGATGAACCAGACCTGACACGACTCTAAGCATAGCAGGCATAGCAAGGTAGGAACAACACATACATATGGCTCAATCAACTCCTACACATGCTAGTGGGTTTCATCTAGTTACTGTGGCAATGACAGGTCATGCAGAGGAAATGGGTTCAACTACCGTAGCACACAGCAGTTTGAATCGTGTTGTCTTAATGCAGTAAAAGAGAGCAGGAGCGAGAACATGGGATTGTATCGATATGATCAAATGGTTGGTTGCTTGCCTGATGGTTCGATGCACGGATACGGTTCTTCGTTAGGGTAGTCACGGTACTCCTCGGGGACAGATCCTGTCGTAAAGGATAACGATACACAGGCATCACCAAACAATGTGCAACAATATGATGCATGCATGAAACATGGCAATATGAGTGTGTTGGGCTAATGCAACTAAAGCTACCAACGCTGTCAGGACCCCGACTCGATGTCACATCGATCTAGCTGGTAACACCTCATATCACTTTGCGGCCTCACGCACGGTATCCCCACGGGTGTCGTCTTACCTTTTCCCGGGACCGTTTGCGCCTTTTGGCTCGCGTATATGAAAGTGTCGCTAGCATCCATATGATAAAGAGCCCGGGCTGACATGACTAGTCGTAAACCCAAAGTGGCACAGACTTACAGGGACAGGCATCCATGACCCAGCTTCAAACGTGTCGGTCATCAGCAAGTGGGTCCGGGCTGTAGCACTGGGCTAGCAGGACTCCGGTAAACCGGGCTGTAGCGGGCTAACAGGACTCCGGTACTCAAAGCGTGACATTTCCCCGAAGGGACAGACACAGGAACGAAGAAGGACACATGCCGGCCAGCCTAAGTGTTCCAGAGCAGTAGCAAGCTACCATGGCTCAGCGGTAACACTAGGAGACATTTCCCGGTAAGAGAGGCTACTAAAGATAAACAACTAGATAGTCAGATCCCACACATACCAAGCATTTCAATCATACACACAATATGCTCGATATGTGCAAATACAACGAAGCATCACAACATGACTCTATGACACAAGTACTTTATTTAAGGCTCAGGGAGCCATACATAACATACACAAAGGTACGGGTCTCACGACCCCACATACAAACCAGCAGCGGAAGTAACTTGTCTGAGTACAGACAACTAGTAAAACAAAAGAGGCTTGGAAAGCCTAGCTATACTACGTGGTCCTTCACAAACTCAGGGTCACCACCTGGGTCTTTAGCCTACTCGTTGATGCCAACGTCTACATAGAACCCATCAGAAGGGGTTGCAGCGTCTTCTGTAAAAAATGTAGATTATAGCAACATGAGTACAAAGGTACTCAGCAAGACTTACATCAGATCCTACATACATGCATAGTATCAAGAAGGGTTGGTGGAGTTATTGCAGCAAGCCAGCTTTGACTCTTGGCTAGGCTATCCTACGATACTTCAACTTGAAATGGTTTTGCGCACACGAGTCCACTACTCACCACTTCAATACACTACCGAGGATCCACCTCCGTCTTCCTACGGAAGAGCCATCCTCGGCACTCACACTTATCTTGAGGCTTTTAACAGTTTCCATTTACTTGTCTATGAACTGTATAGGCAACCAAGTAGTCCTTTACCGTGGACGCGGCTATTCGAATAGATTATGATAACCCTGCAGGGGTGTACTTCTTCATACATGTTTCCACCACTTAGCGTCTGCACACGACATGTGCTCGGCAGACTTCAAGCGAAAGCCGACGTGGGTGTAGACCACGACCTACCTAAACACTTAAGCCTCTAGTCCAGGTTTATCGCCTATTCAGGTTCCATCCGTAGGGAGTCCGGCCGGGGTTTCCCATACGGCCCCGAACGATGTGAACAGGGTTCCCGAGATACCTAACGGGTATTCGGTACACCGTGCCACGTACCTACCGCATCACAGCCCACCCCTACGGTCAGCGCTGTCCACGGCCTCCAGTAGGCTACAAACACCAGAAACTACTTGCAACTCCTGGACAGAGAGCTAGGGTGAATAAGAAGTCGAGCGGGGTCATATTTCAGGGCCCAATGCATGGTAGTAGCTGTATCTTAAATCACGCATACATATCTCAGTGCTTAAGGTCGGCTTCAATGAAACAACCCACCATGTACTCCTACATGGCCTCTCATCGATACCTTTACCAAATCGTGTTCACCACACCACTCTCATTACCGACATAAACATTTCACTCTAGCCCATCACCCAGATGAACCAGACCTGACACGACTCTAAGCATAGCAGGCATAGCAAGGTAGGAACAACACATACATATGGCTCAAACAACTCCTACACATGCTAGTGGGTTTCATCTAGTTACTGTGGCAATGACAGGTCATGCAGAGGAAATGGGTTCAACTACCGTAGCACACAGCAGTTTGAAACGCGTTGTCTTAATGCAGTAAAAGAGAGCAGGAGCGAGAATATGGGATTGTATCGATATGATCAAATGGTTGGTTGCTTGCCTGATGGTTCGATGCACTGATATGGTTCTTCGTTAGGGTAATCACGGTACTCCTCGGAGGCAGAACCTGTCGCAAAGGACACCGACACACAACCATCACCAAACAATGTGCAACAATATTATGCATGCATGAAACATAGCAATATGAGTGTGTTGGGCTAATGCAACTAAAACCAGAAGGGTTTGAACAAATTTGAATCAAGGATTCAAATTTCAAACTCAAACATGGCCTTTTAAAGTGCTTTTCCTTGTTCTGCTTGAAACATCAATTTAACTTGTTTGATCATGCATGAAAATAGTACAGATGGATAGATTGGATTTTTCTGATCATTTTTCATATATAATTTGTCCAATTTGGAGTTACCGAATAAAAGTTATGAATTTTTGAAGTTTAAATAATATTCTGGAATTTCCTGATTTAATTTAAATCCAGAAATATAATTATTGCGCCAGCATGACGTCAGCATGACGTTAGTGGTCAACTGCGGCTGTCTGGGGTCAAACCTGACGTGTGGGGCCCACACGTCAGTGACAGGGGGGTTAAACAGGGTTAAATTAATCCTAATTACTAATTAGTGGCGCTGGGGCCCACTAGTCAGTGTCAGGGGGTTAACTAACAGTGGTTAGCGCTAATCCTAATTAGCTACAGGGCTGGGCCCACCTGTCAGGGACACAGGGGGGTTCCTGCCGTGGTCAAAGTGGGTCAAACCCACCGGCGACGTGACGCCGGCGAGGCCCGAGACGGCGGCGCGATGCGGGATCGCGCTACAGGGCACGGGCGAGGCCGTTCTTGGGCTCGTTGGAGAGCTCTTGCTCCCGCGCGTCGAACGGTGGTGGTGGCCGTGCCTGAGGTGGCCGGAGTCGACGGCGGCGAGCTCGGCTGCGGCCGCCGGAGTTCGGTCGTGCACGGAAACGGGGTTGGAGCTCGAAGGCGAGCGAAGCGAGGCGCTAGGGATGCTCTATGGAGCCCTACGAACTCGTTGGACTCGCCGGGGTGACCAAATGGTCACCGGAGCTGCGTCGACGGCGAGCTCGGCGACGGCGGAGGTTCGGCCGTGGTGGGGAGGAGGCTACGGTGAGGGAACGAGGGGGAGAAGAGGGGGAAACGGTGGCGTAGCTCACCGCGGTTGCAGTGGGCGTCGAAGCGGGCTCGGGGACGCGCTGGAGACGGCGAATCAACGGCGACGGTGGTCGGAGCCCGAGGAGGGGAACGGCGACGTGACGGCGATGCAGGGCTTCCAGAGACCCGTGGAGCGGTGGGGAGGAAGAGGAGGTCGAGGCGGAGCTCCTGAGCTAGTCGGGGGAGCGAGGGGTGGCCGGAGTCGGCTGCTATGGCGAACGGCGGCGACGGTGGTGTTCGGCCGTGAGAGAGAGAGCGAGGGAGAGGAGGGGAGAGCCGAGGGCGAGTGAGAGAGAGCAGGGGGGAGGCGTGGCGTCGTCCAGGGCATCGAGGCGAGGAGGGGAGGGCAGGCAGGCAGGGAGAGAGGTGGCGTGGCGCGGTGGCGCGCGCGCGCGCCGGCCACACTCCCCTCCCTCTGTCGGGACGAAGACGACAGAGGAGGGAGGCGGGCTGGGCCGCCTGCTGGCTGGGCCGGCCAGCTGGCTGGGCTGCACAGGGAGGAGCCCAGGTAAGCTTCTCCCTTTTATTTTTTTCCTGTTTTCTAATTTCTGACATTTGTTTTGATTTAAATAATATATTAAATCATTTATTTAACTTATGCCAAATTTTTCAGGGGCTAGATATATTATTCCAGAGCTCCTTTATAATTGGCATAATATTTGGACATATATTAATATATAAAGAAATATATTTCCAAAGCAAATATTTATGCATTAATTCCAAATGCCCAAAATAAATACCTATGAGCTCTTAAAAATATTGGTTTGATTTTTATCTCTGCCCAATATTTTCAGAGAGCAACATGAGCATTTTCTTGGACCCTTTTGGAGAAATTTTTATTTGGGTCATTTTCAAAATGATTCTGAGGGTTTCACAGATCCCCATTTCAAGTTTCTGATGAAAGAGTAAACATGATGCAACACTCTAATGCATGACTAGCTAGGGTGTGACACGGATATAACCTCGAGCCGGAGAAAACCCATGCAATGGGTGTCCGGACCTGGCGTTACCCCTTGAAAGGAGGTTTTGCTGTGGCGAATTCTTGTTGGGTCTATCCCCATGTGGCGGATTGTGTCCTGATATATCAGGTTTAGTCCACTGCCGCCGTCCATCAAGACATTTGTAAACTGGAGTCCGTCAATTATTGGATCGAGTACCAAGCTCGTCGATGAGTCGCTGCTCCAGGTTCAACTCAAACTCTCGACTCGACTCCTGGCATGAGTCGAGCGACTCGAGCGACTAGTCTCGACTAGTCACGACTAGTCGCTCTTTCTGGGTCGAGCGACTCACTTAAATTGAGCCCAACTGTTATATGGGCCGGCCCATCTCCCCTGGAAACCTAGATCGATCATCCCCCACCCCCTCCCCCGATCGAACCCTCTCCAGCCGCCACCCCTGGTTGCCCCTGCTGCTGTTCTGCTCGTCCCCTCCTATGGTGTGCTCCTCCCCTCCTCCCCTGCTACTGTGCTCCTCCCCTCCCCTGGTTGTTGTTCCTGCTGTTGTGCTCCTCCCCTCCTCCCCTAGTTGATGTGGCTGCTGGTGTGCCACTCCCCTTGTTGCTGTTGCTGCTGTTGAGCACTTGTGCTCCTCCCCTGGCTGCTGCTTAACTCAGGTCGACTCGTCGCCATGTCGACTCATCGACCATGAGTCTAGACTAGTCTAGACTAGTCTAGAGTCGCCCCCCCCTGAGCGACTCGTCGACTCATCGACTCGAAAACATTGGTACCAAGGCAGTCCAACCTGCGTGCCTGATACTTCTAGAATAATCCAGATGATCGAAGATGATTGGTTTTGACAACCAGTGGGGAGACTCCTTTGGGATAGGCCATGTGGCGTGTAGCTTTATGGGTGCCGCACATTCTGTTATGTGAAGTAAGTTTACTATTTTTACTTCTTGTGGGAAATTCTTTTGCTTCCTGGTGCTCTGCTTTTGGGGTTCGTCATCGTCTTCGCTTGGTGTGTCGAGCCCCTTGTGTTCGGCGTTGAGTCTGCCGGATTGTTTGAAAACCCAACAATCTCTGTGGGTATGGTTAGCAGGCTTCCCTGGAGTACTGTGTATTTGACATATCCTGTCCAAGATTTTGTTTAGGTTGGATAAATCATCTCTGTTATCTTGGAGGGGCGGCTTTTTCTGATTCTGCCGTGAGCTTTTGAATCCGGCGTTGACTGTCGTGCTCTTCGGGCTGTTTTCCTTAGTCCGGCAACGATCCTTGTTGCGTCGCGGTTTTCCGTTTCCATCTCTAATTTCAGATGTACTTGGGTCACTGGTGCTACATCTTGCCAACCAGCTGTCCTCTCCTACGCAAAAGCGGGTCATGAGGCTTGTTAATACGGCCATTGTTCTTGGCTTTTCTTGGCCGAGGTGTCTGGCGAGCCATTCGTCTCGGACGTTGTGCTGGAAAGCTGCTAGGGCTTCAGCGTCCGGATAGTCGACTATCTGATTCTTCCTAGTGAGAAATCTATTCCAGAACTGCCGAGCTGACTCTCCGGGCTATTGGGTTATGTGACTGAGATCGTTTGCATCCGGAGGGCGGACATAGGTCCCTTGAAAATTTGCTTGGAAAGCGTCCTCGAGCTCTTCCCAACTTCCAATTGTGTTTTCAGGAAGGCTTTTAAGCCAATGCCGGGCTGGCCCTTTAAGCTTGAGGGGTAGATATTTTATGGCGTGGAGATCATCTCCTCTGGCCATATGTATGTGGAGGATATAATCCTCGATCCAGACTCCAGGGTCTGTTGTTTCGTCGTACGCCTCTATGTTTACAGGTTTGAATCCCGCTGGAAATTCATAATCCAGGACCTCATCGGTGAAACATAGGGGGTGTGCAGCTCCCCTGTATTTGGGTGTGCCGTGATGTTCGGATACTGGTGTTGTTGCATTGCTTACGAGAGCTTGCTTTCTTGGCCCATAAATAGATCTAGCTGGGCCATCTTTCTGATGCGAATCCTTGAGTGGGTTGTGTGACGGCTTGAGTGCGGCGCTGCTTGCTGCTTTATGCTGGCCATGGGGTCGCCTATCCGACTGGGTGGCTTTCTTACTTTTTGACTGCGGGGGCTCTAGGGCCTCTTCGTCGAATTCAGGCAGCAGTTTTCGCTTCGGATAGCTTTTCGTGCGGCGACTGCCACTGTATTTGTCTGCGGTGTTTAGTACTTTGCTCCATCTGATTCGCAGTGCGTCTTCCGCAGTTTTTAACTTCCGCTTCTGCTGTTTCAGGCTGCGCGCGGTTGCAACGAGCCTTTTGTGGAGGTCCTTATGCTCCGTGGGCTTATCCGGTGTAAGGTCGTCCGGAATGCCGTTTTCACCGAGGACGGGTTGTTTGGTTTCTTTATCCAAGTTGCCCTGTTCGGACGGTTGCTCTAAGGCATGCTCGTTGTCTGCCGGCTCATCCTACTCTATGGCTGGGTCTGTATCGAGGCGGGGCTTGGAGCGGCGTTTACGCTGCCGCTTTTGCTTTTTGAGAGATCGATCCCTCGTTGCATCCCTGTGTTCCTCGTTGTCGCTTCCTTTAGGGGTATCCACCATGTACACATCATGAGATGAGGTGGCTGTCCAATGCCCTACAGGCGTTGGTTCATATGCGTCTCCTGCATCGTCGTCCATGCCGTCGATGTCTTCGGAGTCGAAGTTGAGCACATCGTTTAAATTATCGACAGTGTCTACCAAATGGGTGGTGGGTGGGCTTTGAATTTCTTCATCGTCCTTATCCCAACCTAGCTGACCGTAGTCCGGCCAGGGCTCTCCTGATAAAGAGAGAGACTTCAGTGACTTCATAATATCGCCAAAGGGCGAGTGCTGAAAGATGTATGCAGCGGTGAACTCCATGATTGGCGCCCAATCGGATTCGATCGGCAGGGGCGCAGAGGGCTCGGAGTCCAGAGAGGAGTCCGGCCACTCGGAGTCTTGGGCCTTGCAGAGTGCGGGGCTGGTGTTTGGCTCGATTGCCTCTGAGATCGCAGCCCCTGAGGCAGCGTCCAACCACTCATCCTCGATCGGCGCAGTAGGCTCTAAATTAATGGTCGGAACCGATGCGTGTGCGGCCTCCAGGACACTGTCCGGCGGCAGAGCTAGATCATGCCCATCGAGATAGTGCGGCGCGCTTGGCTGTGGCTCAAATCCATCGAAGATCAAGTCCCCGCGGATGTCAGCCGTGTAATTTAAACTTCCAAATCTGACCTGATGGCCAGGGGCGTAGCTTTCGATCTGCTCAAGGTGGCCAAGCGAATTGGCCCGCACTGCGAAGCCGCCGAAGACGAGATCTGTCCGGGGAGAAAAGTCTCACCCTGGACTGCATCGTTGTTGATGATCGAAGGAGCCATCGGGCCTAAAAGCGACGACACAAAGGAACTCTCAATGAAAGCACCAATGTCGATGTCAAAACCGGCGGATCTCGGGTAGGGGGTCCCGAACTGTGCGTCTAGGCGGATGGTAACAGGAGACAAGGGACACAATGTTTTACCCAGGTTCGGGCCCTCTTGATGGAGGTAAAACCCTACGTCCTGCTTGATTAATATTGATGATATGGGTAGTACAAGAGTAGATCTACCACGAGATCAAGGAGGCTAAACCCTAGAAGCTAGCCTATGGTATGATTGTTGTATGTTGGGGTTGTCCTACGGACTAAAACCCTCCGGTTTACATAGACACCGGAGAGGGTTAGAGTTACACAAAGTCGGTTACAATGGTAGGAGATCTGAATATCCGTATCGCCAAGCTTGCCTTCCACGCCAAGGAAAGTCCCATCCGGACACGGGACGAAGTCTTCAATCTTGTATCTTCATAGTCCAGGAGTCCGGCTGAAGGTATAGTCCGGCTACCTGGACACCCCCTAATCCCGGACTCCCTCACCTACCCTGATGGATGACATTAAGGAAGCTCAGAAGGGACACGAAAGTATTGAAGGCATCAAGAGAAAGATCAAGGCAGGCAAGGGCCCAGGATTCTCAGAGGATGAGCAAGGAATCGTGTGGTTTGGGAATCACATTTGCGTACCCAACAAGATTGAGCTCAAGAATTTGATCTTGCAAGAAGCTCATGGCACCCCATATTCCATCCACCCCGTAGGAACCAAGATGTATCAAGACCTAAAGGAAAGATTTTGGTGGCATGGCATGAAGAGAGAGATAGCCACTTTCGTCACTAAGCGGGACATATGCCAAAGGGTCAAGGCTGAACATCAGCGACCTGCTGGATTGTTACAGCCTCTCAAGGTGCCTGAATGGAAATGGGATAAAGTCGGAATGGACTTCATCACTGGATTACCCAGGTCAAATAAGGGACATGACTCCATCTGGGTCATAGTCGACCATTTGACCAAAGTAGCCCATTTCATTCCTGTCAAAACAACTTACAAGGGAAACCAGCTAGCCAGCCTCTACATCAACAGAATCGTAAGCCTTCATGGTGTTCCCAAGGAGATTGTGTCAGATCCAGGAACCCAGTTTACCTCAAGGTTCTGGAAGAAGTTCCAAGAGGCCATGGGGACCAAGTTGTCCTTCAGCACTGCTTTCCACCCACAGACCGGAGGTCAGACAGAACGAGTGAATCAGATACTCGAAGACATGCACCGAGCCTGTGTCTTAGCATATGGAGCTAGGTGGGAAGATTGCCTCCCTTTTGCCGAGTTCTCCTACAACAACAGTTATCAGTCAAGCCTCCAGATGGCACCATTTGAGGTGTTGTATGGACGCAAGTGTCGCACACCCCTCAATTGGTCAGAGACCGGAGAAGGACTAGTCTTTGGGCCCGATATCCTCCGTGAAGCAGAAGAGCAAGTCCAGCTTGTCAGAGAGCGTTTGAAAACTGCCAAGTCAAGGCAGAAGAGCTACGTTGACTCACGTCGGAGAGACATGACCTTCCGAGTTGGAGACCATGTCTATCTTCGGGTCACACCTCTCAAGGGAACCCAGCGCTTCCATGTCAAAGGAAAGCTCGCCCCAAGATACATCGGCCCCTTCAAGATCACTGACCGACGAGGAGAGGTGGCTTACCAGTTGGAACTGCCACCTGAACTATCCGATGTGCACAACGTATTCCACATGTCACAACTACGGAAGTGTATCCAAGTCCCAGACAAGCCTGATCTTTACAAGGACGTCGATCACCAAGCCATTGACCTTCAGCCTATTTTGACTTACCGTGAGAGGCCCATCTGCATTTTGGATGAGGCTGAGCGACGCACCTGAAGCCGCACGATCAAGTACTTCAAGGTCCAGTGGAGCAACCACACTAAAGCAGAAGCAACCTGGGAACGTGAAGACTACCTTAGATCCGAGTTTCCGTATCTCTTTAAAGCCTAGTTTAGGAATCTCGGGGACGAGATTCTTGTAAGGGGGGTAGGTCTGTCACACCCTGCATATTTTAACACTTAATTTTGCATTAATAAAGCATGAAAATTTGGACCAGCAAAAAAAAACTTTTGCATTATTTGGCTTTTATTTTGAAGTTGGTTTTCTCTGTGTGGTTTTTCAAGTGCTCTTTAAAGTCAACTACTCCACCTTCTGTACTTCATCTCCTTGCCCCAAACTTCAGCCCAAATGATCATGCCATGTGTATAGAGCAATATAGTATTTTCTTACAAAAACAATTTGGCCAAAAAGTATTTTCAAAAATTAGTTTTCCAAAAGCCCCTGAATTGAGGTTTGCACTGCAAGAACTTAATTAAGGGCAGTAAAAATCTATCCAAAAATATATTTGACTCCTATTAGATATAGGACACCCAGAAACCACAAAAATATAATTTTAAAAGTTATTTTCCTATTTTATTTAAAAGCTTTTTCTTAAGGCCAGAAATGGTCTTTAATAGGGAAAAAAATATTTTATTGTTTCAAAAATATTCTACAAAAATCAGGGAAACTCAGTGGGCATATATTTCCCATATATAAGAGTTTCAACACATGGTCATGTTCAAAATATTGGTCAAATCCCTCAAAAACCCTTTCTAGATATTTCAAGCTTTTGAAATATTTACAAAGGAAATATTCTCCAATAGTTCCAAGAAAATTCTAGCATGTCACATATGACATGTTTGATGATCTTGCAAGTCCCATGTCATGGAGAATAGTATAACCCCATGAAATCTGCCCAAAACCCTCTCTGACCAGAATCAAATTTGATCAAGTTTGTACTACCAACTTTCTCTCCTTGACCCCAACTTTTGTGAGCATGTTCACATGACCCAATGAGGCCACTACACCAAGTAGTGCATCAAGGAGAAGTGTTATGCTCAACTAGATCTACACAAGTCTATTTCTGCTAATTTCTAGGGTTTACCAAAGTTGCATTGGCAACTTTGCCCAAATAAGCTCCAACTTGGTGGAAGGACCTAATTATATGTGTCATTTCACCCTGTGGAGTCTTATGGCAATTGGAAATAATTTGCTTGCCAAAACCTTTAACAAACACCTTCTGCCACTTTTCAAAAATCACCATTTTGACCACTAAAACTATTCTCCTTGAGCTCCACTTTTTCCCACATCTCCTCCTAGTCCCCCTCTACCTCCAGTAACTCTTTCCTGGCCTCAGCTCAATGATTGAGGGGTCAAACACCCCCATTTACCCTTCTGGACAGCAGCATTCTTCTCCTTTCTCACCTCCTCCTCATTCCAGTGGCCCTCCATGGCATCCAATGCTTCCTCCCCGTTCTTTACTATTCCCTAGCACTACTGGACACAAGTGGCCACACCCACTTCCCCTTTTTTATGCCATGGCATGCCATTTGGGCACTCTGGAGCGTGCTACAGTGCGCTCCCGCACTTTAGCCCCCCTGCCAAGCACCTCCGGCTACCTCGGGCCTCCCTAGCGCGCCCGACGAGACGCCTCGGCATCCGGGACATGGCAGCTGGTCGGCCCCCTCCTCCCTCTCTCTCTCCTGCCCCTGCTCGCACGCGCACCAACCGCCCGAGAGCTCCAGTGAGCGAGCTCACACGCGCGGTGCCTCTAGCCCCCTGCTCCCTCTCTCTCTTCTTTCCCTCGCTCTGAACCGAACCCATGAGCACCATAGACATGTCCATGTGCGCCCCCGTGACCCACAGCAACCGCAACAACCTCTCCGGCGCACGGGTCTACGGTGAGCCGTGGCTCGCCTACTTAAAGGCCTCCCCGAGCCTCTCACTCACCACCACTCGCTCCTACCTACTCCAAAAGGCCCCCTGTGCCCTCCACTCTCCTCCAGGAGCACCCGAGCTCGATATCGAGCTCGAGCTCCACCGCCTCGGGTCGTTGTCGATCTCGGGGTACGGGCTCCCTCCGCCCCTGCTCTCTCTCGATCTGGACCCTCCACACCTCCCTGATCATTTCCCCTCTGTTTCCCCTCTCTCTTGCAGTCGGAAACGGATGGAGCCATGAACGCCCGACGCTCCTCCGCCGCGAACCTTGTCGCCGGCGAACCACTGCTCCCCTCCGGCCAACTCGGCACCACCCAAGCGGTGACCCGATGAGGAGTCTAGCGGTGCCATCAGCTCACCCCGCCGTGCCCAGAAACATCGCCGGTGAGCTCGCCTCCCTCTCTGGGCCGAGGTTGAAGACGACGGCCATGGGGCCCGTTGGTCAGCCTCACACTCTGACGGGTGGGCCCCACCCGTCAGGTTTAAACACGCACGCGCGCGCACCGGTTCACTGCGTCGGCTGGAGACGTATTTCCCAAATACGCCTTCGACGTGGCAGCCTTGCGCGGGCTGGATCCCTCTGGGCCTGCTGCACTGTGGCCCTTCTGGCCCAGTTGCACAGTGCTGCTTCTCCTTTTTCTTTTTCTGGAAACTTGCAAAAATTCCACAGGATTAAATATTAGTCCAAATGCAATAATTCCAACTCCCATATTTTTCCAAAAATCCCACCTATTTAATGGTGTAACTTTCATTCGTGTCCAACCAACTTTTATGTACTGTTCAAATTTAAATTCAAATTTGAGTAGTTTAATCTCTGTTTGGAAATCCATTTCCCCTCTTATATAACTCTAAATCCAAAACTAGGAATTTTCCCCTTCTTAGTTTTCAACCTAGTATTTAACAAAAATGAGTTCACATTTTTCTGAGCACTTTGGTTTTTCTGTTTTATTATTGCCTTATTTTCCTGTTATTATTTTGCGACGATAGATTGCGTTGCTGACGAAGGAGTTGGACCAGAAGACTTTGAAGACCCAGAAGACTTTGCTGAGCCAGGCAAGCAGCCCTTTGACCATGTGTATGAAACCTTTTTTTATGCATGTCATATAAAACTTTTATTGCTTGCATCGAAGTCATGATAAAATCGTGACCCCTTGAGGTGGTTTGCCTCCGTTGCTTTTCTCGTTGACACTTGCATGATGCATGACCCTACCCTTCTATGAGGGTTATGCCGGTGGGAGTAGATAGGATGCTAAAGTAGTGCTACGCAAAAAGGGACGGGAATATGCATAGTGATGGAGACCCAGTATTTTCAAAGGACTTTTCGAAAACCCCGTCGGGTGCCACTTATGCCCGAGGGAGATGATGAGTTGGGTAGCCACTTGATGACGAAGTGGTGTACCGAGGCAAGCGTGTGTGTTGTTTTCAAAAACGGATTGGTTTAAGTTGCGACCGTTATTCCAACCTTACATGCGCAACCACTCTACCCTTATATGGGAAAGGGCATTATTGATTACTTAGGCCGATACTAGCTTGGAGCCCGCATTACTAGTGACGGGGGAGAGTTGGTGCTCTCTCTTGGGACGGGGTCGTGCCAGGTAGGGCGACCATGACTGTCTTTACAGGGCACCAGATACACCGTTGCGTCCCCTCTCGGATGTTACGATCTCGAGTGAATCTCGTACGATGTACATCGTGAGGATATGGAACAACGAGTGGACTCCTTGTTATTGTCGTCTAGGGAAAGATAGTGATCGGGTGCTTACCCCGGGTACTTGTGGTACCCCGGGGCGTGGATGACACGAAAGTTCCCCGGATCTTGTGGGTAAAGTGTGCAACCTCTGCAGAGTGTAAAACTATTTGAATAGCCGTGTCCACGGTCAAGGACAGTTGGGTAACCGCTCTTGGGCTACGTCCACATGTTTACAAACCACTCTGTGTGTTTGGATAAGTGGGAAGAACTACTTGGGTCAAGTCAAAGTACTTGACATGATTAAGTTGGGTTGATACCCACTCTATTTATGTTGATATCTGTAACCTGTCCTCATGGTTAAATAAATTCTCCTGATGCATGTCTTACAAGTTGTTGAACATGTCATTGCACTCAAAACTTGCTTTCTGCAAAAATTTACCTATATCATGCATTATTGTACCTTGAACCAAAACATGGGTTGCTTGCGAGTACATTCAAAGTACTCATTGGCTTGCCACTGGTTATTTAATTGGCAAGGCATGGAAGAACCGGAGTTCGAAGAAGAATTCTTTGGAGACGAACATGCGAACTAGGACGCTTCCCAGTCAGAATGCCAGTAGGGTTAAGGCAGATGGCATGGGTTCTACTTATCGACGAAGATTTCCGCTGCTTGTGTTTCATTTGATGTTCAGCCCTTAAGGCTTTATCAATGTAAGACTTGACCATAATGGTCATAATTTGTGTAAGATGGTATGTATGGATGTAAGACTCTTGTTATTCAGCTTCTGTGTGTTCAGTGAGCATTGAGCTCTGGGATCACTGTACACGTGCATTCGGTGATCTCGACTTATGAGTCGGGATCCCCACACCCACATCCGATATTTGGCGCGCCAGGTAGGTGTGCGCCGTAGCTTCCCTTCCATCAGTTCATCGCTCCGTCGCTCCGTCGTCTCCATGGCGGACGCCCGCCGTGCTCGGGCTGAGCGTCGGGCTGCCCACACCGCTCGCGTCGCTCAGACGGCTCCCGTCGGTGGGCCAACTTGTGGTTCTCCATCTCCCGCCGCCAACGCTGCTACCCGCCCGACGGGGAACGAGCAGCAGGCGTCCTCGCTGCATCCTTCGGTGCGGCAGGATGGCCGCACCACCACTGAATCGCTGACCCCTGCCGGTTCTTCGTCTCACGCGCGCCGTGCTACCATGGAGGCGCGGGCCGCGCTCCTCGCGGTGAACAAAGTCCTGCGCCACCGCCCCGTCGACGACCTCTATGAGGAGTGGCACGACCGCGTCGCCGAGCTCGTCAGCAGCGCAGGGGGCTCTCCGACGCCGTCCCTCTCTCTGCCTCTTTCTCAACCAGCCATGGGCGACGAGGCTCATGGCGTGCCTCCACCACCTCTGCCCCAAGACGGCGCCTTGGCACCAAGGCGCGTGGCTCTGTGGCGTGATCCGCCGCGCCCGGTGCCCGCGCGCAAAGAGAGAAGCTGCCAAGAAATCCCTCGGCCGCGAGAAGCCGCACCTGCGCTTCCCGTGCCGCCTCATCAAGACTGCGCACCGCCCGCAGCGGCGCAGCGCAGGCCTCGTCAAGACCAAGCTCCACCTCTGAAGCGGGCCCCGGCAACCATAGCCGGCTGCCCGGGCAACCTCCGTAGCGTCGCTTGGCCAGGCAAGTTCAAGCCAGATCTGCATCCTCGCTACGACGGCACCGCCGAACCCACGGAGTTCCTGCAGCTTTACGACCTGAGCATCGAAGCAGCCAACGGCGATGAAAAAGTCATGGCGAACTGGTTTCCCATGGCTCTCAAGGATGGAGCTCGCTCCTGGCTCCTGAACCTGCAGCATGGCTCAATCTCCTCCTGGGACGAGATGCGCGACCGCTTCATTGCCAACTTCCAGGGCACTCACGACCGCCCGCCAGCCGCGAGTGACCTGCGCTGCATCAAGCAACAACCGGGAGAGACCCTCCAGAAGTATATCCAGTGCTTCAACAACACCCAACTCAAGATCCCCAAGGTCACGGACGAAGCCATCATCTCCGCGTTCTCGGACGGCATCCGCGACGTCAAGATGAAGGAAGGGCTAGCCATCCACGAGGAGGTCTGCACCTCTCAGGAGTTGTTCAACCTAGCGACCAAGTATGCAAGAGCTGAGGAGGGGCGCCTCTCTCTCCCTGAGCTGCCAGCCATGGGCGCAGAGGAGAAGAAAACCAAGGCCAAGGACGTGAAGCGCAAGGAGGCAGTTGTGCTCGCAGCAGAGCCTGACACCAAGCGGGGCAGAGATCAGCCCGAGTCTTCCAAGAACAGCCGACCGTTCTGCACCTTCCACAACCTGAACACCCACAAAAGCGACTGTCAAGAGCTCAGAGCCATACGAGAAGGACGCTTCGGTCGACGCCTCGAGCGCAGCGACTGGGGCTACGGCCGCGGTGGAGGATGAGGAGGCGAACGGTGGGACGACTGTGGCCCGCGCCAGGAATGGCGCGACAGGCCTCTCGAGGACCGCTGGCAGGACCAACCTCGCGAGGGCGCCTGGAGGGATCAACCTCGTGAGGATCGTCCCCAAGGCAACGCCAGTCTTCCCCCGCTGCCGCCACTAAGAAGGAACAACGACCACCATCAGGACGAGGGGGCTGGGGGCTTTGATAATCCCCAAGTGCAGCGAATCATCGTAGCAATTTCCAAAGGTGTAAGTGATAAGTATGGAGTGCTGAACCCACAAGGAGCTAAAGGTAAGATCAATATTCTCTCAAGCCCTATCTGCCACTGATACGACTCTACGTACACCGAATGTTTGCTTCCAACTAGAAACGAGAAATAAAACTACGTTGTGGGTATGAAGAGGATAACTTTGTATGATATTGGAGAGCTAAAATATGAAAGTAGGTGTTGTTATCATAAAGTTAGAATATATTACTAAATATTATAAATAGCGAGTGTGGAATAATGGTGGATCGGTGTGTGGAATTGTCCTAGGCAACCGTTGACAAGACCGGTGATCACTATTGCAGTTTCATATGAGGGAGAGGCATAAGCTAACATACTTTCTCTACTTGGATCATATGCACTTATGATTGGAACTCTAGCAAGCATCCGCAACTACTAAAGATCATTAAGGTAAAACCCAACCATAGCATTAAAGCATCAAGTCTTCTTTATTCCCATACGCAACAATCCCTCTTACTCGGGTTTGTGTTTCTTTCACTCACCAACCCACTATAAGCGAATCATGAACGTATTGCAACACCCTACAGCGGGAGTCCCTCAAGCTTGCGCGACACGGAGGGCACCATAGGACAGCATCAAAGTAAAACATACAACTCATACCAATCTAGATCACCAATCAACCCAAAGACAAAAGATATCTACTCAAAACATCAAAGGATGGCAACACATCATTGGATCATAATATGTGGCATAAAGCACCATGTTGAAGTAGGGATTACAGCAGGGTGCGGGAGAGTGGACCGCATAAAAGAGATGAGGATGGTGATGTTGATGAAGACGATCACCGTGGCGATGATTCCCCTCCCGATGGCACTCCGGCGCCACCGAAAGAGAGGAGGAGAGGTTCTCCCCCTTGTGCTTCCTCCTCCATGGCCTCCACCCTCTGGTCCTTGGCCTTCATGATGATGATGATGGCCCCTCCGGGATACTCCTCCATGGCCACCAGTGATGATGGCCCCCTCCGGCAGGGTGCCAGAGAGGGCCTAGATTGACTTCTTGTGGCTACAGAGGCTTGCGGCTGCGGAACTTCCGATCTAGGTTTCTTTCTGGAAGTTTGGGTATATATAGAAGAGTTTTGCGTTGATTTCACGTCAGGGGGGGTCTCCGGGCTGTCCACTAGGTAGGGGGCGCGCCCCCCACCCTCGTGGGCAGCCCGGGACTCTTCTGGCCTGCTTCTGGTACTCTGTGGTCTTCTTCTGGTTCAAAAATGATCTCCGTCAAGTGGCACGTCAATTGGACTCCGTTTAGTTTTCCTTTTCTTTGATACTCTAAAACAAGAAGAAAACAGAAACTGGCACTGGGCTCTAGGTTAATAGGTTAGTCCAAAAAATCATATAAAATATAATATAAATGCATATAAAACATCCTAGAAGGATAGTATAATAGCATGAATACTTCATAAATTATAGATACGTTGGAGACGTATCGGCATCCCCAAGCTTAATTCCTGCTCGTCCTCGAGTAGGTAAATGATAAAAGAAATAATTTATGAAGTGTGAATGCTAGCAAGTGCTTAAGTTTGATCAATGATAATTCCAATCACTTTTTCTAGCATTATTACATGTCATAATAGTAGCTCATCTCATAAAACTTCTCATGATAAAGTAACAAGCTAATCACATGTTAAAGTATAGATCATAAACTTTCCTGAAAACTAACAAACAATATTCTCAGTCATCAAACAATTGCAATTCATCTTATTTTCAGGAAGAGTCTATGTCAGAGCTTTGATTTAGCAAACTCCACATACTCAACTATCATTTAGTCTTTCACAATTGCTAACACTCACGCAATACTTGTGGTTATGGAGTTTTAATCGGACACAGAGAAAGATAGGGGCTTATAGTTTCGCCTCCCAACCTTTTACCTCAAGGGTAATGTCAACAATAATAGCTCATGCTAACTTACATCCAATTAGATATATATA